>NC_133658.1:900525004-900832504 GCF_037893015.1 Macrotis lagotis
GAGTCAGGAGGACCTAAGTTCAAATCCAGTCTCAGACACTTAATAATTACCTAGCTGTGTAACCCTGAGCAAATCACTTAACCCCACTGCCTTGCAAAAAAAAACTAAACAAAAAAAAAATAACTATTACACTTACTTATTTGTGTTGCACCCTCTTAGTAGTGCCTTAGGGCAAGGAACTATTTCTTCCTCCCTGCCTTTTCCTAGGGTAGTCAGGTGCTTAATACATATTTGTTAAATTAAATTATGAATGTACAATGAGAGAATTTCTTTGTAATTTAGCAGATTAAAAAAGATCATGTGCAGGAAACTGAATGCATATTACAAACAAAGATAAATGTTTTCTGGTTAAAATAATTTTTCATAAGCTGAATCTTATTCAGAGAATCTCTATTGCATTCAAATGTTAGTCCTGCAAAACATCAAGCTCTTATATTCCATTGTGCACAAAACTGTAAATAGGTGAGATTTTTCTGGAACATCCTCCTATCTTTCTTGTTTCTTTAAAAGTATTCTTTATTTCTCTTTTGTTTTTCCATCATGAACACCTCCCATAGTTGTCTCATTTTCCCCTTCAGAGAGCCATTCTTTAAAATCAGTTTAAGAAAACTAACCAATATCATCCAAGTTCAATATTAGGTGTATATCCTAGATGTGAAACTAGCTTGTCTTAAGGCTGTGGCAGAAAACTCACTAGGGTTATGGGGGAGAAGAACAACTTGCTCCCCTGAATAGTTTTTTAGGTCAGGAAATGGGGAACCAGAACTTTTTGAGGTACCATAGAACTTGAAATAAAACAAGTCCCCAAAAGAGGCAGTTAGATGGTACCGGGGTCTGATCTGGAGTCAGGAAGATCAAAGTTCAAATCTTAGATTCTTAGATTCTTGCTATCTGGGTGACTTTGGACAAATCACCTCACATCTGCCTCAGTATCCTCATCTGTAAAATGGGGTCTTAATAGCACCTCCCTCCCAGGGTTGTTGTGAAGAAAGATGAGACAACACTATAGGAATATTAACTATTACTATTATTGGGAAAGCTAAATGCTAAAATATAAAGAATAAGATTTGGGTTGCGCAGTGGATAGAGTACTGACCCTGGATTTTAAGGACCTGAGTTCAAATTCGGCCTCAGACAGTTAATACTTGCCTAGCTATGTGACCTTGGACAAGTCATTGAACCCCACTTCCTTGCAAAAAATAAAAAATATAAAGATAATCAATTTTTAAAAAAGATTTGTATGAATGGATGACAGGGCTAAGAATGCAGAAGTAGAAGAATAATTAATACATTGACTCTAATGTAAGTGAAAACAACATTGCAAGACATCAGAACTCTTGGCAGTACAGTGACTTGATATGATTTCAGAGAACTGATGGGGAAACTTCCTTCCTCTAGAAAGAGATGGTAGATCTGAAGTGCCAAATAAAGCTTACCTTCGCAGGCGTGGCCAACATGTTGATTTGCGTTGCTTAAGTGTACTTTGCTGGGAGGAAAGATTCAGATGGGGAAGAAAGGAGTCACTGGGAAATGATAGCAATTTTTTTTAGAGTATCAAAAGAAATAGAAAATGGGGCTACTGAATGACATTCAAGGTCATGCTCAAAATATCAATGTACTACTAAATCTGAAAATATTACAATTGAAACTAGGATTTCTCATAAGAGCAAGAGGTGACTGGCCTTTCAGATGTAGTGGATAACCCATTTCTACTCCAGGTAAATATCCTATATAAATTCTATTTCAAAATAATTACAGAATTCACAGAATCTCGCATTTCAGAGTTCGAAGAGACTTCCGCAGCTCCCAAAAGGAATTCCTACTACAACATGCCCAATACATCTAAAGCCTTCAGCTTCCATCAAAAGATTTCTAGTGGGGCAGCTAGGTGGCATAGTGGATAAAGCACTGGCCTTGGAGTCAGGAGTACCTGGGTTCAAATCCGGTCTCAGACACTTAATAATTACCTAGCTGCGTGGCCTTGGGCAAGTTGTTTAACCCCGTTTGCCTTGCAAAAACCTAAAAAAAAAAGATTTCTAGTGGAGGGGAGCCCACCAACCCTAGCCCTAGACAACCCATCTCTTTGGGATGGTTCGAACCCTTAAGTTCCAAATCTCAAGCTGGGAGGTACATCAGAAGGCATGTAAATCTACTTTCTCTTTTGATAGAGGAAGAACAGGCCTCATTGTTTAAAGGTAGTATTGGAATCTAGAACCTTTTACCCCAAACTCTTTCTACTGTACTGGATTTCTTGAAGATTTTTTTCATTACATCAAGCCTAAAATTGCTTCTTTGCCACTTCAACTTATTTCTCCCTTTTCTACTTCTTGTGGCCAAAAAGAAACATCTAATCAGTCCACATAACAGATTAAACATCCCTAATTCTTTCAGCCAGTCCCTATAAAACATAGATCAAGTCCCTTCACCATTCTAGTTGGCTCCCTGTACATACACCTCTGGTTTGTCAAGCAGAACTGAATGAGCCAAATGATCACCCCTCATTCCTAGAAGCCTTGTGTTTTAATGCATTCTAAGATTGCACTAGCTTTTTCTTTCACTTTACTAATTTTTCTCACATCCAAGCCAAGTTTGGAAGCTTTCTGACCAAGTAGACAGTTTCATCTAGCCCTTGAAGGGGTTTGGGTATCATTTGTCCAAAGACCTGGCTTGTTAAGTTGGAACAGATCCAGTACCAGGTTGGTTTTAAGATGACAAACTTTTCAACCAGAGAGGCTTCTAGGGGATTTGTAGTTTGTGAAGAAGTATCTCCATCATAGAAATCCTGGATCCTTAATATACTAAGAGTGCTTCTTTGTAAGGGGAATTCACCTGTACTTCACATCCATATGTGCACTGTACACTGTATTTAATAAGGGACAGAGAGGGTAGAAAGTACATCCTGGGTTCTAAAGACCATTGGTATAAAGACGTGGTAAGGAGAATGCAGAAGATAGAGTTAGTCAGTGATCCTGGACTGAAGGTTCCCATGGGAAGCTACAAAAGTAAGAGTGATGATGTGGAACAAGGGTGAGGGAAGTGAATGGAATGGTATCAAAGGTCAAGAAAAAGAGATGGGGGGGGGCAGCTAGGTGGTGCAGTGGATAGAGCACCATCCCTGGAGTCAGGAGTACCTGAGTTCAAATCTGGCCTCAGACACTTAATGATTCCCTAGCTGTGTGGCCTTGGGCAAGCCACTTAACCCCATTGTGTTGCAAAAAACCTAAAACAAAAGAGATTGGATGTAAAGTGACTGGCATTTAGGAGCTAGGATAGGTCTTGGTATAGACTGATATCCTTTAGAACTTCTCCCTTACACTATTGTTCTATTAGAAACCAGGAGGGACGGGATTTCAGGGAAACCTGGAGGGATTTGCATGAACTGATGCTGAGTGAGATGAGCAGAACGAGAAAAACACTGTACACCCTAACAGCAACATGGGGGTGATGATCAACCTTGAAGGACTTGCTCATTCCATCAGCGCAACAATTGGGAACAATTTTTTGGCTGTCTGCAAAGGAGAGTACCATCTGTATCCAGTTAAGGAGATGTGGAGTTTGAACAAAGTTCAAGGACTATTCCCTTTAATTCGTAAAAAAAAACCCAGATGTCTTATGGTTTGATCTGGTTACCTCTGAGAATTCTGTTCTCTTTAAGGATATGATTTCTCTCTCATCACACCCAATTTGGATCGAGGTATAACATGGAAACAAAGTAAAGACTGACAGAGTGCTATCTGTGGGGTGGGGGTGGGGGGGAGGGAAGTAAGATTGGGGGAAAACTGTAAAACTCAAATAATATCTTTAATAAAAATTAAAAAAAAAGAACTCCCTTCAATATTTTTTGCTGCCACATCTTCTTTCTCTGAACCAAGGTCTATTCTCTCCTCATTGGTCCACCTGACTAGGGATTAGTCCATAGGTCCTCCCTCACATTTCTATTCCATTTCCTCACATTTCTATTCCATTAAATATTACTATATTTAACTTTGGTGTGATTCTTTCTCTTTCTCTAACTCACTTTCTGTAAAACTCTGTACTTCTCATTCAGAATTACAGAATTTCAGATCTGGAATCTGAGATCTCTCCTCTACATGGGCAATAGGTTCCAGAATTCTTTATTGCTGAATTTTTTTTTTTTGCTGTCATGTTACCTTTCAATTCAATTCAATTTAAGAAGAATAGTAGGGCCTGTTATGCGCCTGCCACAGTGTTAGGTGCTAGAGATACATAGAGCTCCTGCTCTTAAGAAGCTTGCATTTTACCTGTGGAAAAATAAAGTGTGTATAAATATAGACAGAGAAATACAAAGAAAATTCCATGAGATTTTGGGAGAAATCAATAACATTTAGGGACGTGCCAGGAGAAGGATGTTTGAAATGATCCTTATAGGAAGTTGAGGATTCCAAAAGGTAGAAATGAGAAGAGAGAGCATTCTAGGTATGGGGAACAGCCTGTGCTAAGGCACAGAGGTGTGATGTGGGATGTTGTCTACCTGGAAAAGTAACCTAATTGTCCTGTTATCCTGGAGCCTTAATCCCCAAGGATACTGAGAAACTTTTCTTCTTACCCATTAGGCATTGTGGTATATGGGGAAAATATAGTCAAAAGAGAGTCAAAAGAGGTCTGGATTAAAATCTTGGCTCTATTTTCAAGCTATGGAGTAGCCCAGGGCAAATTAATAAGCCTCAATTTTCTCCTCTTTCAATGGGGCTAATAACACCTCTGCTCCCTACCTTATGGGTAAATTATGAGGAGAGGGTTCTGAAGACCTGTAAAACTGTGGCTCTTATGAGTTATTTCAAATCTGCCACCCTTCCTGCACCTTTCTTCACTTATTCATTAGTCTGGCATGCTAAAGAGGCATAGCATGGAGAAAGTACTCCCTGCCAACCCAGCTGTGGCCTGGACATTGTGGGAGCTGTTGAGGAAGAAGACACAATTCTCACCCTTAGGACGTGCCCAGTTTAATAGGAAAGACAAGATACATACTGTGGAGTGTCTAAATAATATACAAAATGAAAATAGAACAACTCAGTTTGTTAATGGTATAGTTTCCCATCTTTCTTTCTCCTTTAGAGAGCCCTTCTCACCTGTCTTTTCCTGTGCTATATCTTGTATTTATCCTTTGACTCCTTCCTTTTGACTCTGTTAATAGCCCTTCCTACACCTACTTACTCCTAAGCTTGAATTGTGCTCCCCAGAACCCAGAACTCGGCTCAAGGCCTCAGATCCCAGGCTTAGCTCACGTACTAACATCCTGCAATGCAACTGGGCTCACTTGGTGCCATTTAACACCCCACACCCCACAGCAGACTAACTTTGTGGAGCAAGCACTGGCTTTGTAGTCACAAAGGGGAAGTCCTGAATCCAGTCTGATGCTGCATTGCCCTGGGAGGGTCATTGTGCCTCAGGTACTTTCCTAAGACTGGTAGAAGCCAGAGATGGGGCTCATGTCCATCAGGAGGAAAATCTCCAAACTTTCTTGTAGATTCATACTGGTGGGGAGTGCAGGGCAGGCAGGGGGTCTGGAAGGGCGAAGCTTTCTTGATTCATTCTCCTTTCCATTTCTTATTTGTGCTATCATTATTCCTCTTCAAAAGGAAATTGAGTCAGGAAGTCCATAAGAGCTGCTGAGCAATTTCTTGAATGTGTCCCTGGACCTCATGCTTGAAATCATAATGGAAGGCATCCTGAGACCTTTGTGCCCCATCTCCACTAACCTGTTCAACTCTCTCAAACAAACACCAGGAATGGGTAGCCCCTGGGAGACCTAGTCTGTGGTAAAGTCAGAACTTGCCACACCATCCCCTTGGCTCAAACCAGTGTCCCCTGTTTCTATCTCAGCAGTGCCTCTACCCAAACGATTCAAAAGGAAGGTGCCTTGATTTCGTAGTGCCTTCAATCCATCTGCAACATCCCGACGAACAGCTGAAGAAGAGAAGTAGAAGAGGAGGGGATCGAGACCAGCATTAAGGGCACAGCACATCACAGCATACTTTCTCCATGTGGGTGGGCTTCCTTTAATATACCCTACTATGTGGGAGACATTGTAAGGTCCAAAGCAGAACAGGAAATTGAGGAGAGTCACGACTGCTAGTCCCACAGCTCTTCGCTGTCGCTGGATCCCAACCTGTGGCTGGCGGAGCATAAGACATACAAAGCGCCAGTAACAAAAGACAGTCACCACCATGGGCAGGCAGAAGAGAACTAGAACGAGCTCCAGCCGGAATGGGAGAACCAGACTCAGCTGATCAGTCGTAAAATTATCATAGCATGCTCTGTACATATCTTGTGTGCTGTTTTCTGAATTGTTGTTTTCTGTGCCAGGTCCCACATACTCCGCCACAATGACTATGCTGCAGTGTCCAAAGGACAGGATCCAGGCCACCAGAGCAGCCGCAATGCCATATACAGGCCGCCGAGAGAGCTTGTACTGGACAGGGTAGGCCACCCCCAGGTACCGCTCGATGCTGATAGCAGCCAGCAGCCATGTGCTGCAGTAGATGCTGCTGTAGAAGCCAAAGGCGGAGAAAGCACAGATTTCCCTCCCGAGGTCCCATTCGAAGTTTTGGGCAGCCTCAAAGATCTTGAGAGGCAGCAACAAGAGCAGGAGAAGATCTGCCAGTGTGAGGCTGAGCAGGAGGATGTGGATCGGGGCAGGGTGAGGTTGCCGGACTCTGCGAATGAAGGCACGAAGTGCCAAGAGGTTGGCAGGGAGGCCAACAAGAAAGGTCACACTGTAGAGGACAAGGAGCCAATAGCTTTCTGTCTTTCGCTCCATTCAGCTGGAGTGGAAAGGGGCAAAGTTAGCAGGAATCCTCTTAAGCCTGTGTTACCCAGTCTCCCCTCCAGTTTCCCTTCTCAGAGAACTTGCTGTCAGCACTGTCTGCTCACACCACCTGTCAGTGCCCCACAGAGTAATTATTGACTTTGCCTTGGGCGGGATATTAAGTTCCAGTTATTACATTTGCTGTCATATATAACCCTGGGGGAGGCCAGCCTCCAGCTTCTGACAATGCAAGAAGAAGCTCTTGTCACTATCCACTTAGAGAAATGAATTTGTGGAGAGCCAGACCCCATTATGGAGAGCTGGTCTTGGGGTTGCCCAGGTAAATCCTGCAAACAGCCTCTGGCTTTCCCTATACTGGCAACCCTCGTAGACATCACTATTCTAGAAACACCAGAATTTAGCTCCTGATTAATGAGAATAATTGGCAGGCTGGGCTGAGCTGTTTCCCTCTCCTACTCTGTTCCCAACTACCTCCTTACTTAGGGGACCTGTTTCATGACCCTTCCCTGGGCATTGTCTCCAGAACTCCAAATTGCTAAGTTTTGGCTCAGCTCCTAGAGTATCCAGCCCTCTCTGCCCATCTCTCCATTTCACATACTGCCTCCTTTACAGAAAGTAGTCATTCTTTCTCAGATTCCATTTCTGTTTTATCTCTGTATTTAAACAATGTAAAATGGAAGGTGGTCATAAGCTGGATAGACTTGTAAGTGAGAAGAAAATGAGGCAGGAAGGGCCCAGTTCTAAATGTTCTTTCTTTTTTGGATTTGCCCCAGGACAATAGGTGACCATGCTGTAACTAAGGATTTTTTATTACTACCTCTATTTCTAATTAGAAACCACTTTCTGCTGCCCGAACCAACCACCCCATCCAAAATCACCTTTATTCTCTCCCCACTTAAGGGTTTCTTCCAACTGATTCCCTAATACCATGGTTTCCCACCCCTCTGCCCCCTACATTATACCCTGCCTTCGAACCCAGTCCCCATAGCCTGTCTTCATTGGTGTCCACTGACATGACCACACCTTCAGCTAGAATCCCAGCATCCCATTTCCAAGAACTCAAGCAGTAGGAACCTGATTGCCTTGCTTTATCCTGTTGTCAGATAGATGACTTCTGGGATCAGCCTCAAGTAAAAGTCTTCAGTCTTCTGGGTAAAGGCACAGAAGTTTAAATGATGCTACCATTGATTTCATGCAGGAGGGAAAAAAAAGCAGGGAACCTAGCTGGCTGAGGCTTTTTATACCAAGATATGTCACATGGTCAGAGAGAGGAAGGTCAGTAGTTGAGCTGTCTCCTCTAAGAACCCCAAGTTCTTCTACCCTCAATTTTCACAATTTGTGAGGGCAAAGTTACTACTTTCACTTTACAGATTATAAAATTGAGGTCAGCAAAGGTTAAGTTATTCTTTCAGGATCACACAACTGGTAAAATTTTTAACTCAGATCTTCCTGACTCCACATTAAATGCTCTATCATATTGGTGGAATTACAGATCCTTTAAGTGTTTTTGCCATTGGTAAAATGCTCAAAAGCCCTAGAAACAAATGCTCCTCTTCTGTCTTGGAGCATTTTCTAAAGATGTCCTACATGCATGTTTTATTATTCTCTTAGACATGTAGCTCTCTAATTTGGAACTGTACACAAAGGGTAATGAAATTGTTCATACCCTTTGATCCAAAAAGACTACCACTAGGTCTATATCCCAAAGAGATCATCAAAATGAGAAAAGGACCCACATAGAGAAAATATTTGTAGCAGTTTTTCTTGTGATAGCAAAGAATTGGATTTTCAGAGGATGTCCATCAACTGAAGAATGGCTGGACAAGTTGTGGTATATGAATGTAATGGAATACTATTGTGCTATAAGAAATGATGAGCAGGGAGGTTTCAGAAAATCCTGGACGTACCTGAATTGATGCTAAGTAAAATGAACAGAGCTAAGTGAATATTGTACACAGTAACAGAGTATTGTGTGATGATCAATTATAATATTTAGTTCTAAGTTATACAGGGATCAAAGAGAATTTTAAAGGACCTTTGGTGGAAAAATACCTTTCACATCCAGAGAAGGAACTATGGAGCTTGAATGCAGATCAAAGCATACAATTTTCACTTTTTTAAATTTATTTTTTTGTTTTTTCTTTCTTATTGTTCTTTCTTTTTCTTCTGATTCTTCTTTCACAGCATGACTAATATGAAAATATATGTAACATGATTGTGCACAGATAATCTATATCAGATACCTTGCTGTCCTAGAGCATGTAACAGTGGGAGGGAGAAACCTTTAAAAATGGATGTGAAAACTATCTTTACATGTAATTGGATAAATTTAAAATATTAAAAAAGAAAAATAGCTCTCCTCCTATCCCTTCTCTACCCTCCCTCCCTGGTCTTTATTTTCCTCTCCCAAGTACTTACAATTTATTCTTGTGTACCCATTATCATGTGATTAGGACTTCCATTCTAAGATTTGTAGGTGCCCCTTATTCCTAGCCACCTTAAACATTTTTTTGAAAGTTACGGAATCCTAAGTTTTTAGCACCGATCCTTGGAGAACTCCATGGAACAGATAGTATAATCTATGGCCCAAGGACTCCTAGGCTCTGACCTCACATGACCTGGATTTGATCTTAGGGTAACCCAAAACTTTATTCTCTCTTTATTCAGTATGCCCCCCACATAGCTGAGAAATGTCTGACTATAGTTCACGTCTTTAGTTTTCTAAAAATGCATAACAGAGTTCCCAGCTTCTGTATAAGCACTCAAGGTAACAAATACATAGTAGGTAGAGGACAACCTTTATTTCACTCACAAAAAAGTACAAAAAGTTTACAGTAAACTATAAAGAGATACAGAAAACAGTATATGCACTTAGAGTAGATCATAAGCAACGAATCTTCCCTTTCTGATAGTCTCAACTTTTCCACCAGGACCCTAGAAACCTTCCAAGGTATTGACACCAAAAAGGAATTACACTTAAATTTGCCAGTGGGGATAGCTGCCACCGGGACCTACAAAGTTTCTCCCAGACTTGTAGTGCCCCCCTGTGGTTTGAACTTCCTGAGAAAACAGAAGTCTTTGGGGACTGCTGGACAGTCAAAGCCTTTGCTGTCTAATGATAATAATGTGATTGTGTTCCACCATGTTATAGATTTAGCTTCTTATTGATTTCCTATCCATGAAAGGACAGGAGAAAAACCTCATTCTAAGAAGCATTCTGCTTAGGAATATCCTTCTTAACTATAAAAGACCATATTCTCAAACTCTTAAACTTGGAATTATTCAAGAGATCATCCCTCATAGTGGTGCTGCCCAAGAAATCTCCCTTTTTAGGACTACAAATCAGATTATGAAAACCTCATGACTAAGAAGTCAAAATTCCACCACCTCCATAGAAGAGATGGGTATCCATGGATTCCCTCAAGGCCATGTGGTAATCAAATGCTCCATTTATGGATGCTCATGTTAGGATAAAGGACAATATCCCCAATTTCCAAGAGAATAGACCCACTTTTGGCTCTGCTGCCATCTCAGAATCTTGAAAACAAGGAGAAAAGGAGTCCACAGAGGGATGGTCAATACTTCTAACTCATTAGCCAATCAAGTATTTAGTGCAGGGCCTGATGTATTATACTCTTAATCAGTGCTCACTGAATTAATGAAATGTCTGGTATGTGTTAGGCAGTGGAGATAGAAAGGAAAAAATGTCCTTGCGCTCAAGAAGCTGACATTTTATCAAGGGGACAGCATACATACATGTATAAGTAAATACAGATACAAATAAGGTAATTTATTTGGATAGAGAGGACACAGTGGGAGGTGGGGTCAGGATACCGGGAAAGACTTTTAGCTGATATCTTAAAGAAAGAAGGAATTCTAAGAGGTGGAAGTGAGGAGGGAGAGAATTAAAATTAGGAGGGAAAGCAAATGCAAAGACTTGGAGGAGGGAGACCGAGCATCATGTGTACAAGATAATAAGGGATGAGCTGGGAAATTATTTAGCAATCAGCTTTCCTTAAATATATGGAACTTAAAAAAATTAGTCTGTATTGTTGACATTCTATTCATCATGTCTTTAAGTCTAAACAGTCATCGAAGCAATAAATCAAATGGAAATTTGCAACATTTGCTGATGTCAGAGAAGTCAATATGTACATTGAAACATTAAGTCCACTTTTTTGAGCTGATAAAAGATGACTCTGACCTATCAGAATGTGTCAAGGTCAGTTTCATTGGACCATAGAACGGATAGAGAAACTAAAATATAATGAGATTCAAAAAATAGGTTAAAGGCAAGATTGTATAGGTTTTTAAATGTCAAACAGAAGAGTTTATATTTTTATACTAGAAGTAAATGTCAGGGAATTTACTGAAGAGAAGAGTGCTGTTGGAATACTAATTTACTAGCTTTTAACAGGAAGGGATGGCTCCTTCCATAAGAGTCCTAGCCAACCCATTCATTTGGGGGGCAGGTACAATCAATGAAACCCATCTTCCAGAATGGGCTGAAGGTTCACTTCAAAATAACAAAATAACAAGATGTTTTCCTCTTGGGATGGCAAAGTTATTGTGACACGTTCAGGAGTTGTCCTTTGTCTCCAGCAAGGTGCCAGTATTACCCCATGAGAAGAAATACGACTATCAAATGCATTTGCTGTCAAATAAGTTCATCACATTGATCAGGGAATGGTCCCCAGACCCACAATGATCTTGAGAAATGGTAATAATCATTGACACAGACCCCTTTCTAGGTTGCAGAGCATCTTATATATCTTAAAGGATCTCAATAAGTTGTTCATTCCATTCACTAATATAGATTGCAACCTATCCATGCCTGTCCATCTTGTGCCCCTCTTGGTCCATGTCCTTCCTCCATAACTGTCCCTCGTTTTCTGCCCCAAACCTGAAGAGGGTCAGTGGAACTTTCTGGTTAAGAAAGGTTAGGAAGGGTCAGAGGCAGGTTTGGAACTCTAAGCCCGGCACTCTGTCTATGCTGTCCAGCCCGGGAAATGCTCCCTGGTTCCATAGGGCTTTCTGGGATGAAGGCATGTTATTTTCCAGCCTTTCATGCTACCCTTTGAGAGGCAGCCTGCTGGCATGAGGAGAAGGAATAGGGAATCAGACAGCTTTGGTTTGCTTCCTATTCTGCTGTTCATTGCCCCTCTCATCTGAGCTATTGTCACTTAGCTTCCACACCTGTCCAGGCATTCAAGAAGGTTTACTAAATTAGTTTTGATTGCAAACCCTACCCCAACTTCACACCATTCCCTTTCACTGTGACCACTCCCAAAAACAGTGTATGGAGCTCCAAAATCAGTAAGCTGGCTTTCATTTGCCAGCCTTATTTCACTCAGGGATGCTATTTGGATATGATGCCACCTGCTGAGTTCTCTTGAAACGAGATGTTCATCTTTCAGGTCTATTGGATCTTGTTTTGTCTATGAAGGTGCACATGGTCCATGCACCAATAGTGACTGGAAGCTTCTTTGAAGTTTTTTCAGAGTATTTTATGTCTTGACTACACTGTAGGATTCCTTATTTGCTCTGATAAGCAGGCCAGGGTTGGCTAATCAGACAATTTTTAGTGCACCTTTTCTAGCTCCTTCCTTGCATGAGGAGGTGAGCAGCGCAGTCCTTAAAAGGGCTGCTCAGTCATCCAGGGGGCTGCCAAATCACACTGCTGCTTTCAGTGGAGAAACAACCCTATGGCCTGGGTCACCTGTGTGCAGGGTTGTGACTACAGCTCCAAGTGTGTACACCTGCTGCTTCATCACTTGCCTGTTACTTAGGACTTTGAGTACTGGTTATGAGTGATGTTTTTTGTTGCGTGCCTAAATTGGATTTAAATGAGGTAGAACCGTATGAGATCAACCGCCTCACTCTGTCTTCCAAAGTCATCATGATCCAGCATAGCAAGACTGAGTCAAGACTTTAGATGCAGTGGATGTCCTTGGCATCTTCAATGCCTAACTAAGCTTTAAGCACTGAATAGCACCTGCATCAGCTGACTTCATGGCTGTTAGAATGAATTGTTCTTCTTCGCCCATTCCACCAATGGAAGACTTTACATGCTTGGGGTAGACAACCCCCACTGCTCACTGATGAGTTTGAGAGTCCTTTGGTTACCCTTGATGCTGGCAAAATTCTCACCAGAGTTTGTCTCAATAGACTGATCCTTCACCTGGAAGTTGGACACCTCCATGAGAGCCTGTGCGGCTTCAGCAAGGGTAGAAGAACAGTAGATAATGGTGTTTGCTGCCTGACAACTCCAGGAAAAATTCCAGGAATAGAATAGAAGTCTGTATACAACATCTGTAGATCTGACCAAGGCCTTTCATACTGTCAGTCCCAGGGGTTTATGGAAAATTATGTCAAAATTTTGTAACAGGGAGAAATTCATAAGTATTGTACGTCAGTTTCATGATGGCTTGCATGCCTGGGTTCTGGATAGTGGACAATGCTCTCCAGATTTCCAGTCACCAAAGGAGTAAAACAAAAATGTGACCTTGTTTCCATACTTTTTAGAATGATGTTTTCAGCCATGTTATCAAACCCCTTCACTGAGGATGAACATGGCCTTTAGGTCAACCACCATACTGATGGCAAATTCTTCAACTTTAAAAGGCTACAAGCCAAGATCAAAGTGGAGGGAGTGTTGGTGCAGGATCTTCTGTTTGCAGTCTCTGAAGCTGAGATGCAACAATTCTCTGCTGCTTGTGCTTATTATGGTCTAAGAATTAACACCAAGAAAACCCAGGTGCTCCATCAGCCAGCACCACACCAACCATATGTGGAACATTGATTACAGCAAATGGAGAAGTCTTGAGTACTGTGGACAAGTTCACTTCTCTTGACAGTGTCCTTTCCAAGGAGGCACACACGGGCAAAAAGATTGACATTTGCATTGCCAGAGTTAGCTCAGTATTCGGGAGGCTCTGAAAGAAAGTGGGAAAGGGAAGAGGTATTAGACTGACAAAAAACTGAAGTTCTACAGATTCATTGTGCTGACTTCATTGCTAGATTCCTGTGAAACCTATTCAGTCTACTAGTGCCATGTCAGGAAATGAAATCACTTCTGTATAAATATTCTTAGGAAGACCAGGAGAAGTTACCAGATACTGGTAGCTAAACTCAAGCTAAATTGCCTAGCGTTGAAATATTATTACTGAGAGTGCAACTATGATGGGCTGGACACGTTGTTAGAATGCCAACATTCACTTGCAAAAAACAAAACAAAACTATTTTACAGAAAACTCACACTGGACAGTCGCTCACAAGGGGGTCAGAAGAAACGATACTGAGACACCCTGAAGATTTCATTGAAGAACTTTAGAATTGATTGTACAGCTTGGGAAACACTAGCACAGGACCGCGCAACATGACATGCCCTTATCAGTAAGGGTACTGCCCTCTATAAGGAAGGCAGAATGGAAGCAGCTCAAAGGAAATGTGACAACTATAATTTTAGAGTATCCACCCCAGGTGTTCACATGAAATATTTGTGCCCAAACTGTGGTAGAGCATTCCCAACTTATCTGATAGCCACAGTTGGACATACTGTCAATTGTCTAAAACATAATGATGTCATTTTGATCTTCTTTGATAATGAAGGACAAGAGCCAACCAACCATATCTATCCAGTGAAGCACTTGGGGTTCCCTCCCTTTCTAAATCTGTGATGCAGAACTTAGCCTCGTTCACCTAATATTGAAACCTTCTAGACAAATGGAAATTCATTCCCTCATTGATATTTATTTCTTAAAGAAGAAACCATGAGCTTGGGGTGGGATTGAAAGGAGAGATCACTTTCTATCAAGTTTATGGAATCATTTAGCTTTTAGGATCTTAACATGTGAGGACCAAGATTTAGTTAGAATATTTACCAGAAGTGTAGTGATGGGGCGGGGTGTTAGAAATTTGAACTCCTGCTGCCACCCTTTCCTCCCTTATTCATTTCTTCTCTTCATTTTTGCCTCATCAACCTCAATTTTTCCCAGGGTCTCAAAAACAAGACTCCTGATTCTGGAGGTCTTCATTCAACCCACTCCTCAAGGCTCAGCACAAACTAAGGTCATATAAAATATAAAAGAAAGAGATGAGACCAGGATTGAGAAACTTGACCAACCCAGCCTAGTTCCTCAATGAGGGCACAGCCTTATCTTGGGCAGTGACCAGGAGATGTCAACTATAGCCTTAAATTCTTCAGTGAGTTAGCAGCAAGAGGTTCACCAATGAGACATGGAGCAGGAAGAAGTGGGTAAGGGCAGGAAGACCCAAAGGACCAGGAACTTCTGGGGGGGGGGGTACCAGTGAGGAAAGACAAGACAGAGATTAAAAAGTCAAGGGAAATTGAAAGTCATTCTGTTTGGAGAGAAAGAGATGGAGTCATGAGTCTCCCCTTATCCCACACCCTCGTTCCCCTTCGACTTGTTAGGTTGTTCCAACTTTTTGTGACCTCATTTGAAGTTTTCTTGGCAAAGGAATTAGAGTGGTTTTCCATTTCCAGATGATGAAACTGAGGCATATGGGGTGAAGTGATTTGCCCAGGATCACACAACTAATAAGTGTCTGAGACAAGATTTGAATTTAGGAAGATGAGTCTTCCTGATCCCAGGTCCAGGCTCTCTGCACTGTGGCACCACTTAGCCACTCATTAGACTCTGTGTAACCCCATGGACATGGATTTTCTTTGCTAAGATTCTGGAGTGGTTTGCCATTTCCTTCTCCAAGGTGTCCTCACTTTACAGATGAGAAACTAAAGCAAATAGGGATTAAGTGATTTGTCTAGGTCACCCATCAAGTAAATGTCTGAGGCCACATTTGAATTCAACTTCCTAACTCCATTGCACTACCCAGCTGCCCCTTGGACCTGAGGCATCTCTAGATCTCCCTATCAATTACTGAGTATTCTTTGGGCTAATTACTAAGTTCTAGCTACCAGATGGACCATCGTGTATCGCCCTATCTTTCTCTCTTCTGCCATATAGTGTCAGTAAATGGTTCTTTTAGTATTTCTTAACTTCAGAAATTTCCAACCAAGAACTCTGGAGAAGTAAGAAAATAATGACTTACATGAACTGAATCTATTTGTTCATCCCAAGCTCTTTAAATCTTGCTTCATTTGTAAGACCCTGACATTTCCCCTCCCCTTCTTCTTAATACCCTGGCTCTAACACAGACTATGAAAATGGGAACCTATTTATGGTTGAGTGAAGGGAGTCAGCAAAGTCTTAAGTACAAAGCCCCTCCCCCTTTCATGCATCCACATAGATACTAACTTATTTCTGCATTTATTAGTTAGGGGACATGAGTGCTAGTAGCTAATGATATTTCTCTTCTTGATATGAAATTATCTGATCTACTTGGTGTTACAGCCCCAACTGCTTTCTTCCCTTCAGGCTCTGATGAAAAGGTAGCTCCTTCCAAGACCCAGGCCAATCTCTTTTTGTTCTTTGGATGTCATTTCATTCAGACTCCTCTGGGAACTTTCCCCCTACATTATTCCCACTCTCTTTTTTTACCTTCAATCTCTTTTTATCTTCTATCTCCACCTATGATGCCTACAAACATTCCCAGATCTCCCACATCCTTAAAAACAATCTTTATTTGACAATAACATCTCCTCCAGCTTATGACTCCATATCTCTCCATTTCACAGCCAAAGCCTTAGGAAAAAGCTGCCTACATGGGTCATCTCTCCTTCCTTGCGCTGCCATACCTCACAATCTGACTTTTCCCCCATTGCTCGACAGAGATATCTTTGAAAGTTACCAAAGCTGCTTTGTCTTGCTTATGCCTAGCACACAGTAGGCATTTGATAAATCCTTGTTAAATTGAATTGAGATATATTAATACTCCCCCTTGCACCATCAATTTGCCATTTATCCTGAGCCTTTCAGTTCAAACCCACATCCCTTTGCAATGGTCTTTTCCCTTCCATACTATTTCCTCCCAAACTCTTGCTCTCCACTGGCAGAGATTCCATATGAATCAATTAATCATTTATTAAGTACCTATTTACCACATATCAATTATATATTCATTTCATGACCCAACGCTTGCTCAAGCTCTGGATAATGGACCATGCTCTTGCCTTTTCCACTCACTAATGGAGTAAAACAGAACTGTGTACCTGCTCCTATGCCTTTTATGTTGTCAGATACTTTCAAGGAGAATGAAAACAGCATCAAAATCAGCTGCAGCACTGATGGTAAATTTTGTAACTTGAAAGGCTACAAGCATAAATTAAAGTGGAGGGACAGTTGGTGTATGATTCTAGATGACTGTCCACTCAATGCCTCTGAAGCTGAGCTGCCACAAAGTCTAGATTGATTCTCTGGGGCTTCTGCTAATTTTGGCTCAACAACTAACACCAAGAAAACAGAACCAGCACGGCACCATCCATCCGTGGAACCATCAGTTACAGCAAATGGACAAGTTTTGAGTCCTGTACATTGGTTCTGAAACTTATCGGTTTACTTTCCAGGGATGCACACATTGATAAAGAGGTTGATGTACACACTGTCAAAATGAGCTCAGTGTTTGGAAGGCTCCAAAAGAAAGTGGGGAAAAAGAGAGAGATAGTAAACTGACTTTCAAACTGAAGGTCTACAGAGCAATTGTGTTGACGTTGTTGTGTGCCTAGGACACCTGGACAGTCTATCAACACCAAGAACCTGAACTGTTTTCCTTTTGAATTGTCTCCAAGATTCTGAATGTCACCTGCAGGATAAGATACCAGTCACTGAGGTCCTTTATCCAACTGAATTTCCAAGTATTCAAACTTTTCTGCAGAGAGTGCATCTCCATGGACTGGTCACTTTGTTGCAATGCCAAATGTGCAAATTTCTAAAAGATATTTTATGGGGAACTCCCACAGGGCAAGTGTTCACACAAAGGCTAGAATAAATGATAAAAGGTCTTTCTCTTAAGGTCTTTCTGAAGAACTTTGGATTTGATTATGAGAAATGGGAGACATTATCATGGGACCACCCAGCATGGTATACCCAGATTAAAGATGACTCCATGTAAGAGCAAAACCAAATTGCAGTAACTCAAAAGCAACAAATTTATAAACCTTTCCACTCAAAATGTCCACTTGGACTGTTTTGCCCAAACCCTGGGAGAGCCTTCTGAGACTGTATTGGCCTGACTAGACACAGATTATACCTTGTCTCCAGTATAATGACGTCCTTGTGGGCATCTTTAAGCAGGAAGGAAGACAACAGCACAGGGCTAGGGGTTGGGAATTGTGGTTGTTTAGTCATTTCTCAGTTGTCTTTGACTCTTCCTAATCCCATTTGTGATTTTTCTAGGCAGAGTTCCTAGAGTGCTTTGCTATGTCCTCTTCCAGCTCCTTTTACAGAAGAGGAAGCTGACAGATAACCAAGGGCAAGTGACTTCCCCAGGGTCTATATATAGGAAGGGTCTGAGGCCAGATTTGAACTCAGAAAGACAAATCTTCCTAACCCAGGCTTGGTACTCTATGCACTAAGACATCCCCTCTAGCTGAAGGACTGGGGATACAAACCCCAACACACAGCATTCCCTGTCTTCAAGGACTCTACACTCTCTTGGGGAAAACAACATGGACACAGTAAGTACAAAATGCCTACGTGTCAGGGAGGTCCTCTAGAGGACCCAGCATGAAATGTGCTTTAAAGGAATCAATCAGTTAAGTTAGTTGCCAATCCCTCTTCAAGATCTTTGGCCCAAGGCAGTTAGTGAGCTTCCTTTGACCTGGTTTGTAAAATGAAGTGTTTTCTGAGATCCCACTGTGTGGTATGTAGCCCACCCAATAAATTTCAGAGATATCTCAAGGTATGAAGAGTTTTATTCAATTCTCATGAAAAGTGGGTGTGACTTCCACCATGTATATGGCAAAGCGAGGCACTGAGTACAAGCAGCAGAAGCAATATATTTAATTCCTAATGTGACCCCCCCACTGACCCATCCTTATTAGCTAAGAATGGGGTCTTTACAATCTAAGTGCATAAGTTAATTTAAAGAAAAGCACATAATTCAAAGAAAGGCATATTTTTCTCTTGCTTTAAGGAATGTATGGACATCTGGACTAAGTAGATAAGGAGCGAGATCAGTTTGCTCTTTACATTCCCGTCATTGTGACATCCACCAGGAGCTGTTTGTCAGGGGAGGAGGATTGAGAAAGACATAACCCGTAGCTCACCTCATCCTAATCTATAGTATTCTCCTGAAGAAATATCAGACTTTATCCCATTCAGTCCCTCCTCTTTATTTTGATGAGATTTCTTCAAATTTCTGTAATATCAATTCACATTGCTGGTCCATCTGATCATTACCCTCAGGATCCTCACAACTTATATTGTTGAGAGGAATCCATCCCTGTCCTTTTAGTATCAACACATTTGTCTGATTCGATGTAACTGTCACCGTCTTATTAAGACTATCCTGAGCTACCCAGGTTACCAGCTGGATTAGACAGGCAGACAAACTGGCAATAGGATAATTCCACTGAGTGTGACTAAGGCAAACAAAAGAATCTGCTTCCACCAACTCCCATTAAACCAGGACCACCATGGGAGAATTCCAAGTTTGCACTGGAACATAGGCTAACTTCCTAATATCTTTAGTAATTTCTTTAACTAATTGCCCATTGTCATCCATCTTAATGCAGCATATGGATAGATTCAATTTCCCGCATACTACTCCTTCAGCTAATAAGTAATCCAGCACCAATCTGTGTTTCAAGATCGTTTCTCTGGTTTGGGTGGCCTGATTGGCCAGAAGATCTAAGGCTCTAGCCATTGGATTAGTAATCATTTCAACAAATGCTTGGAGTCTAATTATTCTGTTCAACATATAAATAGGGGTCCTGTATCCCCAGCTCCCATCTTGGGCCCAAGTTGCTGGACCATACACCTAAACCCACATAATTTTCTTGGTGGTCACTCATTTCCCCATCCATTAGTGTCTCCTGTCTGAGTGATAGATGTAGCTAGACTATGTTTCTCTTTCCTTAGGTCATCATATAACTGTATAGCCAAATGTTTCCCTCCCTGGTCTGGTAGGAAGAAGAAGAATTTAGATGTAACCAATCCTATATAGCAGTTACTGGCCCAATTCACAGGAAGATGAGTATAAGCCATTAATCCAAATATACAATAATGGCCCTTTAGTGCTGGTTAGTCTTCCAGGAATATAGTTTCCCAGATTCCAACAAATGGATAATACTGTTCATCCTTACTTCAGAGAGGCCCTCCCAATTGACTGTATAATCATCATGATAATAGGTACATTTCCAAAGCTGCTGAACCTCCTTCCACTGGCAAGATTTTAGACCAATGTCTTTAAATAGGTTTTCCTTGCTCAAAATTGATCGAAATAAATCCCTGATTTTGTGCCAGTGGACCAACCTCAAGAATAGCTAATATACCTAGTGATGTTCCTTAAATTATCTTTGTTGCAAATGGCCGTTTCAGCACTTTCCTTGGAAGTCCACATTAACTCATAATCACAGTTTCTCTTAACATGTACCCCAGTTTGTGCATCTTTACAAGGGATCCAGGTTCCATCATTACATCTCATATGAGTCTCAGTCCACCTATCTAAGTTATACAGTACAGCTAAATCAGAGGTAGGACTCTACCTAGTTAGGATTTACAGACTCATGTAGGATATAATCATGCCACTCAATAATCTCCATCATTTTCTCTCAGTGGAGAACATCTTCACCCTACCTCTCCTCCTCCTTTTCATAACAAGAAGGGCATAAGTAGGGGTGTCATACTTACAGAACCAAGGGGAAGTTACAGATACAGATCCTTGGGCTGTGCAGTGTATACATAGGTGAGAGATGGTAGAGATGAACTTGTCCAGCGTGTCACCTCTCTTCTCTTTTCTCCCCTGGCGATATCTGATATCCTTCTGCATCTTCTGATTCTTCATCAAAAAGTCCTCTCCAGCTCAGGTGACTAGTTGAGACCTTGTCTTCTGGTAAAGAAACTGCTTACATTTTACTCAGATCACAACATATGTTATCAGGGTGGCTACGTGTCTCAGTAGATAAAACACCGCCCTGGAGTCAGAAGTACGTAGGTTCAAATCCAGGCTCAGACACTTGATAATTACCTAGCCGAGTGGCCTTGGGCAAGCCATTTATCCCCATTTGCCCTGCAAAAAACCTTAAAAAAAAAAAAACACACGTTATCATCACAAGACAATGAGACTGTGGAGCTTATTGCAATTTCCATTTTGCCTTATTGCCTTATGATGCACATACTTCACTTTAACACAATAAACTTTTTTTTTAGTTTTTTTTTTTTGCATGGTAAATGGGGTTAAGTAGCTTGCCCAAGGCCACATGGCTAGGTAATTATCAAGTGTCTGAGACCGGATTTGAACCCAGGTACTCCTGACTTCAGGGCCAGTGCTTTATCCACTGAGCCACCTACCTGCCCCTACAATAAACTTTTATTAGTATTTTACTACATGAGCAAACTCCCAATAAGAATTATCACATAGACTTAAGCTTGTAACATGTACATTCAACAGTTGTCTTAATTCAAGGAGTACCCTGGATATAGTTTAAAAATAAAACTATCTTAATCTTTTGCTCTTATTACAACAGTAATTCAAATATACTTAACCAAAATGAATTTTTCCAAAATGAACTTTTTCCAAAATATTCCCATATATATATACCACAGATTTTTCTTTTTTCTGATATACTTATCTGACTCATATTCCTTTCTCTAACTCAGACCTTGAAACTGTAATTATCCTAAGAATTTCCCATTCTTCTTCTTTCCTAAATATCCTCTCTAATTAAAAAATTAAGGAAATTTAATTCCTATCTTAACATGTAGCTGATAACACGTGTCAGAACCTCACACCTTATCTGTCTCTGGTTATTAAATCTAATTCACAAAACTTCTTTGTTAGATTTGCTTATTATTTTGTTATAGAGATCTAGGGTATCAAAGGAAAATTCCTTTATATATACAATTATTGAATGTCAGTGTCCAGGCAAAGGTCATGTGGGTAAGTCAAATGTCCTTAGGCCAGATTTATTCTTTCAGGTGAGTCATTATCCAAATGTCAGTCTTGGGAAATCAAGTCAAAAAGGGTACAACCTCAGGCCTCAGTGAAAAGTCACCCCTTGGTCTGTACATCCCTGTCACCTGACATCTTCAGCCCATTGATTTCCTTGGCTCCAAGAACACATTGACCCAATAACACCTCCTTTTTGCTGACCATCCTGGTATCTGACAAAAAAGAGAAAATTGATTAAAAGTTGTGTGATCTAACATAGCTGTTTTGCCTAATTAGAATTTCAAGTGAGTCCAATTCACTAAATTCCAATTATAACCCTAATAGGGTCCCAATTAATGACTCCCCTACCTAAAGCTCTTGAGTGTCCTTCTTAGGTCTTTGCTAAAACCAGGAATTCTAACTATGACTGGCCCTGCTGGCCTTATCTCCTACCTCTTACTAAAAGCATCCCTTTGTCTGAAATCATATCTACTCTATCTGTATATAAAGATGGCTTATCAGATTTCCCTTGGCTGAAGAACTCTCCTTCTAGCCTGTTGTATTTTACAACAAATAAACACCTCCTTTTTGCCAGGAGATTGCATAGCAAAAAATCTCTAATTATCTTGTGTTTATCTTTCTCATATTATATAGGTGCCTTTATTTCAAAGCAAACAATCACAGCTTTGAGATACATATATATCTATATCTATATCTATATATCCAAAGTATTCCTAATTCATACATATATATCTAAAAACTTCTATATATAAGATACTAACTACTATTTAGCTACTAGCCAGCCTTTCTATACAAATTATTTTTCAGAATTCTTTAAAACCATTAGAATGCCTTAGGTGACGTTAAATTTCCAACATGTCTTATTAATTTCAATATAACAAAATAGCAATAAGAATAACACACAAATTTCTAAATTGTACAAAGCAATCCTTCCATATTTCATTATTCATGAATCCACAGACCTATCCCAGGAAGGGGTCATAATTTTTGATATTTCCCTTATTGCCCTTCAAAGCAATCACATGTTAATCCCAGGCCTTAACAATACAGTATTTAAATAACTTATACATATAGATATATGTATGTATATATATATATATTCACAAGAGAAAATTCAAATGTAATCTCTGCAGTTTTGAAAGAACATCACATAATTGATAAATACCTCTTATTCATCAATAAGTTACCTTACAGTGGGACAGTTATTCATCAAATTCCCCCCACTGCATTTGTCTGCAGTTACCAAGAGAGAAATCTATATTCTTGACTTCTTTAAAATTAAACATACATTGTTACTACATATTAAATATAAGATTCTTAAACATCTCATTCCCCTTAGAACAGCAAAGTGAATATCCCACTATCTTTACACTTTTGTTTTCCAGACCTCTTTACCCAGATTCTCAGAATCCAATTTCATACATATGATACATTTAAAACCCCAATGTAATTACAACTCAACTCACTTCCCAACAGTTGTTTGATAAAAGCTTTAGAGTACCTTACACAGAGAATCCAGTATTCACATTCCAAAAACTCTGTCCAAAATAAAAATAAAATTGTTAGCATTATTATGCTTAACATTAAAATGAATTAGAGTTTTCCCCCAAAATAAATCAGTAAATATATCTGATAACATAGGCATTTCTCTTTTTAGTTAATCCAATACCACTTCCTTTGGGTACCAAAGGATAATTTTTATAGGGGCAATATCAACTCTACCCGGATTATCGGGCATTGTCCAAACATCAGGGAGGATTTTTATTTGCTCCACCTCCTGGAGCTTCGCCATTTTGCTAGGGCATATATTTATTCCCTTTGGTATCAGAGTTATTTCCAATTGAGTGATTAAATCCTTCCCCAGTAAATTTATTACAGCTTCTGGAACCAGGAGTAATTTGCAAAATGTCTCCTGAGTTCTCATTTTGATTCTACATTCTTTGGTTATGGAGACAGAAAGTTTTCCCCTTTTTAACCCTGAGATAATCAATGTTTTTTTGGATCGTTCAACCCCATAAGGAAGCTGTATGACTGAGGATTGGGTGGCTCCCGTAACTATGAGGAAACGTTGTTCTTCCCCTTTTGACCCCACCCTTAAATTTACTAAGGGTTCTGGGTTGGTGCTAGAGAACCCCTGACTTCCCTAGTCTTCATCTATTTGTATAAGGGAGTACATTTGTTGTTCCCTTTTCCTTCCCATAGGATATACACTTCTGCTTGACATTCCCAACACCTCATGGGGGCCTGTTGTCCAAACCCCTGTCTATGATTTTTCTTACCCCAGAGGAATTCCTATCAGTGAGGTCTCAGTCATGGTCCACTGGTCAGAATCCCTCTTCTTGTCCAAATTTCCTTTTTTTTCCTCCTGTATTTACCCGTTTTGCAGCTTGTACAAAAACCTTAGCCTTTTTTGCTTATGTTTCTCATCATCCCTTCTAGTGTCAAATATTCTGTAGGAGACTCTTCATTCTGTTGTATTAAGCAGCAGAGGCAGAAATAGGCAGAGAGTTAAAATAAGGGGGGGAGGGAGTGAGAAGAAGGGATCCTATTCTTCCCTTCTGTCTTTAGAGGCCAAATGGTTCCTTCTCCTATATCTTTATTTCCCTACATAATCATTTGCTGCTTACTCTTCCCCTTATATTTTGGTAACTTATTCCAATCACTTAATCTTCTCCCTAAAGTACTGTCTACTGGTACCTTTATTTTATTTTCCACAGGGGAAGGCTTGTCCTGAATCCTTCTCATTCTAAATATTGATGAGACTTTCTCAGGATGAAGTTTCTTTAGAACAAGTCTCTTATGTCCAGTAGGGTGGGATCACCCCACCTTCCAGTCACCCATATGGTCCTGATCCTCCAGGAATCTAGTGCCTTCAGATTCCAAGGTCTAGGCTTACCTTTATGGGTCCCTGTGCGCAGAAGTTGCTGACTGCTGTTCTAACTGAAGGGTTGGAGTTTCAGCTGATAATTTTCTTTTCTCATCAAGTCTTATATTGGGTCACTGATACAGAAGGAGAACCAAGGCAAACTGCGAAACCTGGGCAGGGTGCCTTTTTGTCAAGTTCCAAGAGACCAAGGGACCCCTAGTGGTCGTGTGATCCTCTATGAGCCCCCAAATATGTGATATGTAGCCCACCCAATAAATTTTAGAGATATCTCAAGGTATGAATGGAAGAGTTTTATTCAATTCTCATTGCATGGCAAAGTGAGGCACTGAGTACAAGCAGCAGAAGCAATATATGGGATTCCCTCCAACTGACCCATCCTTAATTAGCTAGGAATGGGATCTTTACAGTCTAAGTGCATAAGCTAATTTAAAGAAAAGCACATAATTCAAACAAAGACATATTTTTCTCTTGCTCTGAGGAGTGTATGGACATCTGGACTAAGTAGATAAGTGGCAAGGTCAGTTTGCTCTCTATATTCTGGTCATTTTGACATCCTCTGACACACCAGGAGTTGTTTGTCAGGGGAGGAGGAGCAGGAGAGACATAACCCATAGCACAGCTCATCCTAATCTATAGTATTCTCCTGAGGAAATATCAGACTTTATCCCATTCACTACCCTTTGTTCTATCTTCTCTCAGAGCCCAGCTATTTTACCTTCTATTTCTTTAGTTCCATGACTACCCCCCTTAAATTCAGACTTCCGTTATAAATTGAGAAAGCAAGCAAAAAAGAAAGACATCATTCTTGGTTATGCTTTCCTCAAGTTTTTTTTGTTTGTTAAATGGGATTTTTTATGATTTTACATATATATATACATATAAATATGTATATATATACATATATATATATATATATATATTATTGAGGATCTTGATTGCATTGGAAAAGCAGAAACTCACTGAAAAATGTGTTGGGGAACCAGGCTCTCTCCTTCATCCCTGGAGCCAATGACAGCAACAGGAGGGAATTGGCTGAACTTGATTCTATAAAGCTAACTCTCCATCTAAGTCAGTAGCAAATCCCAGAAGTACATTTTTTTTCAATATTAGGACAAGTCAAAGTTTTCTAGTAGCTCAAATTATTGTTACTCTTTATTTTTTTAGCCATTCAAAAGACAGCTTTTAATCATTTCACCCTTCCCTCTCCCAGGAATGGTCCTAGGGAACAATAGATGAACATTCATTACAAGTTACAAGTGAGAATTGAAAAAAAAAATTCCATTGAAAGCTGGCTACATCTGACACCCCCCCCCCCAGATCAATGCATCTTTGGCTGGCCTGGGCCAAGTTATTCCTAAATTTATTGGAAATCTATTCCCAGGTAGGTCCCTTCCTGCATATTTCCCCTCTTCTCTCCACTTTACCCCATCACTCCCTCTCTAGCCCTCGAAACTTGGTAAGCTATCAGTGTCTTCCTTCCCCTATTCCCTCTGAGTCTATCTCTCACTCCCACCTCATGGCCTTTACTCCATGTTTCCTCTTAACTTTTGAATGGTTCCTTCTATTATCCATTTCTCTCTTGTATTCCTGACTCATTTCCCCCCTAAAGAGCTGAACCGTCCAGTAGACTCCTGAACAACCTGTGGAAGTCCCTCTATAGAAATTCTCTAATGAACACATATAATGAAGAAAATTCGCTTATCCAAATCAGTAGCAAAACAAGTCTGAGAAGGTATATGTAGGAGAATTTATAACAGATAAGTACATTGTAAAGGAGCTCTCTCATCAGGAGTGAGATAGCCACAACTCAACCAAGAGGTACTGAGCTCATCCAAGGAGATGCACTTTATCATGTAGCAGGCTAGGGCTGGGATGAAGACTACCAAGAGCCTCAGAAGTGACTTGTTATTTGAACAAGTTGAATTTTGAAGAATACTGTAACTTTACTCCTCTCCCCAATTCACTCTCCCCATTCCCCCAATTCCATCCACCTGGTGAGGCAGGACCAGGTCTTCATATCTACTAGCCAGGAGAATTCCATACCAATATGGGTGACACTCATCGTGGCCTAGAATTGATTTTTCTGCTTCTAGTGTTTCCCCTGTCCAAACCAGATAGATGCCAAAATAATCTTCCTAAGATACAGGTCTAACTTGTTTCTTCCATTGGCTCCCTATTACCTCTTGGACTGGGGATCTTAATCTTTTTTTGTATCATGAACCCTTTGGCCTACAGAACCCTGAAAATAATGTTTTTTAATGTATAAAATAAAATACATGGTAAACCATTTATATTGAAATAAGGATGTAATTTTTTTCTTCTAAGTTTACTGATCCCTGAAATCTATACATGGTCCCTCTGAAGATCTGTGAACCTCAGGCTATGAGCCCAAGATAAAATAAAAACTCAACTAGGCATCTCAAACTCTCCACTGTCAGGTTTCTTCCACATCACCTCAATTATAATATAGCTATTTCCTCTAGCTCAGAAGAAATGCTTAAGACCCAAAACAATTCATAAGCATGCATTAAAACAAATACTTAAACATAAAACATCAACACATCACTATTATTACAATCTCCCTGAAAAGTAGAGGCTTTGTGGGATTGCCAATGGGATGCTTTGGTTTCGCCTCTTTTCTGTGCCATCTCTGCAACTTGCAGACTTGGATCTCCTGGTTTCTGATCAATCAATCAATAAATACCTAAGAACCTATCATAGGTCAGGCACTGTCCCCGACCTTTCTTAATCTTTTTAGCAGCAGCATCAACCTGGGAGTAGCATATCTTCTTTGAGAATCTTTCTCTCTCTCTCTCTCTCTCTCTCTCTCTCTCTCTCTCTCTCTCTCTCTCTCTCTTTTTTATTAAAAATATTATTTGAGTTTTACAATTTCCCCCCCCCATCTTACTCCCCTCACAGAAAGCAATATGTCAGTCTTTACTTTGTTTCCATGTTGTGCATTGATTCAAACTGAGTGTGATGAGAGAGGAATCATATCCTTAAGGAAGAGACAAACAATCTTAAGCGATAACAAGATCAGACAATTAGACATCTGGTTTTTTTTTCTAAATTAAAGGGAATAGTCCTTGAACTTTGTTCAAACTCCACAGCTCTTTATTTGCATACAGATGGTATTCTCCATTGCAGACAGCCATTAATTTTCCCTGATTGTTGCACTGATGGAATGAGCGAGTCCTTCAAGGTTGAACATTGCCTCCATGTTGCTCTTAGGGTGTACAGTGTTTTTCTGGTTCTGCTCATCTCACTCAGCATCAGCTCATGCAAATCCCTCCAGGCTTCCCTGAATTCCCTTCCCTTCTGGTTTCTAATAGAACAATAGTGTTCCATGACCTACATATACCACAGTTTGCTAAGCCATTCTCCAAATGAAGGACATTTACTTGATTTACAACTCTTTGCCACCACAAACAGGGCTGCTATGAATGTTTTTGTACAAGCGATGTTTTTACCTTTTTTCATCATCTCTTCAGTAGTGGTATTGCTGGGTCAAAGAGTATGCTCTGAGAATCTTTCTAGCTTTGTTTCCCTACTACTGCTCTTCCCATATTCTTTATGTGAACCAAATTGTGCTGTTAGCATTCCTATCTCCTGCTTCCAGATAATCACATCTCCCCTGTCTGGAATGCACTCCCTCTTCTTTTCCAGTTGTCAGGAGCTCAATACACAGGCTACTTCCTTCATAAAACCTTTCCTGATCCTCCCATTTGTTAGTGATTTCCTGTCTAAATTTTTCTCTTCCTACACTTATTTATGTTGCAACCTCATAATAGTACCTTAAGGCAAGGAACTATTTCTTCCTCCCCCCACTTGCCTTAGGGTAGTCAGATGCTTATTACAAATTTCTTAAATTGAATTATGAATGTACGATGAGAGGACTTCTTTGTAATTTAGCAGATTAAAAAAGATCATCTGCAGGAAAATGAATGCACACTTCAAATAAGATAGATGTTTCTTGGTTAAAATAATTTTTCGCAAGCTGAATCTTATTTTTTTGAGAAAATGCATATTGCATTCAAATGC
Organism: Macrotis lagotis; assembly: GCF_037893015.1. NCBI lineage: Eukaryota > Metazoa > Chordata > Mammalia > Peramelemorphia > Peramelidae > Macrotis > Macrotis lagotis. The sequence continues at coordinate 900,553,756 of NC_133658.1, forward strand.
TAATCCTGCAAAACATCAAGCTCTTATATTCCATTAGTACACAAAATTTTAAAGTAGGTGAGATTAGTTTTGGAACATCTTCCTACCATTCTTGTTTCTTTGAAAATATTCTTTATTGCTCTTTTGTTTTTCCATCATGTCTACTTCCCATAATCTTCTCATTTCCCCCTTCAGAGAGCTATTGTTTATAATCAGTTCAAGAAAATTAACCAATATTATATAACCAATATTTAACCTATATATATATATATATATTATATAACCAAGTCCAATATTATATGTACATCCTGGGTTTGAAGCTAGGTATCTTAAAGTTGTGGCAGGAAGTTCACTGGGGTTATAGGGAGAAGAAAAACTTCCTCCCTTGCATAGTTTTGTTGGCTTAGGAAATGGGGCAACCAGAACTTTTTGTGGTACCATAGAACTTGAAACAAAACAGGTGCCCAAATGAGGTAATTAGATGGTGCAAGGAGAAAGAGGGATGACCTTGGGTCAGGAAGCTCAGAGTTCAAATCTAGGCATAGATTGTTGCTAACTGAGTGATCTTAGGCGAAGCACTTCACATTTACCTGCTTCAGTTTCCTCACCTCTAAAATAGGGTCCTAATAACACTTTCCTCCCAGGGTTGTGGTGAAGAAAGATGAAGCATTATTTATAAAGAGCTTTGCAAACCTTAAAACTCCTATAGGAAAACTAGATATTACTATTATTGGGAAAGCTGAATGCTAAAATAATAACAATTGGGAAGATTAAGGTGGCATAGTGGATGGAGCACCGACCCTAGAGTCAGAGGACCTGAATCCAAATTCAGCCTCAGACACTTAATACTTACTTAGCTATGTGACTTTGGGAAAGTCACTTAATTCCATTGCCTTGCAAAAAAATCAATTAAAAAAAAGATTTGTATGAATGGATAGAAGGGCTAAGAATGCAGAAACAGAAGAATAATTAATACAATGACTCTAATATAAGTAAAAACTACATTGGAAGACACCAGAACTCTTAACAGTACAGTGACCTGATATGATTTCAGAGAACTAATGGGGAAACATTTTTCCTCTGGGAAGAGATGGTAGACTCTGGTGCCAAATAAAGCTTATCTTCATAGGTGTAGCCAGTATGTTGATTTACTTTGCTAAAGTGTACTTTGTTGGAGGGGAAAGGCTAAGAGATGCAGAGGGAAGGAGTCACCGGGAAGTGATAGCATTTTTTAAGTACCAAAAGGAAAGGAAAATGGGGCTGCTGAATGACACTCAGAGACATGCTCAAAATATTAATACGTTACTGAATGTGAAAAATATTACAATTGAAACTAAGGTTTCTCATAAGAGAAACAAGTTAACCAGCCTTTTAAATGTAATGGATAACCCATTTCTATTCTAGGTAAATATTCCATATAAATTCTGTTTCAAAAAGAATACAGAATTCACACAATCTCTGCATTTCATAGTTGGAAGAGACTTCCACAGCTCCCAAAAGGAATTCCTACTACAACATGCCCCAATACATCTGAAGCCTTCAGCTTACATCAAAAGATTTCCAAGGAAGGGGAATCCATCAACTTTAGTCTTAGACAACCCATCCCTCTTTGGGATGGTTCAGACCCTTAGGTCCCAAATCTCAAAGTGGAAGGTGTCTTAAGAGGAAGATAGACCAACTCTCTCATTTGATAGAGGAGGAAACTGAGGTCCCAGGAAGAAAGTACTTGTTTAAACTTCTAGGAAAGATTGTAATCCAGATCCTTTTACTCCAAACTTTTTCCACTATACTGGAGATTTTTTCCTTGAAGATTTTTTTTATTACATCAAGCCTAAATTTGCCTCTTTATCAGTTCTACCCATTTCTCCCTCTTCTTGGGGCCAAAAAGAACCATCCACATACCAGGTTGAACATCCCTAGTTCTTTTAGCCAGTCCCCCCAAAAATGGATCAAGTCCCTTCACAAGTCTAGTTGGTTCCTCTGCATAATCCACTAGTTTATCACACAGAACTGAATGAAATACTTCTGATGTGATATGACCAGGTCTGAGCACATTCAAATGATCACCCCTCAGTCCTAGAAGTCCTGTCTTTTAATGCATTAGCTTTTGCACTAGCTTTTTCTTTACTTCTAAGTCCTGTTTGGAAGGGTTCTGACTAGGTAGACATCATTTAGTCCTTGAAGATGTTTAGGTATCATTTGTCCAAAGACCTGGCTCATTAAGTTGGAACAATTTCAGTACCAGGTTGGTTTTGATATGACAAACTCTTCAGCCAGAGAGGCTCCTAGAGGAACTGTATTTTGTGAAGAAGTATCTCCATCATAGAAATCCTGGATACTTAATATACTAAGAGTTCTTCTTTGTAAGGGAAACTCACCTGTACTTCACATCCATATGTCATGGGGTTGAACTGCGATGGAAAAAGTAAATAATCTAACCCAAGATTGTGGTCTGCAGTGGGGGACCTGTAGACTGTGTTTGATAAGGGACAGAGAGGGTAGAAAGTGCATTCCTAGGTTCTAGAGACCATTAGTATAAAGATGTAGTAAGATGTACACAGAGAATGCAGACAGTCAGTGGTCCTGAACCAAAGGGTCCCATGGGGACACTACAAATGTAAGACTGGTGATGTTGAATGAGTGGAACAGTATCAAAGGTAAGGAAAGAGAGACTGGATGTAAAGTGACTGGCATTTAGGAGCTAGGATAGGTCTTGGTATAGACAGATAACCTTTAGAACTTCTCCCTTCGATATTTTTTTCTGCCACATCTTTCTCTGAACCAAGTCTATTCTTTCCTTATTGGGCCACCTGACTGCGGTTAGTCAATAGGTCCTCCCTCATACTTCCTTTCCATTTATATATTTCTATGGTTTAACTTCACTGTGATTCTTTCTCTTTCTCTAACTCACTTTCTGTAAACTCTATACTTCTTATTCAGATTTACAGAATTTCAGAGCTGGAATCTCAGAGACCTCTCCTCTCCATGGGCAGCATGTCCCAGGATTCTTTAGTCCTGAAGTTTTTCAGTCTGTCCTGTTACCTTTCAAGTCACTTCAATTTAAGGAGCATAATAGGTGCCCCCATGGATACATAGAGCTCCTGCTCTTAAGGAGTTTGCATGCTCCCAATGGAAAAAATAACCTATATACAGATATAGACAGAAATACAAAGCAAATTCCATGAGATTTTGGGAGAAATCAGTAACAATGGGAGGTGCCAAGAGAAGGCTGCTTGGTATATGATCCTTAAAGGGAGTTGAGGGTTCCAAAAGATATAAATAAAGAAAGAGCATTCTCGGCATGGGAAATAGACCATACAAAGGCAGAGAGGTGGGACCTGGAATGTTGTCTACCAGGAAAAGTAACATAATTGTCCTGTTATCCTGGAGCCATGGTCCCCGAGGAAAATGAGAAACTTTTCTTCTTACCCATTAGGCATAGTAGTATATGGGTGTAAAGAACATTGATTTGGAGTCAAAAAGAGATCTGGATTCAAATACAGCTCTCTACTTTCAAACTATGGAGCATCCCTGGGCAAATTAATAAGCCTCAATTTTGTCCTCTTTCAATGGGGCTAATAACACCTCTGCTCCTACCTTATAGGGCAATTGTGAGGAGAGGATTCTGAAGACCTGAAGGTGCTGTAAAACTGTAAAACATTCATAGAAATACATGAATGGAATGGAAGTGTGAGGGAGGAGCCATTCATTAGACCTTAGGGGAATCAATGAGAAAAGGATAGACTTGGTTCAGAGAAAGATGTGGCAGAAGAAAATATTGAATGGATAAGTTCTAAAGGGATAAATAAATAAATAAGAAACTGTAAAACTTTTGAATTGTTTCAAATCTGCCACCCAATCCCACCCCACCCCCACCTTTCTTCACCTATTCCCTAGTCTGGCATGCCAAAGAGGTATAGCATGGAGAAATTACTCCCTGCCAACCCAGCTATGGCCTGGACATTGTGGGAGCTGTTGAGGAAGAAGACACAATTCTCACCCTTAGGACATGCCCAGTTTAATAGGAAAGACAAGGTACATACTGTGGAGTGTCTAAATAATATACAAAATGAAAATAGAACAACTCAGTTTGTTAATGGTATAGTTTCCCATCTTTCTTTTTCCTTTAGAGAGCCATCTCCCCTATCTTTTTCTCTGCTCCATCTTATATTTGTCCTTTGACTCCTTCCTTTCGGCTCTGTTATAGCCCTTCCTACACTTTACTCCTAAGCCTGCATTGTGCTCTTCAGAACCCAGAGCTTGGCTCCAGGCCCTAGATCCCAGGCCCCAGCTCATGCACTAATATCCTACAATGCAACTGGGCTCATTTGGTGCCATTTTAACACCCCACAGCAGACTAACTTTGTGGAGCAAGCACTGGCTTTGGAGACAGAAAGGGGAAGGCCAGAATCCAGCCTGAAACTGTGGAGCCCTGGTGCTTTCCTAAGACTGGTGGAAGCCAGAGATGGGTCTCATGTCCATCAGGAGAAAAATTAATACTGGTGGGGAGGGCAGGGCAGGCAGGGGGGGTCTGGAAGGGTGAACGTTTCTTGATTCATCCTCCTTTCCATTTCTTATTTGTGTTATTATTATTCCTCTTCAAAAGGAAATTCAGTCAGGAAGTTCAAGAAAGCTGCTGAGAAATTTCTTGAACATGTCCCTGGCCCCCATGTTTGAAGTCATAACGGAAGGCATCCTGAGACCTTTGTGCCCCATCGCCACTAACCTGTTCGACTCTCTCCCAAAAAACACCAGGAATGGGTAGCCCTTGGGAGACCTAGTATGTGGTAAAGTTAGAACTTGCCACACCATCCCCTTGGCTCAAACCAGTGTCCCCTGTTTCTATCTCAGCAGTGCCTCTACCCAAACGATTCAAAAGGGAGGTGCCCTGATTTCGTAATGCCTTCAACCCATCTGCAACGTCCCGACGAACAGCTGAAGAAGAGAAGTAGAAGAGGAGGGGATCGAGACCAGCATTGAGGGCACTGCACATCACGGTATACTTTCGCCATGCTGGAGGTTTTTTTTCAATAAATCCCACTATGTGGGAGACATTGTAAGGCCCAAAGCAGAACAGGAAATTGAGGAGAGTCACGACTGCTAGTCCCACAGCTCTTCGCTGTCGCTGGATCCCGACCTGTGGCTGGTGGAGCATAAGACACACAAAGCGCCAGTAACAAAAGACAGTCACTGCCATGGGCAGGCAGAAGAGGACCAGAACAACCTCCAACCGGTATGGGAGAACCACATCCAGCTGTTCATCAGTAAAATTATCAAAGCAAGCTCTGTTGCTGTTATCTGTACTGTTTCCCAAATACTCCACCGCAATGACTATACTGCAGTTTCCAAAGGACAAGATCCAGGCCACCAGAGCAGCTGCAATGCCATATACAGGCCGCCGAGAGAGCTTATACCGGACAGGGTAGGCCACCCCCAGGTACCGCTCGATGCTGATAGCAGCCAGCAGCCATGTGCTGCAGTAGATGCTGCTGTAGAAGCCAAAGGCAGAGAAAGCACAGATTTCCCTCCCGAGGTCCCATTCGAAGTTTTTGGCAGCCTCAAAGATCTTGAGAGGCAGCAACAAGAGCAGGAGAAGATCTGCCAGTGTGAGGCTGAGCAGGAGGATGTGGATCGGGGCAGGGTGAGGCTGCCGGACTCTGCGAATGAAGGCACGAAGTGCCAAGAGGTTGGCAGGGAGGCCAATAAGAAAGGTCACACTGTAGAGGACAAGGAGCCAATAGCTTTCTGTCTTTCGCTCCATTCAGCTGGAGTGGAAAGGGGCAAAGTTAGCAGGAACCCTCTTAAGCCTGTGTTACCCAGTCTCCCTTCCAGTCTCCCCTCCCAGAGAGCTTGCTGTCAGCACTGTCTGCTCATACCACCTATCAGTGCCCCACAGAGTAATTATTGATTTTTGCCTTGGGTGGAATATTAAGTCCCAGTTATTACATTTGCTGTCATATATAACCCGGGGGGAGGCCAGCTTCCAGCTTCTGACAATGCAAGAAGAAGCTCTTGTCACTATCCACTTAGAGAAATGAATTTGTGGAGAGCCAGACCCCATTATGGAGAGCTGGTCTTGGGGTTGCCCAGGTAAATCCTGCAAACAGCCTCTGGCTTTCCCTATACTGGCAACCCTCGTAGACATCACTATTCTAGAAACACCAGAATTTAGCTCCTGATTAATGAGAATAATTGGCAGGCTGGGCTGAGCTGTTTCCCTCTCCTACTCTCTTCCCAATTATCCCCATATTTGGGTGACCTGTTTCATGGGGGTTGTTTGTGGTACTTGCTTCAGGTCTCCAATTGCTAATTTTGGCCCAGCAACTAGAGTATACAGCCATCCCTGCCCATCTCTCCATTTCACATCCTGCCTCCTTTACAGAAAGTAGTTATTCTTTCTCAGATTCCATTTCTGTTTTACCTCTGTATTTAAACAATGGAAAATGGAAGGTGTTCATAAGCTGGATAGACTTGTAAGTGAGAAGAAAATGAGGCAGGAAGGGCCCAGTTCTAAATGTTCTTTCTCTTTTGGATTTGCCCCAGGACATTTCATCAAATAGGTGACCATGCTGTAACTAAGATAGGATTTTTATTACTACCTCTATTTCTAATTAGAAACCACTTAGATTTTCTGCTGTCCAAACCAACCACCCCATCCAACATCACCTTTATTCTCTCCCCACTTAAGGGTTTCTTCCAATTGCTTCCCTACTACCATGGTTTCCCACCCCTCTGCCCCCTACTTTATACCCTGCCTTCGAACCCAGTCCCCATAGCCTGTCTTCATTGGTGTCCCCTGACATGACCACACCTTCAACTAGATTCCCAGCATCCCATTCTAAGAACTCAAGCAATAGGAGCCTAATTGCCTTGCCTTATCCTGTTGTCAGATGGATGATTTCTGGGATCAGCCTGAAGTACGAGTCTTCAGTCTTCTGGGTAAAGGCACAGAAGTTTAAATGATGCTACCATTGATTTCATGCAGGAGGGACAAAAAAGCAGGGAACCTAGCTAGCTGAGGCTTTTTATACCAAGATATGTCACATGGTCAGAGAGAGGAAGGTCGGTAGTTGAGCTGTCTCCTCTAAGAACCCCAAGTTCTTCTACCCTCAATTTTCACAATTTGTGAGGGCAAAGTTACTATTTTCACTTTACAGATTATAAAATTGGGGTCAGCATAGGTTAACTTATTCTTTCAGGATCACACAACTGGTAAAAATTTGAACTCAGATCTTCCTGACTCCATATTAAATGCTCTATCATATTGGTGGAATTACAGACCCTGTAAGTGTTTTTGCCATTGGTAAAATGCTCAAAAGCCCTAGAAACAAATGCTCCTCTTCTGTCTTGGAGCATTTTCTAAAGATGTCCTACATGCATGTTTTATTATTCTCTTAGACATGTAGCTCTCTAATTTGGAACTGTACACAAAGGGTAATGAAATTGTTCATACCCTTTGATCCAAAAAGACTACCACTAGGTCTATATCCCAAAGAGATCATCAAAATGAGAAAAGGACCCACGTAGAGAAAATATTTATAGCAGTTTTTCTTGTGATAGCAAAGAATTGGATTTTCAGAGGATGTCCATCAACTGAAGAATGGCTGGACAAGTTGTGGTATATGAATGTAATGGAATACTATTGTGCTATAAGAAATGATGAGCAGGGAGGTTTCAGAAAATCCTGGACGTACCTGAATTGATGCTAAGTAAAATGAACAGAGCTAAGTGAATATTGTACACAGTAACAGAGTATTGTGTGATGATCAATTATAATATTTAGTTCTAAGTTATACAGGGATCAAAGAGAATTTTAAAGGACCTTTGGTGGAAAAATACCTTTCACATCCAGAGAAGGAACTATGGAGCTTGAATGCAGATCAAAGCATACAATTTTCACTTTTTTAAATTTATTTTTTTGTTTTTTCTTTCTTATTGTTCTTTCTTTTTCTTCTGATTCTTCTTTCACAGCATGACTAATATGAAAATATATGTAACATGATTGTGCACAGATAATCTATATCAGATACCTTGCTGTCCTAGAGCATGTAACAGTGGGAGGGAGAAACCTTTAAAAATGGATGTGAAAACTATCTTTACATGTAATTGGATAAATTTAAAATATTAAAAAAGAAAAGTAGCTCTCCTCCTATCCCTTCTCTACCCTCCCTCCCTGGTCTTTATTTTCCTCTCCCAAGTACTTACAATTTATTCTTGTGTACCCGTTATCATGTGATTAGGACTTCCATTCTAAGATTTGTAGGTGCCCCTTATTCCTAGCCACCTTAAACATTTTTTTGAAAGTTACGGAATCCTAAGTTTTTAGCACCGATCCTTGGAGAACTCCATGGAACAGATAGTATAATCTATGGCCCAAGGACTCCTAGGCTCTGACCTCACATGACCTGGATTTGATCTTGGGGTTACCCAAAACTTTATTCTCTCTTTATTCAGTATGCCCCCCACATAGCTGAGAAATGTCTGACTATAGTTCACGTCTTTAGTTTTCTAAAAATGCATAACAGAGTTCCCAGCTTCTGTATAAGCACTCAAGGTAACAAATACATAGTAGGTAGAGGACAACCTTTATTTCACTCACAAAAAAGTACAAAAAGTTTACAGTAAACTATAAAGAGATACAGAAAACAGTATATGCACTTAGAGTAGATCATACGCAACGAATCTTCCCTTTCTGATAGTCTCAACTTTTCCACCAGGACCCTAGAAACCTTCCAAGGTATTGACACCAAAAAGGAATTACACTTAAATTTGCCAGTGGGGATAGCTGCCACCGGGACCTACAAAGTTTCTCCCAGACTTGTAGTGCCCCCCTGTGGTTTGAACTTCCTGAGAAAACAGAAGTCTTTGGGGACTGCTGGACAGTCAAAGCCTTTGCTGTCTAATGATAATAATGTGATTGTGTTCCACCATGTTATAGATTTAGCTTCTTATTGATTTCCTATCCATGAAAGGACAGGAGAAAAACCTCATTCTAAGAAGCATTCTGCTTAGGAATATCCTTCTTAACTATAAAAGACCATATTCTCAAACTCTTAAACTTGGAATTATTCAAGAGATCATCCCTCATAGTGGTGCTGCCCAAGAAATCTCCCTTTTTAGGACTACAAATCAGATTATGAAAACCTCATGACTAAGAAGTCAAAATTCCACCACCTCCATAGAAGAGATGGGTATCCATGGATTCCCTCAAGGCCATGTGGTAATCAAATGCTCCATTTATGGATGCTCATGTTAGGATAAAGGACAATATCCCCAATTTCCAAGAGAATAGACCCACTTTTGGCTCTGCTGCCATCTCAGAATCTTGAAAACAAGGAGAAAAGGAGTCCACAGAGGGATGGTCAATACTTCTAACTCATTAGCCAATCAAGTATTTAGTGCAGGGCCTGATGTATTATACTCTTAATCAGTGCTCACTGAATTAATGAAATGTCTGGTATGTGTTAGGCAGTGGAGATAGAAAGGAAAAAATGTCCTTGCGCTCAAGAAGCTGACATTTTATCAAGGGGACAGCATACATACATGTATAAGTAAATACAGATACAAATAAGGTAATTTATTTGGATAGAGAGGACACAGTGGGAGGTGGGGTCAGGATACCGGGAAAGACTTTTAGCTGATATCTTAAAGAAAGAAGGAATTCTAAGAGGTGGAAGTGAGGAGGGAGAGAATTAAAATTAGGAGGGAAAGCAAATGCAAAGACTTGGAGGAGGGAGACCGAGCATCATGTGTACAAGATAATAAGGGATGAGCTGGGAAATTATTTAGCAATCAGCTTTCCTTAAATATATGGAACTTAAAAAAATTAGTCTGTATTGTTGACATTCTATTCATCATGTCTTTAAGTCTAAACAGTCATCGAAGCAATAAATCAAATGGAAATTTGCAACATTTGCTGATGTCAGAGAAGTCAATATGTACATTGAAACATTAAGTCCACTTTTTTGAGCTGATAAAAGATGACTCTGACCTATCAGAATGTGTCAAGGTCAGTTTCATTGGACCATAGAACGGATAGAGAAACTAAAATATAATGAGATTCAAAAAATAGGTTAAAGGCAAGATTGTATAGGTTTTTAAATGTCAAACAGAAGAGTTTATATTTTTATACTAGAAGTAAATGTCAGGGAATTTACTGAAGAGAAGAGTGCTGTTGGAATACTAATTTACTAGCTTTTAACAGGAAGGGATGGCTCCTTCCATAAGAGTCCTAGCCAACCCATTCATTTGGGGGGCAGGTACAATCAATGAAACCCATCTTCCAGAATGGGCTGAAGGTTCACTTCAAAATAACAAAATAACAAGATGTTTTCCTCTTGGGATGGCAAAGTTATTGTGACACGTTCAGGAGTTGTCCTTTGTCTCCAGCAAGGTGCCAGTATTACCCCATGAGAAGAAATACGACTATCAAATGCATTTGCTGTCAAATAAGTTCATCACATTGATCAGGGAATGGTCCCCAGACCCACAATGATCTTGAGAAATGGTAATAATCATTGACACAGACCCCTTTCTAGGTTGCAGAGCATCTTATATATCTTAAAGGATCTCAATAAGTTGTTCATTCCATTCACTAATATAGATTGCAACCTATCCATGCCTGTCCATCTTGTGCCCCTCTTGGTCCATGTCCTTCCTCCATAACTGTCCCTCGTTTTCTGCCCCAAACCTGAAGAGGGTCAGTGGAACTTTCTGGTTAAGAAAGGTTAGGAAGGGTCAGAGGCAGGTTTGGAACTCTAAGCCCGGCACTCTGTCTATGCTGTCCAGCCCGGGAAATGCTCCCTGGTTCCATAGGGCTTTCTGGGATGAAGGCATGTTATTTTCCAGCCTTTCATGCTACCCTTTGAGAGGCAGCCTGCTGGCATGAGGAGAAGGAATAGGGAATCAGACAGCTTTGGTTTGCTTCCTATTCTGCTGTTCATTGCCCCTCTCATCTGAGCTATTGTCACTTAGCTTCCACACCTGTCCAGGCATTCAAGAAGGTTTACTAAATTAGTTTTGATTGCAAACCCTACCCCAACTTCACACCATTCCCTTTCACTGTGACCACTCCCAAAAACAGTGTATGGAGCTCCAAAATCAGTAAGCTGGCTTTCATTTGCCAGCCTTATTTCACTCAGGGATGCTATTTGGATATGATGCCACCTGCTGAGTTCTCTTGAAACGAGATGTTCATCTTTCAGGTCTATTGGATCTTGTTTTGTCTATGAAGGTGCACATGGTCCATGCACCAATAGTGACTGGAAGCTTCTTTGAAGTTTTTTCAGAGTATTTTATGTCTTGACTACACTGTAGGATTCCTTATTTGCTCTGATAAGCAGGCCAGGGTTGGCTAATCAGACAATTTTTAGTGCACCTTTTCTAGCTCCTTCCTTGCATGAGGAGGTGAGCAGCGCAGTCCTTAAAAGGGCTGCTCAGTCATCCAGGGGGCTGCCAAATCACACTGCTGCTTTCAGTGGAGAAACAACCCTATGGCCTGGGTCACCTGTGTGCAGGGTTGTGACTACAGCTCCAAGTGTGTACACCTGCTGCTTCATCACTTGCCTGTTACTTAGGACTTTGAGTACTGGTTATGAGTGATGTTTTTTGTTGCGTGCCTAAATTGGATTTAAATGAGGTAGAACCGTATGAGATCAACCGCCTCACTCTGTCTTCCAAAGTCATCATGATCCAGCATAGCAAGACTGAGTCAAGACTTTAGATGCAGTGGATGTCCTTGGCATCTTCAATGCCTAACTAAGCTTTAAGCACTGAATAGCACCTGCATCAGCTGACTTCATGGCTGTTAGAATGAATTGTTCTTCTTCGCCCATTCCACCAATGGAAGACTTTACATGCTTGGGGTAGACAACCCCCACTGCTCACTGATGAGTTTGAGAGTCCTTTGGTTACCCTTGATGCTGGCAAAATTCTCACCAGAGTTTGTCTCAATAGACTGATCCTTCACCTGGAAGTTGGACACCTCCATGAGAGCCTGTGCGGCTTCAGCAAGGGTAGAAGAACAGTAGATAATGGTGTTTGCTGCCTGACAACTCCAGGAAAAATTCCAGGAATAGAATAGAAGTCTGTATACAACATCTGTAGATCTGACCAAGGCCTTTCATACTGTCAGTCCCAGGGGTTTATGGAAAATTATGTCAAAATTTTGTAACAGGGAGAAATTCATAAGTATTGTACGTCAGTTTCATGATGGCTTGCATGCCTGGGTTCTGGATAGTGGACAATGCTCTCCAGATTTCCAGTCACCAAAGGAGTAAAACAAAAATGTGACCTTGTTTCCATACTTTTTAGAATGATGTTTTCAGCCATGTTATCAAACCCCTTCACTGAGGATGAACATGGCCTTTAGGTCAACCACCATACTGATGGCAAATTCTTCAACTTTAAAAGGCTACAAGCCAAGATCAAAGTGGAGGGAGTGTTGGTGCAGGATCTTCTGTTTGCAGTCTCTGAAGCTGAGATGCAACAATTCTCTGCTGCTTGTGCTTATTATGGTCTAAGAATTAACACCAAGAAAACCCAGGTGCTCCATCAGCCAGCACCACACCAACCATATGTGGAACATTGATTACAGCAAATGGAGAAGTCTTGAGTACTGTGGACAAGTTCACTTCTCTTGACAGTGTCCTTTCCAAGGAGGCACACACGGGCAAAAAGATTGACATTTGCATTGCCAGAGTTAGCTCAGTATTCGGGAGGCTCTGAAAGAAAGTGGGAAAGGGAAGAGGTATTAGACTGACAAAAAACTGAAGTTCTACAGATTCATTGTGCTGACTTCATTGCTAGATTCCTGTGAAACCTATTCAGTCTACTAGTGCCATGTCAGGAAATGAAATCACTTCTGTATAAATATTCTTAGGAAGACCAGGAGAAGTTACCAGATACTGGTAGCTAAACTCAAGCTAAATTGCCTAGCGTTGAAATATTATTACTGAGAGTGCAACTATGATGGGCTGGACACGTTGTTAGAATGCCAACATTCACTTGCAAAAAACAAAACAAAACTATTTTACAGAAAACTCACACTGGACAGTCGCTCACAAGGGGGTCAGAAGAAACGATACTGAGACACCCTGAAGATTTCATTGAAGAACTTTAGAATTGATTGTACAGCTTGGGAAACACTAGCACAGGACCGCGCAACATGACATGCCCTTATCAGTAAGGGTACTGCCCTCTATAAGGAAGGCAGAATGGAAGCAGCTCAAAGGAAATGTGACAACTATAATTTTAGAGTATCCACCCCAGGTGTTCACATGAAATATTTGTGCCCAAACTGTGGTAGAGCATTCCCAACTTATCTGATAGCCACAGTTGGACATACTGTCAATTGTCTAAAACATAATGATGTCATTTTGATCTTCTTTGATAATGAAGGACAAGAGCCAACCAACCATATCTATCCAGTGAAGCACTTGGGGTTCCCTCCCTTTCTAAATCTGTGATGCAGAACTTAGCCTCGTTCACCTAATATTGAAACCTTCTAGACAAATGGAAATTCATTCCCTCATTGATATTTATTTCTTAAAGAAGAAACCATGAGCTTGGGGTGGGATTGAAAGGAGAGATCACTTTCTATCAAGTTTATGGAATCATTTAGCTTTTAGGATCTTAACATGTGAGGACCAAGATTTAGTTAGAATATTTACCAGAAGTGTAGTGATGGGGCGGGGTGTTAGAAATTTGAACTCCTGCTGCCACCCTTTCCTCCCTTATTCATTTCTTCTCTTCATTTTTGCCTCATCAACCTCAATTTTTCCCAGGGTCTCAAAAACAAGACTCCTGATTCTGGAGGTCTTCATTCAACCCACTCCTCAAGGCTCAGCACAAACTAAGGTCATATAAAATATAAAAGAAAGAGATGAGACCAGGATTGAGAAACTTGACCAACCCAGCCTAGTTCCTCAATGAGGGCACAGCCTTATCTTGGGCAGTGACCAGGAGATGTCAACTATAGCCTTAAATTCTTCAGTGAGTTAGCAGCAAGAGGTTCACCAATGAGACATGGAGCAGGAAGAAGTGGGTAAGGGCAGGAAGACCCAAAGGACCAGGAACTTCTGGGGGGGGGGTACCAGTGAGGAAAGACAAGACAGAGATTAAAAAGTCAAGGGAAATTGAAAGTCATTCTGTTTGGAGAGAAAGAGATGGAGTCATGAGTCTCCCCTTATCCCACACCCTCGTTCCCCTTCGACTTGTTAGGTTGTTCCAACTTTTTGTGACCTCATTTGAAGTTTTCTTGGCAAAGGAATTAGAGTGGTTTTCCATTTCCAGATGATGAAACTGAGGCATATGGGGTGAAGTGATTTGCCCAGGATCACACAACTAATAAGTGTCTGAGACAAGATTTGAATTTAGGAAGATGAGTCTTCCTGATCCCAGGTCCAGGCTCTCTGCACTGTGGCACCACTTAGCCACTCATTAGACTCTGTGTAACCCCATGGACATGGATTTTCTTTGCTAAGATTCTGGAGTGGTTTGCCATTTCCTTCTCCAAGGTGTCCTCACTTTACAGATGAGAAACTAAAGCAAATAGGGATTAAGTGATTTGTCTAGGTCACCCATCAAGTAAATGTCTGAGGCCACATTTGAATTCAACTTCCTAACTCCATTGCACTACCCAGCTGCCCCTTGGACCTGAGGCATCTCTAGATCTCCCTATCAATTACTGAGTATTCTTTGGGCTAATTACTAAGTTCTAGCTACCAGATGGACCATCGTGTATCGCCCTATCTTTCTCTCTTCTGCCATATAGTGTCAGTAAATGGTTCTTTTAGTATTTCTTAACTTCAGAAATTTCCAAACAAGAACTCTGGAGAAGTAAGAAAATAATGACTTACATGAACTGAATCTATTTGTTCATCCCAAACTCTTTAAATCTTGCTTCATTTGTAAGACCCTGACATTTCCCCTCCCCTTCTTCTTAATACCCTGGCTCTAACACAGACTATGAAAATGGGAACCTATTTATGGTTGAGTGAAGGGAGTCAGCAAAGTCTTAAGTACAAAGCCCCTCCCCCTTTCATGCATCCACATAGATACTAACTTATTTCTGCATTTATTAGTTAGGGGACATGAGTGCTAGTAGCTAATGATATTTCTCTTCTTGATATGAAATTATCTGATCTACTTGGTGTTACAGCCCCAACTGCTTTCTTCCCTTCAGGCTCTGATGAAAAGGTAGCTCCTTCCAAGACCCAGGCCAATCTCTTTTTGTTCTTTGGATGTCATTTCATTCAGACTCCTCTGGGAACTTTCCCCCTACATTATTCCCACTCTCTTTTTTTACCTTCAATCTCTTTTTATCTTCTATCTCCACCTATGATGCCTACAAACATTCCCAGATCTCCCACATCCTTAAAAACAATCTTTATTTGACAATAACATCTCCTCCAGCTTATGACTCCATATCTCTCCATTTCACAGCCAAAGCCTTAGGAAAAAGCTGCCTACATGGGTCATCTCTCCTTCCTTGCGCTGCCATACCTCACAATCTGACTTTTCCCCCATTGCTCGACAGAGATATCTTTGAAAGTTACCAAAGCTGCTTTGTCTTGCTTATGCCTAGCACACAGTAGGCATTTGATAAATCCTTGTTAAATTGAATTGAGATATATTAATACTCCCCCTTGCACCATCAATTTGCCATTTATCCTGAGCCTTTCAGTTCAAACCCACATCCCTTTGCAATGGTCTTTTCCCTTCCATACTATTTCCTCCCAAACTCTTGCTCTCCACTGGCAGAGATTCCATATGAATCAATTAATCATTTATTAAGTACCTATTTACCACATATCAATTATATATTCATTTCATGACCCAACGCTTGCTCAAGCTCTGGATAATGGACCATGCTCTTGCCTTTTCCACTCACTAATGGAGTAAAACAGAACTGTGTACCTGCTCCTATGCCTTTTATGTTGTCAGATACTTTCAAGGAGAATGAAAACAGCATCAAAATCAGCTGCAGCACTGATGGTAAATTTTGTAACTTGAAAGGCTACAAGCATAAATTAAAGTGGAGGGACAGTTGGTGTATGATTCTAGATGACTGTCCACTCAATGCCTCTGAAGCTGAGCTGCCACAAAGTCTAGATTGATTCTCTGGGGCTTCTGCTAATTTTGGCTCAACAACTAACACCAAGAAAACAGAACCAGCACGGCACCATCCATCCGTGGAACCATCAGTTACAGCAAATGGACAAGTTTTGAGTCCTGTACATTGGTTCTGAAACTTATCGGTTTACTTTCCAGGGATGCACACATTGATAAAGAGGTTGATGTACACACTGTCAAAATGAGCTCAGTGTTTGGAAGGCTCCAAAAGAAAGTGGGGAAAAAGAGAGAGATAGTAAACTGACTTTCAAACTGAAGGTCTACAGAGCAATTGTGTTGACGTTGTTGTGTGCCTAGGACACCTGGACAGTCTATCAACACCAAGAACCTGAACTGTTTTCCTTTTGAATTGTCTCCAAGATTCTGAATGTCACCTGCAGGATAAGATACCAGTCACTGAGGTCCTTTATCCAACTGAATTTCCAAGTATTCAAACTTTTCTGCAGAGAGTGCATCTCCATGGACTGGTCACTTTGTTGCAATGCCAAATGTGCAAATTTCTAAAAGATATTTTATGGGGAACTCCCACAGGGCAAGTGTTCACACAAAGGCTAGAATAAATGATAAAAGGTCTTTCTCTTAAGGTCTTTCTGAAGAACTTTGGATTTGATTATGAGAAATGGGAGACATTATCATGGGACCACCCAGCATGGTATACCCAGATTAAAGATGACTCCATGTAAGAGCAAAACCAAATTGCAGTAACTCAAAAGCAACAAATTTATAAACCTTTCCACTCAAAATGTCCACTTGGACTGTTTTGCCCAAACCCTGGGAGAGCCTTCTGAGACTGTATTGGCCTGACTAGACACAGATTATACCTTGTCTCCAGTATAATGACGTCCTTGTGGGCATCTTTAAGCAGGAAGGAAGACAACAGCACAGGGCTAGGGGTTGGGAATTGTGGTTGTTTAGTCATTTCTCAGTTGTCTTTGACTCTTCCTAATCCCATTTGTGATTTTTCTAGGCAGAGTTCCTAGAGTGCTTTGCTATGTCCTCTTCCAGCTCCTTTTACAGAAGAGGAAGCTGACAGATAACCAAGGGCAAGTGACTTCCCCAGGGTCTATATATAGGAAGGGTCTGAGGCCAGATTTGAACTCAGAAAGACAAATCTTCCTAACCCAGGCTTGGTACTCTATGCACTAAGACATCCCCTCTAGCTGAAGGACTGGGGATACAAACCCCAACACACAGCATTCCCTGTCTTCAAGGACTCTACACTCTCTTGGGGAAAACAACATGGACACAGTAAGTACAAAATGCCTACGTGTCAGGGAGGTCCTCTAGAGGACCCAGCATGAAATGTGCTTTAAAGGAATCAATCAGTTAAGTTAGTTGCCAATCCCTCTTCAAGATCTTTGGCCCAAGGCAGTTAGTGAGCTTCCTTTGACCTGGTTTGTAAAATGAAGTGTTTTCTGAGATCCCACTGTGTGGTATGTAGCCCACCCAATAAATTTCAGAGATATCTCAAGGTATGAAGAGTTTTATTCAATTCTCATGAAAAGTGGGTGTGACTTCCACCATGTATATGGCAAAGCGAGGCACTGAGTACAAGCAGCAGAAGCAATATATTTAATTCCTAATGTGACCCCCCCACTGACCCATCCTTATTAGCTAAGAATGGGGTCTTTACAATCTAAGTGCATAAGTTAATTTAAAGAAAAGCACATAATTCAAAGAAAGGCATATTTTTCTCTTGCTTTAAGGAATGTATGGACATCTGGACTAAGTAGATAAGGAGCGAGATCAGTTTGCTCTTTACATTCCCGTCATTGTGACATCCACCAGGAGCTGTTTGTCAGGGGAGGAGGATTGAGAAAGACATAACCCGTAGCTCACCTCATCCTAATCTATAGTATTCTCCTGAAGAAATATCAGACTTTATCCCATTCAGTCCCTCCTCTTTATTTTGATGAGATTTCTTCAAATTTCTGTAATATCAATTCACATTGCTGGTCCATCTGATCATTACCCTCAGGATCCTCACAACTTATATTGTTGAGAGGAATCCATCCCTGTCCTTTTAGTATCAACACATTTGTCTGATTCGATGTAACTGTCACCGTCTTATTAAGACTATCCTGAGCTACCCAGGTTACCAGCTGGATTAGACAGGCAGACAAACTGGCAATAGGATAATTCCACTGAGTGTGACTAAGGCAAACAAAAGAATCTGCTTCCACCAACTCCCATTAAACCAGGACCACCATGGGAGAATTCCAAGTCTGCACTGGAACATAGGCTAACTTCCTAATATCTTTAGTAATTTCTTTAACTAATTGCCCTTTATCATCCATCTTAATGCAGCATGTGGATAGTTTCATTTTCCCACATACTACTCCTTCAGCTAATAAGTAATCCAGCACCAATCTGTGTTTCAAGATCGTTTCTCTGGTTTGGGTGGCCTGATTGGCCAGAAGATCTAAGGCTCTAGCCATTGGATTAGTAATCATTTCAACAAATGCTTGGAGTCTAATTATTCTGTTCAACATATAAATAGGGGTCCTGTATCCCCAGCTCCCATCTTGGGCCCAAGTTGCTGGACCATACACCTAAACCCACATAATTTTCTTGGTGGTCACTCATTTCCCCATCCATTAGTGTCTCCTGTCTGAGTGATAGATGTAGCTAGACTATGTTTCTCTTTCCTTAGGTCATCATGTAACTGTATAGCCAAATGTTTCCCTCCCTGGTCTGGTAGGAAGAAGAAGAATTTAGATGTAACCAATCCTATATAGCAGTTACTGGCCCAATTCACAGGAAGATGAGTATAAGCCATTAATCCAAATATACAATAATGGCCCTTTGGTGCTGGTTAGTCTTCCAGGAATATAGTTTCCCAGATTCCAACAAATGGATAATACTGTTCATCCTTACTTCAGAGAGGCCCTCCCAATTGACTATATAATCATCATGATAATAGGTACATTTCCAAAGCTGCTGAACCTCCCTCCACTGGCAAGATTTTAGGCCAATGTCTTTAAATAGGTTTTCCTTGCTCAAAATTGATCGAAATAAATCTCTGATTTTGTGCCATTGGACCAACCTCAAGAATAACTAATATACCTAGTGATGTTCCTTAAATTATTTTTCTTGCAAATGTCCATTTCAGCACTTTCCTTGAAAGTCCACATTAACTCATAATCACAGTTTCTTTTAACAAGTACCCCAGTTTGTGCATCTCTACAAGGGATCCAGGTTCCATCATTACATCCTACATGAGTCTCAGTCCACCTATCTAAGTTATACAGTACAGCTAAATCTGAGATAGGACTCTCCCTAGTTAGGATTTACAGACTCATGTAGGAAATAATCATGCCACTCAATAATCTCCATCATTTTCTCTCAGTGGAGAACATCTTCACCCTACCTCTCCTCCTCCTTTTCATAACAAGAAGGGCATAAGTAGGGGTGTCATACTTACAGAACCAAGGGGAAGTTACAGATACAGATCCTTGGACTATACAATGTATACATAGGTGAGAGATGGTAGAGATGAACTGGTCCAGCGTGTCACCTCTCTTCTCTTTTCTCCCCTGGCGATATCTGATGTCCTTCTGCATCTTCTGATTCTTCGCCAGAAAGTCCTCTCCAGCTCAGGTGACTAGTTGAGACCTTGACTTCTGGTAAAGAAACTGCTTAACATTTTACTCAGATCAAAACACATGTTAATCAGGGTGGCAATGTGGCTCAGTAGATAAAACACCGCCCTGGAGTCAGAAGTACCTGGGTTCAAATCCAGGCTCAGACACTTGATAATTACCTAGCCAAGTGGCCATGGGCAAGCCACTTAACCCTATTTGCCCTGCAAAAAACCTTTAAAAAAATAAAAAAAAAACACGTTATCATCACAAGACAGTGAGACTTTGGAGCTTATTACAATTTCCATTTTGCCTTATTGCCATATTGATGCACATACTTCACTTTAACATAATAAACTTTTTTTTTAGTTGTTTTTTTTTTTGCAAGGTAAATGGGGTTAAGTAGCTTGCCCAAGGCCACATGGCTAGGTAATTTTCATGTGTCTGAGACCGGATTTGAACCCAGGTACTCCTGACTCCAGGGCCGGTGACTTATCCACTGAGCCACCTACCTGCCCCTACAATAGACTTTTATTAGTATTTTACTACATGAGCAACCTCCCAGTAAGAATTATCACATTGACTTAAGCTTGTAACATGTACATTCAACAGTCATCTTAATTCAAGGAGTACCCTGGATATAGTTTAAAAATAAAACTATCTTAATCTTTTGCTCTTATTGCAACAATGATTCAAATATACTTAACCAAAATGAATTTTTCCAAAATGAACTTTTTCCAAAATATTCCCATATATATATACCACAGATTTTTCTTTTCCTGATATACTTATCTGACTCATATTCCTTTCCCTAACTCAGACCTTGAAACTGTAATTATCCTAAGAATTTCCCATACTTCTTCTTACCAAAATACCCTCTTTAATTAAAAAATTAAGGAAATTTAATTCCTATCTTAACATGTAGCTGATAACACGTGTCAGAACCTCACACCTTATCCGTCTCTGGCTATTAAATCTAATTCACAAAACTTCTTTGTTAGATTTGCTTATTATTTTATTATAGAGATCTAGGGTATCAAAGGAAAATTCCTTTATATATATAATTATTGAATGTCAGTGTCCAGGCAAAGGTCATGTGGGTAAGTCAAATGTCCTTAGGCCAGATTTATTCTTCCAGGTGAGTCATTATCCAAATGTCATTTTTGGGAAATCAAGTCAAAAAGGGTACAACCTCAGGCCTCAGTGAAAAGTCACCCCTTGGTCTGTACATCCCTGTCACCTGACATCTTCAGCCCATTGGTTTCCTTGGCTCCAAGAACACATTGACCCAATAACACCTCCTTTTTGCTGACCATCCTGGTATCTGACATAAAAGAGAAAATTGATTAAAAGTCGTGTGATCTAACATAGCTGTTTTGCCTAATTAGAATTTGAAGTGAGTCCAATTCACTAAATTCCAATTATAATCCTAATAGGGTCCCAATTAATGACTCCCCTACCTAAAGCTCTTGAGTGTCCTTCTTAGGTCTTTGCTAAAACCAGGAATTCTAACTATGACTGGCCCTGCCGGCCTTGTCTCCTACCTCTTACTAAAAGCATCCCTTTGTCTGAAATCATATCTACTCTATCTGTATATAAAGATGGCTTATCAGATTTCCCTTGGCTGAAGAACTCTCCTTCTAGCCTGTTGTATTTTACAACAAATAAACACCTCCTTTTTGCCAGGAGATTGCATAGCAAAAAATCTCTAATTATCTTGTGTTTATCTTTCTCATATTATATAGGTGCCTTTATTTCAAAGCAAACAATCACAGCTTTGAGATACATATATATCTATATCATCTATATCTATATCTATATATATCCAAAGTATTCCTAATTCATACATATATAGCTAGAAACTTCTATACATAAGATACTAACTACTATTTAGCTACTAGCCAGCCTTTCTATCCAAATTATTTTTCAGAATTCTTTAAAACCAGTAGAATGCTTTAGGTGACTAAATTTCCAACATGTCTTATTAATTTCAATATAACAAAATAGCAATAAGAATAACACACAAATTACTAAATTATACAAAGCAATCCTTCCATATTTCATTATTCATGAATCCACAGACCTATCCCAGGAGGGGGTCATAATTTTTGATATTTCCCTTATTGCCCTTCAAAGCAATCACATGTTAATCCCAGGCCTTAACAATACAGTATTAAAATAACTTATATATGTGTGTATATATATATATATATATATATATATATATATTCACAAGAGAAAATTCAAATGTAATCTCTGCAGTTTTAAAAGAACATCACATAATTGATAAATACCTCTTATTCATCAATAAGTTACCTTACAGTGGGACAGTTATTCATCAGATACCCCCACTGCAGTTGTCTGCAGTTACCAAGAGAGAAATCTATATTCTTGACTTTTTTAAAATTAAACATACATTGTTACTATATATTAAACATAAGATTCTTAAACATCTCATTCCCCTTAGAACAGCAAAGTGAATATCCCACTATCTTTACACTTTTGTTTTCCAGACCTCTTTACCCAGATTCTCAGAATCCAATTTCATACATATGATACATTTAAAACCCCAGTGTAATTACAACTCAACTCACTTCCCAACAGTTGTTTGATAAATGCTTTAGAGTACCTTACACAGAGAATCCAGTATTCACATTCCAAAAACTCTGTCCAAAATAAAAATAAAATTGTTAGCATTATTATGCTTAACATTAAAATGAATTAGAGTTTTCCCCCAAAATAAATCAGTAAATATATCTGATAACATAGGCATTTCTCTTTTTAGTTAATCCAATACCACTTTCCTTTGGGTACCGAAGGATAATTTTTATAGGGGCAATATCAACTCTACCCAGATTATCAGGCATTGTCCAAACATCAGGGAGGATTTTTATTTGCTCCACCTCCTGGAGCTTCACCATTTTGCTAGGGCATATATTTATGCCCTTTGGTATCAGAGTTATTTCCAATTGAGTGATTAAATCCTTCCCCAGTAAATTTATTACAGCTTCTGGAACCAGGAGTAATTTGCAAAATGCCTCCTGAGTTCTCATTTTGATTCTACATTCTTTGGTTATAGAGACAGAAAGTTTTCCCCTTTTTAACCCTGAGATAATCAACGTTTCTTTGGATCGTTCAACCCTATAAGGGAGCTGTATGACTGAGGATTGGGTGGCTCCCGTAACTATGAGGAAACATTGTTCTTCCCCTTTTGACCCCACCCTTAAATTTACTAAGGGTTCTGGGTTGGTGCTAGAGAACCCCTGACTTCCCTAGTCTTCATCTATTTGTATAAGGGAGTACATTTGTTGTTCCCTGTTCCTTCCCATAGGATATACCCTTCTGCTTGACATTCCCAACACCTCATGGGGGCCTGTTGTCCAAACCCCTGTCTATGATTTTTCTTACCCCAGAGGAATTCCTATCAGTGAGGTCTCAGTCATGGTCCGCTAGTCAGAATCCCTCTTCTTGTCCAAATTTCCTTTTTTTTTCTTCCTGTATTTACCCCCTTTGCAGCTTGTAAAAAAACCTTAGCCTTTTTGCCTATGTTTCTCATCATCCCTTCTAGTGTCAAATATTCTGTAGGAGACTCTTCATTCCCTTGTATTAAGCAGCAGAGGCAGAAATAGGCAGAGGGTTAAAATAAGGGGGGGAGGGAGTGAGAAGAAGGGATCCTGTTTTTCCCTTCTGTCTTTAGAGGCCAAATGGTTCCTTCTCCTATATCTTTATTTCCCTACACAATCATTTGCTGCTTACTCTTCCCCTTATATTTTGGTAACTTATTCCAATCACTTAATCTTCTCCCTAAAGTACTGTCTACTGGTACCTTTATTTTATTTTCCACGGGGGAAGGCTTGTCCTGAATCCTTCTCATTCTAAATATTGATGAGACTTTCTCAGGATGAAGTTTCTTTAGAACAAGTCTCTTATGTCCAGTACGGTGGGATCACCCCAACTTTTAGTCACCCAAATGGTCCTTACCCTCCAGGAATCTAGTGCCTTCAGATTCCAAGGTCTAGGCTTATCTTTATGGGTTCCTGTGCGCAGAAGTTGCTGACTGCTGTTCTAACTGATGGGTAGGAGTTTCAGCTGAGAATTTTCTTTTCTCACCAAGTCTTATATTGGGTCACTGACACAGAAGGGAAACCAAGGCAAGCTGCGAAACCTGGGCAGGGTGCCTTTTTGTCAAGTTCCAAGAGACCAAGGGACCCCTAGTGGTCGTGTGATCCTGTACAAGCCCCCAACTATGTGATATGTAGCCCACCCAATAAATTTTAGAGATATCTCAAAGTATGAAGGGAAGAGTTTTATTCAATTCTCATTGCATGGCAAAGTGAGGCACTGAGTACAAGCAGCAGAAGCAATATATGGGATTCCCTCCAACTGACCCATCCTTAATTAGCTAGGAATGGGATCTTTTACAGTCTAAGTGCATAAGCTAATTTAAAGAAAAGCACATAATTCAAACAAAGACATATTTTTCTCTTGCTCTGAGGAGTGTATGGACATCTGGACTAAGTAGATAAGTGGCAAGGTCAGTTTGCTCTCTATATTCTGGTCATTTTGACATCCTCTGACACACCAGGAGTTGTTTGTCAGGGGAGGAGGAGCAGGAGAGACATAACCCATAGCACAGCTCATCCTAATCTATAGTATTCTCCTGAGGAAATATCAGACTTTATCCCATTCACTACCCTTTGTTCTATCTTCTCTCAGAGACCAGCTATTTTACCTTCTATTTCTTTAGTTCCATGACTACCCCCCCCCTTAAATTCAGACTTCCTTTATAAATTGACAAAGCAAGCAAAAAAGAAAGACATCATTCTTGGTTATGCTTTCCTCAAGTTTTTTTGTTTAATGGGATTTTTTATGATTTTACATATATATATACATATAAATATGTATATATATACATATATATATATATATATATTATTGAGGATCTTGATTGCATTGGAAAAGCAGAAACTCACTGAAAAATGTGTTGGGGAACCAGGCTCTCTCCTTCATCCCTGGAGCCAATGACAGCAACAGGAGGGAATTGGCTGAACTTGATTCTATAAAGCTAACTCTCCATCTAAGTCAGTAGCAAATCCCAGAAGTACATTTTTTTTCAATATTAGGACAAGTCAAAGTTTTCTAGTAGCTCAAATTATTGTTACTCTTTATTTTTTTAGCCATTCAAAAGACAGCTTTTAATCATTTCACCCTTCCCTCTCCCAGGAATGGTCCTAGGGAACAATAGATGAACATTCGTTACAAGTTACAAGTGAGAATTGAGAAAAAAATTCCATTGAAAGCTGGCTACATCTGACACCCCCCCCCAGATCAATGCATCTTTGGCTGGCCTGGGCCAAGTTATTCCTAAATTTATTGGAAATCTATTCCCAGGTAGGTCCCTTCCTGCTTATTTCCCCTCTTCTCTCCACTTTACCCCATCACTCCCTCTCTAGCCCTCGAAACTTGGTAAGCTATCAGTGTCTTCCTTCCCCTATTCCCTCTGAGTCTATCTCTCACTCCCACCTCATGGCCTTTACTCCATGTTTCCTCTTAACTTTTGAATGGTTCCTTCTATTATCCATTTCTCTCTTGTATTCCTGACTCATTTCCCCCCTAAAGAGCTGAACCCTCCAATAGACTCCTGAACAACCTGTGGAAGTCCCTCTATAGAAATTCTCTAATGAACACATATAATGAAGAAAATTCGCTTATCCAAATCAGTAGCAAAACAAGTCTGAGAAGGTATATGTAGGAGAATTTATAACAGATAAGTACATTGTAAAGGAGCTCTCTCATCAGGAGTGAGATAGCCACAACTCAACCAAGAGG
Source organism: Macrotis lagotis (assembly GCF_037893015.1). NCBI lineage: Eukaryota > Metazoa > Chordata > Mammalia > Peramelemorphia > Peramelidae > Macrotis > Macrotis lagotis. The sequence continues at coordinate 900,579,279 of NC_133658.1, forward strand.
TACTGAGCTCATCCAAGGAGATGCACTTTATCATGCAGCAGGCTAGGGCTGGGATGAAGACTACCAAGAGCCTCAGAAGTGACTTGTTATTTGAACAAGTTGAATTTTGAAGAATACTGTAACTTTACTACTCTCCCCAATTCACTCTCCCCATTCCCCCAATTCCATCCACCTGGTGAGGCAGGACCAGGTCTTCATATCTACTAGCCAGGAGAATTCCATACCAATATGGGTGACACTCATCGTGGGCTAGAATTGATTTTTCTGCTTCTAGTGTTTCCCCTGTCCAAACCAGATAGATGCCAAAATAATCTTCCTAAGATACAGGTCTAACTTGTTTCTCCCATTGGCTCCCTATTACCTCTTGGACTGGGGATCTTAATCTTTTTTTGTATCATGAACCCTTTGGCCTACAGAACCCTGAAAATAATGTTTTTTAATGTATAAAATAAAATACATGGGAAACCATTTATATTGAAATAAAGATGTAATTTTTTTCTTCTAAGTTTACTGATCCCTGAAATCTATACATGGTCCCTCTGAAGATCTGTGAACCTCAGGCTATGAGCCCAAGATAAAATAAAAACTCAACTAGGCATCTCAAACTCTCCACTGTCAGGTTTCTTCCACATCACCTCAATTATAATATGGCTATTTCCTCTAGCTCAGAAGAAATGCTTAAGACCCAAAACAATTCATAAGCATGCATTAAAACAAATACTTAAACATAAAACATCAACACATCACTATTATTACAATCTCCCTGAAAAGTAGAGGCTTTGTGGGATTGCCAATGGGATGCTTTGGTTTCACCTCTTTTCTGTGCCATCTCTGCAACTTGCAGACTTGGATCTCCTGGTTTCTGATCAATCAATCAATAAATACCTAAGCACCTATCGTAGGTCAGGCACTGTCCCCGACCTTTCTTAATCTTTTTAGCAGCATCATCAACCTGGGAGTAGCATATCTTCTTTGAGAATCTTTCTCTCTCTCTCTCTCTCTCTTTTTTTTTATTAAAAATATTATTTGAGTTTTACAATTTTCCCCCCAGTCTTACTCCCCCCACACACAGAAAGCAATATGTCAGTCTTTACTTTCCTTCCATGTTGTACCTTGATTCAAATTGAGTGTGATGAAAGAGGAATCATATCCTTAAGGAAGAGACAAAAAGTCTTAAGCGATAACAAATCAGACAATTAGATATCTGGTTTTTTCCTAAATTAAAGGGAATAGTCCTTGAACTTTGTTCAAACTCCACGGCTCTTTATTTGCATACAGATGGTATTCTCCATTGCAGACAGCCATTAATTTTCCCTGATTGTTGCACTGATGGAATGAGCGAGTCCTTCAAGGTTGAGCATTACCTCCATGTTGCTGTTAAGAGTGTACAGTGTTTTTCTGGTTCTGCTCATCTCACTCAGCATCAGCTCATACAAATCCCTCCAGGCTTCCCTGAATTCCCTTCCCTTCTGCTTTCTAATAGAACAATAGTGTTCCATGTGCTACATATACCACAGTTTGCTAAGCCATTCCCCAAATGAAGGACATTCACTTGATTTACAACTCTTTGCCACCACAAACAGGGCTGCTATGAATGTTTTTGTACAGGTGATGTTTTTACGTTTTTTCATCATCTCTTCAGTAGTGGTATTGCTGGGTCAAAGAGTATGCTCTGAGAATCTTTCTAGCTTTGTTTCCCTGCTACTGCTCTTCCCATATTCTGTATGTGAACGAAACTGTGCTGTTAGCATTCCTATCTCCTGCTTCCAGATAATCACATCTCCCCTGTCTGGCATGCACACCCTCTTCTTTTCCAGTTGTCAGGAGCGCAATACACAGGCTACTTCCTTCATAAAACCTTTCCTGATCCTCCCATTTGTTAGTGATTTCCTGTCTAAATTTTTCTCTTACTACATTTATTTATGTTGCAACCTCATAATAGTACCTTAAGGCAAGGAACTATTTCTTCCTCCCCCCACTTGTCTTAGGGTAGTCAGATGCTTATTACAAATTTCTTAAATTGAATTATGAATATACAATGAGAGGACTTCTTTGTAATTTAGTAGATTAAAAAAGATCATCTGCAGGAAAATGAATGCATACTTCAAATAAAGATAAATGTTTCCTGGTTAAAATAATTTTTCACAAGCTGAATCTTATTTTTTTAAGAAAATGCATATTGCATTCAAATGCTAATCCTGCAAAACATCAAGCTCTTATATTCCATTAGTGCACAAAATTTTAAAGTAGGTGAGATTAGTTTTGGAACATCTTCCTACCATTCTTGTTTCTTTGAAAATATTCTTTATTGCTCTTTTGTTTTTCCATCATGTCTACTTCCCATAATCTTCTCATTTCCCCCTTCAGAGAGCTATCCTTTATAATCAGTTCAAGAAAATTAACCAATATTATATAACCAATATATAACCTGTATATATATATATATATATTATATAACCAAGTCCAATATTATATGTACATCCTGGGTTTGAAGCTAGGTATCTTAAAGTTGTGGCAGGAAGTTCACTGGGGTTATAGGGAGAAGAACAACTTCCTCCCTTGCATAGATTTGTTGAGTTGGGAAATGGGGCAACCAGAACTTTTTTGGTACCATAGAACTTGAAACAAAACAGGTGCCCAAATGAGGTAATTAGATGGTGCAAGGAGAAAGAGGGATGACCTTGGGTCAGGAAGCTCAGAGTTCAAATCTAGGCATAGATTCTTGCTAACTGGGTGATCTTGGGCAAATCACTTCACATTTACCTGCTTCAGTTTCCTCACCTGTAAAACAGGGTCCTAATAACACCTTCCTGCCAGGGTTGTGGTGAAGAAAGATGAAGCATTATTTATAAAGAGCTTTGCAAACCTTAAAACTCCTATAGGAAAACTAGATATTACTATTATTGGGAAAGCTGAATGCTAAAATAATAACAATTGGGAAGATTAAGGTGGCATAGTGGATGGAGCACCGACCCTAGAGTCAGAGGACCTGAATCCAAATTCAGCCTCAGACACTTAATACTTACTTGGCTATGTGACTTTGGGAAAGTCACTTAATTCCATTGCCTTGCAAAAAAATCAATTAAAAAAAAGATTTGTATGAATGGATGGAAGGGCTAAGAATGCAGAAACAGAAGAATAATTAATACAATGACTCTAATATAAGTAAAAACTACATTGGAAGACACCAGAACTCTTAACAGTACAGTGACCTGATATGATTTCAGAGAACTAATGGGGAAACATTTTTCCTCTGGGAAGAGATGGTAGACTCTGGTGCCAAATAAAGCTTATCTTCATAGGTGTAGCCAGTATGTTGATTTACTTTGCTAAGTGTACTTTGTTGGAGGGGAAAGGCTAAGAGATGCAGAGGGAAGGAGTCACCGGGAAGTGATAGCATTTTTTAAGTACCAAAAGGAAAGGAAAATGGGGCTGCTGAATGACACTCAGAGACATGCTCAAAATATTAATACGTTACTGAATGTGAAAAATATTACAATTGAAACTAAGGTTTCTCATAAGAGAAACAAGTTAACCAGCCTTTTAAATGTAATGGATAACCCATTTCTATTCTAGGTAAATATTCCATATAAATTCTGTTTCAAAAAGAATACAGAATTCACACAATCTCTGCATTTCATAGTTGGAAGAGACTTCCACAGCTCCCAAAAGGAATTCCTACTACAACATGCCCCAATACATCTGAAGCCTTCAGCTTACATCAAAAGATTTCCAAGGAAGGGGAATCCATCAACTTTAGTCTTAGACAACCCATCCCTCTTTGGGATGGTTCAGACCCTTAGGTCCCAAATCTCAAAGTGGAAGGTGTCTTAAGAGGAAGATAGACCAACTCTCTCATTTGATAGAGGAGGAAACTGAGGTCCCAGGAAGAAAGTACTTGTTTAAACTTCTAGGAAAGATTGTAATCCAGATCCTTTTACTCCAAACTTTTTCCACTATACTGGAGATTTTTTCCTTGAAGATTTTTTTTATTACATCAAGCCTAAATTTGCCTCTTTATCAGTTCTACCCATTTCTCCCTCTTCTTGGGGCCAAAAAGAACCATCCACATACCAGGTTGAACATCCCTAGTTCTTTTAGCCAGTCCCCCCAAAAATGGATCAAGTCCCTTCACAAGTCTAGTTGGTTCCTCTGCATAATCCACTAGTTTATCACACAGAACTGAATGAAATACTTCTGATGTGATATGACCAGGTCTGAGCACATTCAAATGATCACCCCTCAGTCCTAGAAGCCCTGTCTTTTAATGCATTAGCTTTTGCACTAGCTTTTTCTTTACTTCTAAGTCCTGTTTGGAAGCGTTCTGACTAGGTAGACATCATTTAGTCCTTGAAGATGTTTAGGTATCATTTGTCCAAAGACCTGGCTCATTAAGTTGGAACAATTTCAGTACCAGGTTGGTTTTGATATGACAAACTCTTCAGCCAGAGAGGCTCCTAGAGGAACTGTATTTTGTGAAGAAGTATCTCCATCATAGAAATCCTGGATACTTAATATACTAAGAGTTCTTCTTTGTAAGGGAAACTCACCTGTACTTCACATCCATATGTCATGGGGTTGAACTGCGATGGAAAAAGTAAATAATCTAACCCAAGATTGTGGTCTGCAGTGGGGGACCTGTAGACTGTGTTTGATAAGGGACAGAGAGGGTAGAAAGTGCATTCCTAGGTTCTAGAGACCATTAGTATAAAGATGTAGTAAGATGTACACAGAGAATGCAGACAGTCAGTGGTCCTGAACCAAAGGGTCCCATGGGGACACTACAAATGTAAGACTGGTGATGTTGAATGAGTGGAACAGTATCAAAGGTAAGGAAAGAGAGACTGGATGTAAAGTGACTGGCATTTAGGAGCTAGGATAGGTCTTGGTATAGACAGATAACCTTTAGAACTTCTCCCTTCGATATTTTTTTCTGCCACATCTTTCTCTGAACCAAGTCTATTCTTTCCTTATTGAGCCACCTGACTGCGGTTAGTCAATAGGTCCTCCCTCATACTTCCTTTCCATTTATATATTTCTATGGTTTAACTTCACTGTGATTCTTTCTCTTTCTCTAACTCACTTTCTGTAAACTCTATACTTCTTATTCAGATTTACAGAATTTCAGAGCTGGAATCTCAGAGACCTCTCCTCTCCATGGGCAGCATGTCCCAGGATTCTTTAGTCCTGAAGTTTTTCAGTCTGTCCTGTTACCTTTCAAGTCACTTCAATTTAAGGAGCATAATAGGTGCCCCCATGGATACATAGAGCTCCTGCTCTTAAGGAGTTTGCATGCTCCCAATGGAAAAAATAACCTATATACAGATATAGACAGAAATACAAAGCAAATTCCATGAGATTTTGGGAGAAATCAGTAACAATGGGAGGTGCCAAGAGAAGGCTGCTTGGTATATGATCCTTAAAGGGAGTTGAGGGTTCCAAAAGATATAAATAAAGAAAGAGCATTCTCGGCATGGGAAATAGACCATACAAAGGCAGAGAGGTGGGACCTGGAATGTTGTCTACCAGGAAAAGTAACATAATTGTCCTGTTATCCTGGAGCCATGGTCCCCGAGGAAAATGAGAAACTTTTCTTCTTACCCATTAGGCATAGTAGTATATGGGGGAAAAAGAACATTGATTTGGAGTCAAAAAGAGATCTGGATTCAAATACAGCTCTCTACTTTCAAACTATGGAGCATCCCTGGGCAAATTAATAAGCCTCAATTTTGTCCTCTTTCAATGGGGCTAATAACACCTCTGCTCCTACCTTATAGGGCAATTGTGAGGAGAGGATTCTGAAGACCTGAAGGTGCTGTAAAACTGTAAAACATTCATAGAAATACATGAATGGAATGGAAGTGTGAGGGAGGAGCCATTCATTAGACCTTAGGGGAATCAATGAGAAAAGGATAGACTTGGTTCAGAGAAAGATGTGGCAGAAGAAAATATTGAATGGATAAGTTCTAAAGGGATAAATAAATAAATAAGAAACTGTAAAACTTTTGAATTGTTTCAAATCTGCCACCCAATCCCACCCCACCCCCACCTTTCTTCACCTATTCCCTAGTCTGGCATGCCAAAGAGGTATAGCATGGAGAAATTACTCCCTGCCAACCCAGCTATGGCCTGGACATTGTGGGAGCTGTTGAGGAAGAAGACACAATTCTCACCCTTAGGACATGCCCAGTTTAATAGGAAAGACAAGGTACATACTGTGGAGTGTCTAAATAATATACAAAATGAAAATAGAACAACTCAGTTTGTTAATGGTATAGTTTCCCATCTTTCTTTTTCCTTTAGAGAGCCATCTCCCCTATCTTTTTCTCTGCTCCATCTTATATTTGTCCTTTGACTCCTTCCTTTCGGCTCTGTTATAGCCCTTCCTACACTTTACTCCTAAGCCTGCATTGTGCTCTTCAGAACCCAGAGCTTGGCTCCAGGCCCTAGATCCCAGGCCCCAGCTCATGCACTAATATCCTACAATGCAACTGGGCTCATTTGGTGCCATTTTAACACCCCACAGCAGACTAACTTTGTGGAGCAAGCACTGGCTTTGGAGACAGAAAGGGGAAGGCCAGAATCCAGCCTGAAACTGTGGAGCCCTGGTGCTTTCCTAAGACTGGTGGAAGCCAGAGATGGGTCTCATGTCCATCAGGAGAAAAATTAATACTGGTGGGGAGGGCAGGGCAGGCAGGGGGGGTCTGGAAGGGTGAACGTTTCTTGATTCATCCTCCTTTCCATTTCTTATTTGTGTTATTATTATTCCTCTTCAAAAGGAAATTCAGTCAGGAAGTTCAAGAAAGCTGCTGAGAAATTTCTTGAACATGTCCCTGGCCCCCATGTTTGAAGTCATAACGGAAGGCATCCTGAGACCTTTGTGCCCCATCGCCACTAACCTGTTCGACTCTCTCCCAAAAAACACCAGGAATGGGTAGCCCTTGGGAGACCTAGTATGTGGTAAAGTTAGAACTTGCCACACCATCCCCTTGGCTCAAACCAGTGTCCCCTGTTTCTATCTCAGCAGTGCCTCTACCCAAACGATTCAAAAGGGAGGTGCCCTGATTTCGTAATGCCTTCAACCCATCTGCAACGTCCCGACGAACAGCTGAAGAAGAGAAGTAGAAGAGGAGGGGATCGAGACCAGCATTGAGGGCACTGCACATCACGGTATACTTTCGCCATGCTGGAGGTTTTTTTTCAATAAATCCCACTATGTGGGAGACATTGTAAGGCCCAAAGCAGAACAGGAAATTGAGGAGAGTCACGACTGCTAGTCCCACAGCTCTTCGCTGTCGCTGGATCCCGACCTGTGGCTGGTGGAGCATAAGACACACAAAGCGCCAGTAACAAAAGACAGTCACTGCCATGGGCAGGCAGAAGAGGACCAGAACAACCTCCAACCGGTATGGGAGAACCACATCCAGCTGTTCATCAGTAAAATTATCAAAGCAAGCTCTGTTGCTGTTATCTGTACTGTTTCCCAAATACTCCACCGCAATGACTATACTGCAGTTTCCAAAGGACAAGATCCAGGCCACCAGAGCAGCTGCAATGCCATATACAGGCCGCCGAGAGAGCTTATACCGGACAGGGTAGGCCACCCCCAGGTACCGCTCGATGCTGATAGCAGCCAGCAGCCATGTGCTGCAGTAGATGCTGCTGTAGAAGCCAAAGGCAGAGAAAGCACAGATTTCCCTCCCGAGGTCCCATTCGAAGTTTTTGGCAGCCTCAAAGATCTTGAGAGGCAGCAACAAGAGCAGGAGAAGATCTGCCAGTGTGAGGCTGAGCAGGAGGATGTGGATCGGGGCAGGGTGAGGCTGCCGGACTCTGCGAATGAAGGCACGAAGTGCCAAGAGGTTGGCAGGGAGGCCAATAAGAAAGGTCACACTGTAGAGGACAAGGAGCCAATAGCTTTCTGTCTTTCGCTCCATTCAGCTGGAGTGGAAAGGGGCAAAGTTAGCAGGAACCCTCTTAAGCCTGTGTTACCCAGTCTCCCTTCCAGTCTCCCCTCCCAGAGAGCTTGCTGTCAGCACTGTCTGCTCATACCACCTATCAGTGCCCCACAGAGTAATTATTGATTTTTGCCTTGGGTGGAATATTAAGTCCCAGTTATTACATTTGCTGTCATATATAACCCGGGGGGAGGCCAGCTTCCAGCTTCTGACAATGCAAGAAGAAGCTCTTGTCACTATCCACTTAGAGAAATGAATTTGTGGAGAGCCAGACCCCATTATGGAGAGCTGGTCTTGGGGTTGCCCAGGTAAATCCTGCAAACAGCCTCTGGCTTTCCCTATACTGGCAACCCTCGTAGACATCACTATTCTAGAAACACCAGAATTTAGCTCCTGATTAATGAGAATAATTGGCAGGCTGGGCTGAGCTGTTTCCCTCTCCTACTCTCTTCCCAATTATCCCCATATTTGGGTGACCTGTTTCATGGGGGTTGTTTGTGGTACTTGCTTCAGGTCTCCAATTGCTAATTTTGGCCCAGCAACTAGAGTATACAGCCATCCCTGCCCATCTCTCCATTTCACATCCTGCCTCCTTTACAGAAAGTAGTTATTCTTTCTCAGATTCCATTTCTGTTTTACCTCTGTATTTAAACAATGGAAAATGGAAGGTGTTCATAAGCTGGATAGACTTGTAAGTGAGAAGAAAATGAGGCAGGAAGGGCCCAGTTCTAAATGTTCTTTCTCTTTTGGATTTGCCCCAGGACATTTCATCAAATAGGTGACCATGCTGTAACTAAGATAGGATTTTTATTACTACCTCTATTTCTAATTAGAAACCACTTAGATTTTCTGCTGTCCAAACCAACCACCCCATCCAACATCACCTTTATTCTCTCCCCACTTAAGGGTTTCTTCCAATTGCTTCCCTACTACCATGGTTTCCCACCCCTCTGCCCCCTACTTTATACCCTGCCTTCGAACCCAGTCCCCATAGCCTGTCTTCATTGGTGTCCCCTGACATGACCACACCTTCAACTAGATTCCCAGCATCCCATTCTAAGAACTCAAGCAATAGGAGCCTAATTGCCTTGCCTTATCCTGTTGTCAGATGGATGATTTCTGGGATCAGCCTGAAGTACAAGTCTTCAGTCACAGAAGTTTAAATGCTGTTACCATTGGTTCCATGCAGGAGAAAAAAAGCAGGGAACCTAGCTAGCTGAGGCTTTTTATACCCAGATAAGTCACATGGTCAGAGAGAGGAAGGTAAGTAGTTGAGCTGTCTCCTCTAAGAACCCCAGTACTCATAATTGTCACAACAACCTTGTGAGGTCAAAGTTATCTCCATTTTACAGATTATAAAATTGAAGTCAGCAAAAGTTATTTGTTCACACAGCTAGGAAAAATTTGAACTCAGATCTTCCTGACTCCACATCTGATGCTCTATCATACTGATGGAATTACAGCTCCTTCAAGTGTTAGCCATTGGGAAAAATGCCCAAAGGTTCTAGAAATGAATGCTCCTCTTCTCTTTTGGAGCATTTTCTAAAGATGTCCTACATGCATGTTTTATTATTCTCTTAGACATGTAGCTCTCTAATTTGGAACTGTACACAAAGGGTAATGAAATTGTTCATACCCTTTGATCTAATAAGACTACCACTAGGTCCATATCCCAAAGATATCATCAAAATTTGGAAATGACCCACATATATAAAATATTTATAGTAGCTTTTGTTATGATAGCAACGAATTGGCCATTAAAGGGATGCCCTTCAGTTGGGAAATGGCTGAACAAGTTGTGAATGTAATGGAATACTATTGTGCTATAAGAAATGATGAGCAGGGGGATTTCAGAAAAAAACCTGGAAAAACTTACATGAACTGATGCTAAGTAAAATGAGCAGAACCAAGTGAATATTGTGTGATGATTGATTATGATGATCAACTATGATGATCAGCTAAGACTTAGCTCTTCTCAGCAATATAGTGATCAAAGACATTTCTAAAATATCTGTGATGGAAAATGCCATCCACATCCAGAGAAGAAACTATGGATTCTGAATGCAAATCAAAACAGACTATTTTCACTTTTTTTTAGAAATGTATTTTTGAGCCTTTTCTTTCTTCTGGTTTTTCCCTTTTGATCTAATTCTTCTTTCACAGAATGACTAATATGGAAATATGTGTAATATGATTGTGCATATATAATCTATATCAGATAACTTGCTATCTTAGAGCAGGAGGAAGTAGCAGTGGGAGGGAGAAAACTTTAAAAAATGAATGTTGAAAACTATCTTTACATATAATTGGAAAAATAAATTTTAAAAAATTAAAAAAGAAATGTAGCTCTTCCCTTATCCCTTTTTCCATCCTCACTCCCTGGCCTTTATTTTCCTCTCACAAGTGGTTACAATCTACTCCCAAACTATCATTTTATTAGGATTTCCTTTCTAAGATTTGTAGATGCAACTATTCCTAATCACTCTAAAAATTATTGAAAGTTATGGAATCATAGTTTTTTAGCACTGATCCATGGGATTATTTACCCCATAGAACAGAGAATATGATCCATGGTCCAAGAACTCCCAGGCTCTGACCTCACATGGACCAGGTCTGATCTCAGGGGTAAAACAAATCTTTATTCTCTCTTTATTCACGCCCCTTGCATAGCATTGACTCTGAGAATTCTCTGACTACAGCTCATGTCTTTAATTTTCTAAAAGTGGATAACAGAGTTCTCAAGGTAACAAATTCATAGGAGGTAGAGGACAACCTTTATTTCACTTACAAAAAAGTACAAAAAGTTTACAATAACCCATAAACAGATGCAAAAAATATGAAGCATTTAGAGTAGGTCATAAGCAATGAATCTTCTCTTTCTGATGATTCTCAACTTTTCCACCAGGATCCTAAAAACCTTCAGAATATTGACATCAAAATGTAATTAAACTTGAGGTTGCCAGTGGGATAGCAGCCACAGGGTCCTACAGAGTTTCTCCTAGACTATTGAACTTTCCCAGAAGACAAATATATTTGGGGACTGCTGGACAATCAAGCCTATACTGTCTAAATAACTAATGATTATAATGGGCTTGTATTCCACTATTTATAGATTTAGCTCCCAGCTATGAAAGGACAGGAGAAAAACCTCATTCTAAGGAATATCCTTCTTTTCTATTTTAAAAAACCAGATTTCCAAACTCTTAAATTTGGAATTTCTCAAGAGATAATCCCTCACAGTGGTGCTGCCCAAGAAATCTCCCTTTTATGATTAAAAGCTCAAATGATGTCAAAATTTCACTACCTTCATAGAAGAGATGGGTATCCATGGATTCCCTCAAGGCCATGTGACAATCAAATGCTCCATTTATGGATGCTCATGTTAGGGTAAAGGACAGTGTCCCTATTTTCCAAGATAATAGATCCACTTTTGGCTCTGCTGCCATCTCAGGATCTTGAAGACAAGAAGAGAAGTAGCCTACAAAGGGTTGATCAGTTCTTTTGACTCATTAGCCAATCAAGTATTTAGTGCAGAGCCTGATGTAGTAGACTCTTAACCAGTGCTCACTGAACTAATGAAATGTCTGGTATATGTTAGGCAGTGGAGATAGAAAGGAAAAAATGTCCTTGTCCTCAAAAAGCTTACATTTTATCGAGGGAATAGCATACATGCATATATAAGTAAATACAAAATACAAATAAGGTAATTTATTTGGATAGAGAGGACACAGTTTAGTCTGCATTATTGACATTCTATTCATCATGTCCTTTAGTCTAAACAGTCATCAAAGTGATAAATCAAATGGAAATTTGTAGCGTTTGCTTATTTCTGAAATGTAAATATGTACATTGAAACATTAAGTCCACTTTTTTGAGCTGATAAAAGGTGACTCTAGCATACCCTTTTATGTGAGGAATTGCAAGAAGGTCAGTTTAGCTGAACCACAGAATGGATGGAGAAACTAATGTATAATGAGATTCAAAAAATAGGTTAAAGGCAAGATTGTGCAGGTTTTTAAATGCCAAACAGAGAGTTTATATTTTAACCCTCAAGTCAGGGAATTTACTGAAGAAAAGAGTGCTAATTTAGTATCTTTTAACAGGAAGGAATGGTTCCTTCCACAAGGGTCCTAGCCAACCCATTCATTTGGGGAGCAGGTACAATCAGTGAAACCTATCCTCTAGAAGGAGCTAAAGGATCACTTCGAAATAATAAAATTAACCAATTCCTCTTGGGTTGACAAAGTTACTGTGACCAGTATAAGAGTTGTCCTTTGTCCCCAGCAAGGAGCCAGTGTTACCCTATGGTAAGAAGTATGGCCATCAAAGAGTCTAAGCAAGTGTGTTCACTGTCAAATAAGCCCATCAGATTGATCAGGGAATGGTCCCCACCCAAAATAATCATAAGAAATGTTGATGATTGTTGACACAGAGCCCTTCTAGGTTGAAAAGCATCTTATGTATCTCAAAGAATCAGGGATCTCACTAAGTTGTTAATTCCTTTCACTGTTATAGATTGCAACCTATCCATGCCTGTTCATCTTGGACAACTCTGGTCCATATCCTCCCTCTAAAACTGTCCCTCATTTTCTCCTTAAGAGGGTCAGTGGATCATTCTGGTTAAGAAAGGTTAGGAGGAAGGGCCAGAGGCAGGACTGAAGCTCTAAACCAAGCTCTAAACAAGGATGTTAAAATCTGTCTATGCCAATCCAGCCAGGTGAAATGCTCCCTGGCTCCATAGATCTTTCTGGGATGAAGGCATGTTATTTTCCAGCCCTTCATGCTACCCTTTGAGAGGCAGCCTGCTGGCATGAGGAAAAATCAAGGGTGTTGACTAGGTTAGTTTGATTACAAACTCTACCCCAGCTTCACACCATTCCCTTTCACTATGACCATTCCAGAAAACCATGTATCTAGCTCTGACTTGACCTTTGTTTGCCAGCCTTGTTTTACTCAGGGCTACAATTTGGGTACTATACCTGCTGAGTTCTTTCACAACGAGAGCTGTTTGTCATTCTGGTCTTTTGGATCTTGTGTTATCTATGAGGGTGCTCTTGTTCCATGCATCAGTGGTGACTGATAATCAGGCTAGGGTTGGTTGAGCAATTTTTAGGGTACCTTTTCTAGCTCCTTCCTCACATTAGGAGGTGAGCAATGCAATCCTTAAAAGGGGTGCTTAGTCACCCAGGGGGCTGCTGAGTTCCACTGCTACTTTCAGTGAAGAAAAGACACTGGCCTGGGCTGTCTGTGTGCAGGGTTTTGACTACAACTCCAAGTGTATCCACATCTGCTGCTTCATCACTTGCCTCCCACCACAGAACTTTGAGGAATGGTTATGAGTGATGTCTTTTGTTGCATGCCTAAATTGTATTTAAGTGAGATAGAACTGCACAAAATCAACCACCCCATTCTCTCTTCCAAAATCATGATCCAACATAACAAGACTGAGTCAAGACTACTGGTGATGGCTTTAGATGCAGTGGATGACCTTGGCATCTTTGATGTCTAATCAAGCTCTAAGCGTTCCACAGCATCTGCTTCAGCTGGCTTCATGGCCATTAGAACGAATTGTTCTCCTCTGCCCATTCCACCAGTGGAAGACTTCACCTGCTTGGGGTAGACACCCCCCAGTACCCACCAATGAGTTTGAGACTCCTTTATTTACCCTCTTGTTGGTAAGCTTTTTGCCAGAGTCTTTCTCAATAGACTGATCCTTCACCTGGAAAATAGTCACCTCCTTGAGAGCTGTGTGGCTTCAGAAAGGGTCGAGGAACAGTAGATATAGTGTTTGCTGCCTGACAACTCCAGGAGAAATGTCAGGAACAGAACAGAAGTCTGTATAAAACATCTGTAGGTCTGACCAAGGTCTTTTATACTGTCAATCCCAGGGTTTTATGGAAAACTATGTCAAAATTTTGTTGCCCAGAGAAGTTCATCAGTATTGTACATCAGTTCCATGATGGCTTGCATGCCCAGGTTCTGGATAGCAGATGATGCTCTTGAGATTTTCCAGTCACAAATGGAGTAAAACAAGGATGTGGCCTTGCTCCCATACTTTTTAGCATGATGTTTTCAGTCATATTATCAAACACCTTCACAGAGGATGAACATGGTCTCAAGGTCAGCTACCACACTGGCAAATTCTTTAACTTTAAAAGGCTACAAGCCAGGACCAAAGTGGAGGGAGTGTTAGTGCATGATCTTCTGTTTGCGCATGATTGTGCACTCAATATAGCCCCTGAAGGAGAAATGCAACAAAGTATGAATCAATTCTCTGGTCTAACAATTAACACCAAGACAGCGAAGTTGCTCCATCAGCCAGTACCACACTATGTATATGTGGAACATCGATTACTGCAAATGGAGAAGTTTTGAGGACTGTGGACAAGTTCACTGACCTTGGCAGTGTTTTCCCCAAGGAGGTACAACATTGACAATGAGGTTGACACACACACATTATCAGAGCTAGCTCAGTATTTGTAAGACTCTGAAAGAAAATGTGGGAGAGAAGAGATATTAGACTGACTACCAAACTGAAGGTCTACAGAGCCACTGGGTTGCCATGTCAGGAAACTGAATCGCTTCCATTTAAATTGTCTTAGGAAGATTCTGCAGATCACCTGGCAGGAGAAGCTACCAGACACTGAGGTCCTTTCTCAAGCTAAACTGCCTAGCATTCCAACATTACAGAGTGCGGCTCTCTATTTCATGGAGAATTCACACAGGGCAAGTGCTCACAAGGGGGTCAGAAGAAGCGATACTGAGATACCCTGAAGGTCTCATGGAAGAACTTTAGAATTGATTATATAGCATGGGAGACACTGGCACAGGACACCCAGTTTGGTGTACCCTCATCAGAGAGAGGGCTGCACTCTATGAGGAAGGCAGTAATGAAGCAGCTCAAAGGAAATGTGACATCTATAAGTTTAGAGTGTCCAGGGCAGTCTGGTGGCACAATGGATAGAGAACTGGCCCTGGAATCAGGAGGGCCTGAGTTCAAATATGACCTCAGACACATAATAATTGTCTAGCTGTGTGACCTTGGGCAAGTAACTAACCCCATTGCCTTAATAAACAGAAAAAAAGTTTAGTGTCCACCGCAGGTGTTCACATGGACTATTAGTGCCCAACTGTGTAGAACATTCTCAGTTCATATTGGTCTGATCAGCCACAGTCGGACACACTGTCATTTGTCTCAAACATAGAGATGTCATTTTGGTCTTCTTTGATAATGAAGGACAAGAACCAACCAACTATATCTATCCAGTGAAGCACTTGGGGTCCCCTCCCCTTCTAAATCTGTGATTCAGAGCTTAGCCTCCTTCTTCCAGTATTGAAACCTGCATTAATGGGAATTCATTCCTTCATTGACATTTATTCCTTAAGTAAGAATTTCTGTTGTTTTCCATGAAGTTTATGGAATCATTTAGCTTTTAGGATCTTAACATAAATTCTAATGAGGACCAAGATTTAATTAGAATATTTACCAGAAGTGTAGTGATGGGGGGGGGGGTCGAAATTCGGACTCCTGCTGCCACCTTTCCTCCCTTATTCATTTCTTCTCTTCATTTTTGCCTCATCAACCTCACTTTTTCCAGGGTCTCAAAAACAAGACTCCTGATTCTGGAGGTCTTCAACCCACTCCTCAAGGCTCAGCACAAACTGAGGTCATCTAAAATATAAAAGAACGAGATGAGACCAGGATTGAGAAACTTGACCAGCCAAGCCTAGTTCCTCAATGAGGGCACAGCTTTATTTTGAGCAGTGACCAGGAGATGTCAAATGCAACTTCATATCCTTCATGAGTTAGCAGCAGGAGGTTCACCAATAAGAAAAGGAGCAAGAAGAAATGGGTAAGGGCAGGAAGACCCAGGAACTTTTGGGGGGGTACCAGTGAGGAAAGACAAGACAGATATTAAAAAGTCAAGGGAAATGGGGCAGCTAGGCAGCATAGTGGATAAAGCACCGGCCCTGGAGTCAGGAGTACCTGGGCTCAAATCCAGTTTCAGACACTTAATAATTACCTAGCTGTGTGGCCTTGGGCAAGCCACTTAACTCCATTTGCCTTGCAAAAAAACCCTAAAAACAAAAACAAAAGTCAAGGGAAATGAAAGTCTTTTGTTTGGAGTGAAAGAGATGGTCATGAAGCTCCCCTTATCCCACACCCTTGTTCCCCTTGATTTGTTAGTTTGTTCCAATTCTTTGTGACCTCATTTGAAGTTTTCTTGGCAAAGGTATTAGAGTGGTTTTCCATTTCCAGATGAGGAAACTGAAGCATATGGGGTGAAGTTACCAGGATCATACAACTAGTAAGTGTCTGAGGCCAGATTTGAATTTAGGAAGATGAGTCTTCCTGATCCCAGGAAGATCCCTCTGCACTGTAGCACCACTTAGCCACTCATTAGTCTCTGTGTGACCCCATGGACATGGATTTTCTTTGCTAAGATTCTGGAGTGGTTTGCCATTTCCTTCTCCAAGGTGTCCTCACTTTACAGATGAGAAACTAAAGCACATAGGGATTAAGTGATTTGTCTAGGTCACCCATCAAGTAAATGAGGCCACATTTGAATTCAACTTCCTAACTCCATTGCACTACCCAGCTGCCCCTTGGACCTGAGGCATCTCTCATTCTCCATATAAATATCACTGAGAACAATTATTGAGTATTCTTTGGGCTAATTACTAAGTTCTAGCTACCAGATGGACCATTGTATATCCTTCCCTCTTCTGCCATATAGTGTCAGTAAATGGTTCTTCTAGTATTTCTTAACTTCAGAAATTTCCCTCCAAGAACTCTCTAGAGGGGAAGAAAGAAAACAATGACTTAGATAAGCTGAATCTATTTGTTCATCTCAAGCTCTTTAAATCTTGCTTCATTTGTAAGACCCTGACATTTCCCCTCCCCTTCTTCCTAATACCCTGGCTCTAACACAGGCTATGAAAATAGGAACCTATTTATGGTTGAGCGAAGGGAGAGAGTCAGCAAAGTCCTAAGTACAAAGCCCCACCCCCTTTCATGTGTCCACATAGATACTAACTTGTTTCTGCGTTTATTAGTTAGGAGATATGAATGCTAGTAGCTAATGATATTTCTCTTCTTGATATGAAATTATCCTTTCTTCCCTTCAGGCTCTGATGAAAAGGCAGCTCCTTCCAGGACCCAGGCCAATCTCTCTATTTGCTCTCTGTCATTTCACTCAGTCTCCTCTGGGAACTTGCCCCTTAAATTATTCCCCCTCTATTTCTTACCTTCAATCTTCTCCTTAGTTGCATGGCAAACATTCCCAGATTTCCCCCACATTCTTAAAAATAATCTTTATTTGACAATAACATCCCCTCAGGTTATCATTCTATAGCTCTCCATATCACAGCCAAAACCCTAGAAAAAGCTGCCTACATGGGTCATCTCTCCTTCATTACTCTGCCACAAAGCTGCTTTGTCTTGTTTATGCCTAGTGCACAGTAGGCATTTGATAAATCCCTGTTAAATTAAATTGATATGCATTAATACTCCCCCTTCCACCATCAATTTGCCATTCATACTGAGCCTTGATTCAGTTGAGCTCTTTTCAATGGCCTTTTCCCTCCCGTATTATTTCCTCCCAAACTCTTGCTCTCCACTGGCAGAGATTCCATATGAATCAATTAATCATTTATTAAGGACCTACCTACTTACCACATATCAAATATGTATTCATTTCATGACCCAACGCTTGCTCAAGTTCTGGTTAATGGACCATGCTCTTGCCTTTCCCACCCACTAATAGAGTAAAACAGGACTGTGTGCCTGCTCCTACACCTTTTATGTTGTCAGACACCTTCAAGAAGAATGAAAACAGCATCAAAGTCAGCTGCAGCACTGATGGTAAATTTTGTAACTTGAAAGACTACAAGCCTAAATTAAAGTGAAGGGAGAGTTGGTGCACGATTCTAGATGACTGTCCACTCAATGCAGCCTCTGAAGCTGAGCTGCTACAAAGTCTGGGTTGATTCTCTGAGACCTCTGCTAATTTTGGCCCAACAACTAACACCAAGAAAACAGAGCCAGCATGGCGCCATCCACCCGTGGAACCATCAGTTACAGCGAATGTAAAAGTTTTGAATCCCATACATTGGTTCACTTACCTTATCGGTACACTTTCCAGGGATGCACACATTGATAAAGAGGTTGATGTACACACTGTCAAAGTGGGCTCAGTATTTGGAAGGCTCCAAAAGAAAGTGGGAAAAAAAGAGAGAGATAGTAAACTGACTTTCAAACTGAAGGTCTACAAAGGGATTGTGTTGACCTTGTTGTATGCCTGTTGTATGCCAGTCTACCAACACCATGCCAGGAACCTGAACCATTTCCTTTTGAATCATCTCCAAAAGATTCTGAACATCACCTGCAGGATAAGATACCAGTCACTGGGGTCCTTTTTCCAACTGAATTCCCAAGTATTCAAACTCTACTACAAAGAGTGCATTTCCATGGACTGGTCACATTGTTTCAATACCAAATATACATTTGCCTAAAAGGTATTTTATGGAGAACTCACAAAGGACAAGTGTTCACACAAAGGTCAGAAGAAGTGATAAAAGGACATTCTTAAGGTCTTTCTGAAAAACTTTGGAATTGATTGTGAGACATGGGAGACATTATCACTTGACCACCCAACAGGGCATGCCCACATTAAAGATGACATTGTTTTCCATCTAGGATTAAAGCTAAATCCCAGCAGCTCAAAAGAAACATGAGATGCCTAAATTTAAAAAAAAAACCTTTCCACTCCAAGTGTCCACTTGGACTATTTGTGCCCAAACCTTGGAAGAGACTTCTGATATTTTATTTCCATGGCTAGACACATTATACCTTGACCCCGACCTAGTGATGTCCTTGTGGTCATCTCTAAGCAGGAAGGAAAACAATAGCACTGGACTAGGGCATGGGGCTTGTGCTTATTTAGTATATTTGAACTCAGGAAGGTGAGTCTTCCTGACCCCAGTCTTGGCACTCTGTGCACTATTCTCCCCTGTAGTTGAAGGGCAGGAGATGCAAACTCCAACACAAAGTATTCCTTGCCTGCATGGAGTCTATGTTCTCTTTGGTAAAACAATATAGATAGTAATTACAAAATACCTATGTGTCAGGGAGGTCCTCTAGAGGACCGAAAATGAAATGTGCTTTAAAGGGATTGGGGATTCCAAGAGGTAGAGAAGAGAATGGTGTGCACTCCAGGCCTGCATGGGTGAAGGAAAGGAACCTGTGAGCTACAATGGAAAAACTGAGGGTTTGGGTTCCAATCCCTCCTCATGATCCTTGGCCTCATTTATAAAGTGAAGTGGTTTTTGAGATCCCATGCTTTGTTCTGTCTTCTCTCAGAGTCCAGCTGTTTTAACTTCTATTCCATTAGTCCTACTACTCCCTACCCCCTTAAATTCAAACCTCATTGATAAATTGAGAAGCAAAGTAAGGAGAAGGGAACAGCTAGGTATCACAGAGGATAGAGCACTGACCTGAGTACAAATTTGGCCTGAGACACTTAATAATTATCTAGTTGTATGCCTTTGGGCATGCACTTAATGCCATTGTCTTGCAAAGAAAAGCAACAAACAAAAAAGACATCATTCTTGGTTACTCTTTCCACAAGTTTATTTGTTTAATTGGACTTTTATGATTTGACAAAGTATTGGTGGGGATCTTGATTTCATTGGAGAAGTAGAAACTCATTGAAAAAATGTACTGGGGATCTGGGCTCTCTCCCACATCCCTAAAGGCCAACAGGGAAACCAGGAGGGAATGGGAATGGGCTGAACTGACTTTAAAGAGCTAACTCTCAAGCAAAGTCAATACTAAACCCCCAAAATAATTTTTCCAAATACTGGGACACTGAAAGATTTCCAGTAGCTAAAAATATTGTTACTGTTATATTTTTAACCACCCAAAAGGCACAAAAACACCCTTTTAATCATTTCACCCTGCCCCATCCCGAGAAACAATGGATGTTGACTACAAGTAAGAACTGAAAAAAATTACATTAAAAGCTGGCTACATCTGACCCCTTTAGATCCATGCATCTTTGGCTGGCCTGTGCCAAGTTACTTCCAAATTTGTGGGGAAAGTATCTTCCCAAGTGGATTCCTCCCTGCATATTTCCCCTCTACTCCCCATTTCGTACCATCCCTCCCTCTGTAACACCAGACACTTTGTAAACCAGCAGTGTCTTCCTTCCCCTATCCTCTCTGATTCCATCTTTCACTCCCACTCCATGGCCTGAATTCACTCCAAATTTCCTCCTAACTATTGGACAGTTCCTTCTCCTGTTGATTTCTCTTTTGTACTCCTGACCCACTTTTCCTCCAAAGACCTGAAGCCTGCATCAGACTTTTGAACAACCTGTGAAAGCCTCTCTGGAAGCCAGATGATGAGAAGTAGAAGACAAGAGGATCAACACAGGAGTTCAAGATGCTGAGCAGCAATGCATACTCACGCCATCTTGGACTCTTGCCCTGAATAAAACCAGCAATGTGAGAGGCATTGTATGGACCAAAGCAGAGTAGGAAATTCAGCATCGTGGCTCCTATCAGTCCTGCCACCCTTTTTCTCCTCTTCCAGCTGTTCCCCTTGCTCAGGATCCACACCATTCGACCATAGCAGCAGCTGGTAAGAACCAATGGGACTCCAAAGAGGACCACTGCCATCTCAAGCCTGACAGGCAGCACAATAGCCAACTGGTCTTCCATAAAATCCATGTAGCAGGTCCTATTGGTTTGCTGCTTTTTGAAGGTATCCCCCATATATTCAGAAACATAGACCACACTGCAGTGGGCACCTGCCAACAGCCAACAGCCAACACTGACCAAGCCAGCCTGGCCAGTTCTTGGCTGGGTCTTGTACCACAAAGGATAGGCAACCCCCAGGAATCGTTCCACGCTCACTGCTGTGAGGGTGAGGGAGGTGAGGTAGATGGTGGTGAAGAAAAGAAAACCTGAGAAGGGGCATAAGATGAAAGGCAGAGGCCAGTACATGCTGCTTGCTGCCTCCATCATCCGAAAGGGCAAGAAGACTAGCAGCAACAGGTCAGAGAGAGTCAGATTGAGTAGAAGAACATCTACAGCCACAGGGCGACGTCTTAGTTTACCCACAAAAACAATCAGGGCCACCAGGTTAAGGGGAAGGCCAGTGAGGAAGGTGAAGAGATAAACAGAGAAGTAGAGCCAATGGCTGCCAGAGAAGTAGCCCACGATGGCACTCTTGTCCATGTTTGGTTTCTGGTAGGGAGAAAAAGAAAAGAAATCAGAATAGAAAAACTTTCTGAGTAGCAGATGGAATTCTGAATGTGGAATCAGGAAGACTATATATATTGGCTGTGTGACCAGGGATGTCATCTGACCTCTCTGGGTCTCAGTTTCCTCACATGTAAAAGGAAGGAAAATGTCCCTCCAGTCCTTTCCACATTTAAACCTGTGGTCCTACAGTACTCTGATCTTCTGCAGCTTTTCCTAGTCCCTTATTCCCCTTCCTGCTTTCATGCCTTCATTAGCCTCATAAACTTTCTCTGTGGAAACTTCCTTCTTTTCCCTCCTCTCCTCCAAGGCATCAGTCAGGACATGCTTCCCTTTTCTTGGCCCCTTCTCTCATTTCCCCTATCCTTAGTCCTCACCTCTGTCCAAGCCAGTCCCTCCTTCAGGGCTTCCCCAAGCACTCCCATTCTCACCTCAGCCCCAGCCTGCACCTTTCCAGCATCCACGTGTCCCCTCCCTTCCTAGGAGTGTCAGGGCAGGCAGGGCACTTAGCTACTTATGATCTCCTGGGCTCCATAAACCGCAAGCAGTGAGGTCAGTGTTGAGGGCAATACAAGAGGAGCTTTCATCTCTCAAACCAAGGGATGGAAATATGCAAACAAGCAGTCAAATTTTGTAGGTCAAGTCTGAACCCTCCTGTGGAGGTTCATGGGAAGGCTTGTCCATGGCCCTGTTGGACTGTCTATCCCAGAGTTCACTGTCCAGGGGCTTAGGGCACAGATATTCCCATCTGATTTTTGAGTAGACCAAAAAACTTCAGGCTTCAGAAAAGTTCATGCTCATCTTACTCTGCCCGCCTTACTTCTACCCTCTGCTGGCCACACAGGAGGAGGACACCCTGCCCAGTGGATTTCCTCCTCCTTTCTACTGTCTCCAGAAAGCTTTCTCCCATACTCTCATCCTTTCCTGAGTTCACATCCCCAAGGCTTTCCTGAGGGCAGGGGATGCTGGGGCAGAATAGCTGTCTTGAGGTATCTGAGGGGCTGTCACTTGAGAAAGGATCCATACTTGTTCTGCTTAGCTCTGCCTGGAAACTCCAGGAGTGAGGGGTGGGGGATGCAAAGAGGCAGACTTAGATTCAACAAAATGAAGAAAATTGTGCTAGCCTTTAGGACTGAGTCTGGAGTGGTAACCTGAGAAGGGAAGGAGCCCTCAGCTTTTGAAGCTGGATGATGGTGCTTTGAGGATGTCAGAACAATTACCCTTTTGGGCCCCTCAGTCCTGAATCTGAGGCAATACTCTCTCCTCACCCTCTTATTGTTGCCCCCTCAAGAGTTTCGGAAAGTGTCTGCAGACCATGGGGAACAGAAGATGGTCTTAAGGGGGACATTACCTCTTTCCATGCCAGGCTCTGCCTCCTCTGTGGGCTCTTCATGATCCGAAAGGAGGCTCCAGCTCAATCTCCCATAGAGCTGACAGAATGACCATTGAAGACATCCCCTGGCAGCTGAGCTGTGATCCCTTCTGGCCTAGTGCCTCAGGGCCTGGGAGCCCCCTCTTTCCCTGAGGAGTTGCCCAGGACCCTCTGGTCCCACCCCCCTTCTGCACAGAGGCCACTATTTCTGAGCTGTCCCACCTGAAGTCCCTATGGTACCATGCCTCTGGCCAGCCCTGTTCCCCAAGTACCCAGACACCAGTGGGTTGAGTACTGTGCTCCAGGACCCCATGATCAACCCAAGTTTCCTCCAGTGGCTGCCAGCATCGGGTCTCACATAACCAGCCACATGGGAAGCATTGTAGGGTCCCAGACAGACTAGCAGAGTGAGCAGCGCCCCTCCAGCCACTCGGGCAGCTCTGAGCTTGCGACTGCGACTCAGGCCCGACAGGGCCAGGGCCCGCAGGCAGCCCACATAGCAGAAGGCTGTGATGGCCAGGGGAAGGAAAAAGAGCAGAAGGGAAATGCTGAGGCGGGCAGGGCCAGCCCATATTGGGTCCCAGGCTTCCAGACAGATGGGGGAGCCATTGAGGGGAATGGTCACTCCCAGGGACTTGGTGCTGTTGATCTCTTGGTCTTCCCGAGTTTCCAATCCAAACACTAGCCCCAAGTGGAAAAAGACCAGCCCCCAGATCCCTACACATACCCCGCAGGAGTAACAAGGCCTCCGGGCAGCCTGGTATCCCAATGGAAAGGCTGCCCCAAGATAGCGGCCAACACTGAGGGCGGCCAGAAAGCCACCTCCAGTATAAAGTGGGACAAAATGTGTCAAGGCAAAAGCTGGGCAAAGGGGGGTTGGGAGGGGCCAGGCACCCCCTGCCAGGGCTTCAGCTGCCTTCAGAGGAAGGGAGGCAGTCAGCAGTAGGTCAGAAGAGGCCAGATGTAGGGTGTAGATAAGACTTGGGGTGAGGCGGAGCCGAGCATGGGACACAGCCTCACTGAGGAGAATGGCATTGAGGGGCAGGCCCAGTGCAAAGGCAGCAACATAGAGGGCAAAGGAGAGCTGCGGGGGGATGTCCATGGTGCCGAGACGCAGCAGAACTCAGTCTTGGTGGCCGCACCTCCACCGGCCCTTCTGGCATGGCCTGAGGAACCACTCGGGCTCTCTAGGCTTTAGCTTCTGATCTTTAAGATGAAGAGAACAATCCATGTGTCAGGAGAAACTGGACCCACAGAATAACAAGAGAAAAGTCCAAAAGTACATCTTTCTTAATGGTCTCAGCTAATGCAGGGAGTAGCTAAACATGGTGCCCACCTAGTCACAGTCAGGCTCTTTCCCTGAGGGCAACCCCAGTTCCCTCCCAAGTCAGAGGGTCTTGGCAGCTGGGTAGCTGGCTGCTTAGGATTACCTGAAACATTCAGAAAACTTCTATGAGGAGGGGCGGGGGGAGAGGGACTTTGGAAACAGAGACTGAGTTGTCAGTATGGACTTCTGGGCCATTGAGAGGCAACCAGGAAAAACCTGAGCAAAGGTAGAGGGACACTAGGGGCTGAGAAGGGATAAAAACCACCTCTGGGGATGTGCTGAGGAAAAACTGTCAGAGATTAGAGGGGGAGGAAAAGGGCAGGATAGAGGAAGGCCTGATGATGAGGGGTTGGGGGTCCCAAGGGCACTAAGGTGCGGACAGACCTGGAGCTCCCATTGGTAAGGCTGAGTGTTGAAGGGAGCAGAAAGGAGGCACTCACCTTCTCGAAGCTGTGAATACCTCTGAGCCTTGGGGACAGACCTCAGAGAACCCAGAGACGAGAGCAAAGGGAGGTGGTTAGGGCCATAAACTAGAGGCGACCCTGCAGCCCGAGTGAGCAGCTAATGGGGCATCTCTGTCTGCAGCTGGGGGTGGGGAGGAGCAACCAAGGGACAGGGCTTTGAACTTCAAGGTTCAATGCCTTGATCCTAGCAGAAAAGTGGACCGTGGCTGGACTTGTGGCTTCTAGGGGCCCCAGGGGATGGGTGGAGAAAGCGAGGGGCTAGGAAGCCAACAGCTGACCTCTCCTAGAGGTAGAAAGGACCCTCGGGAGAAAGGTGAGAGCAGATGACCCCTGGATTCCGAGCAGTGCTAGGGTAGGAGCTGGACATGGGGCTGTGTGTGTGTTTACTGGATCCCCTAGCCTCTCTTAACATGAGTCATTCGGGTTTCTCCTTATGCCTCAGTGGCTCTTGTATACAGCCACACTGCCCGGCCAATTAGCCATGAAGCAGGCTTATGTCAATAGCTAGGGTGGGAAATGGGATGGGAAGGCAGCCACTGGTTGCTGGGAAACTCTTAGTCCCATTTCTAATCTCCTGAAGAATTGTTTTCCTCTTCTCAGATGTAGCCCTACTTTCAGCCCATTATCTCAGATCTCTCTGTGCTCCCCATATCCATCCTTAATGGGGAGTCCTGATATGGAGGCACTTCAAGACCCATCTTTTTCCTGATGCTTTAAAATCTTGTCTTTCCCAGAGGTCTTTCTAGAGAAATGAGGTGGAAGTTTCTCTCTTACTGCCCCTCACCTTCAAGATAGAATATTTCTGGAGATATCAGAGAAGAGTTGATGCTTCCAGACCTCCAGTGCTGAGAACATATAGGGGTGCACGACCTCTCCATGGAACGTTTGGGACCACTTTCTCTGACACTCCACCTGACCCCTATCCTATGATAAGAGACAGTGGCCCCCATCTCTCTTCTCTGGGTCTAGGCCATGACTCCTGAAGGTCCTTCAACCCTGTTGCCCTATCCCAGGGCTAGCCTTAGCCCACCCCATGACTCTTTCTGCTCTCTTTTTTCTCCCATCCACTCCTCCCTAGAGCTATGAGGTCAGGGCCATGCTGACCTTAGGGCAACTAGGTGGTATAGTAGATAGACCATCAAGCCAGGTGTCAGGGGGTCCAGAGTTCAAATATGACCCAGACATTTACAAACTGTGCAACAAGACAGTTAAACCTGTTTGCCTCAGTTTCCTCATCTGTAAAATGGTGAGGTGTTGTGAGAATCAAGAGACATAATCATTTTAATGTTTTATTTTCACATTACTACAATAATCTTGTTGTGAAAGTAAGCATAAACTTCCTCCCCCCCCCCAAAAAAAATACATGGAGAAATTTCATGAGAAATGAAGTGAGGGACTGGCCAATATGACCAGAAAGGACAATGATCAGTGTTGGAAGGAATGTCATAAATCTGGGATACTAATACATTTTTGGTGGAGCTGTGAATTCATCCAATCTTTCTGGAGAGAAATTTGGAATTATGCCCAAAGGGCAACAAAAATGTGCATACCCTTTGACCCTGCAATGCCACTACTGGGTCTATACCCTGAAGAGACGATGAAAAAGGGTAAAAACATCACTTGTACAAAAATATTCATAGTGGCCCTGTTTGTGGTGGCAAAGAATTGGAAATTGGGTAAATTTCCTTCAATTGGAGAATGGCTTAGCAAACTGTTGTATATGTATGTCACAGAACACTATTGTTCTATTAGAAACCTGGAGGGATGGGAATTCAGGGAAGCCTGGAAGGATTTGCATGAACTGATGCTGAACAAGATGAGCAGAACCAGAAAAACACTGTACACCCTAACAGCAACATGGGGGCGATGATCAACCTTGATGGATTTGCTCACTCCATCAGTGCAACAATCAGGGACAATTTGGGGGTATCTGTGGGAGAATACCATCTGTGTCCAAAGAAAGAATCATGGAGTTTGAACAAAGACCAAAAACTATTACCTTTAATTTAGAAAAAAGAAACCCATTATCTTATTATGTAATTCTGCTATCTCTTATACTTTATTTTTCTTCATTGAGGATATGATTTCTCCCTCATCACATTCAACTTAGATCAATATATACCATGGAAACATTGTAAAGACTAACAGACTACCTTCTGTGGAGGGGGGAGGGAAGGAAGATTGGGGGGAAATTGTAAAACTCAAATAAAATCTCAAATTAAAAAAAAAGAAATGAAGTGAGAAGGAAAAAAAAGTGTACTTGAGACTTGTTCAAATACTATTGACTCTGTCTCTGGAATGGATCTCATTCTTTATCATAAGTCCAACAGAGAAGTTGCTTCAACATTTTTTTCCCACAATTGCTATTGTTAACTGTATTTCCTTCCATTCTATTCCTCCCCACTCCCATTTATTTTATTCCCTCTCTCTCCTTTCGCTCTGTCCCTCCTCAGAATTGTGTTGTATCTCACTACCTCTCCCACATTCTTCCCTCTCTTCTATCACCTGTAGCCTCCTTCCCTCCCTCTGTCCCCTTTCTCCCATCCCTTTCCCTTTCTTTTTCCTCTAGGGTAAGAAAAATTTCTGTCCTATTGAGTGTGTATGTTATTTCTTCTGAGTCATTTCTGAAGAGAATGAAGGCTCACTCATTCTCCCCCATGTTCCTCCTACTTCTTTGCAAAAACTTTTTAACTCTTTTACGTGAAATATCTTTAACCCATTCTACCTCCCTTTCCCTTTGTCACCTTTTTCACCCATTGAACCATCTTTATACTGTATTATACCATTATATTCAGCCTTGTCTTTATGCTCCTCCTAACTGCTCTTATGAGAAGATTCATATGAGTTATCACAATCTTCTTCCCATGCAGGAATACAAGCAGTTCAGCATCTTTAAGTCCTTCATAATTAGTTCTTCCCATTCACCCCTCTGTGCTTTGCCTGAGTCCTGTACTTGAAGATCAGACTTGCTGTTCAGCTGTGGTTGTTTCAAGAGGAAAGTTTGAAAGTCCCCTGTATCATTGAATGTCCATCTTTTCCCCTGAAAGAAGATGTTCAGTTTTCCTGGGTAGTTTATTCTCAGTTGTAATCCAAGCTCTTTTACCTTATAGAATATCATATTCCAAACCCTATGAGCCCTTAATATAGATGCTGCCAAATCCTGTATAATCCTGTTGGTTGGGTTCTTCTCCTTCATTATCAAAGAAGACCAAGCTGACATCACTATCTTTGAGACAAATGATAGTGTGCCTGACTGTGACTGATCAAACCAATTTGAACTCAGAATGCCCTACCAAAAGTTGGACACCATGTCCTTTCCAAGGATATACACATCGACAATGAAGTTGACACTAGCATCGCCAAAGCTAGTTCAATATTTGTGAGGTTCCAAATGAAAGTGTGAGAGAGAAGAGGTATAAGACTAACTACCAAACTGAAGGTCTATAGAGCTGGGTGCTGACCTCATTGCTTTATGCCTATGAAACCTGGACAGTCTACCATGTCCGTGTAAACAACTAAGATAGGTACTCTAAACTTACAGATGTCACGTTTCCTTTGAGATGCTTCAATAGCACCATGCTAATTGAATTGTTTCTTTCTGGCTGCTTGTAGTATTTTCTCTTTGACTTTGGAGTACTGGAATTTGATATTCCTGGGAGGTTTTTTTTGGGGTGGAATCTCTTTTGGAGGTGATTGGTGGATTCCCTCAATTTCTATTTTTACCCTCTACTTCTAGGATATCAGGGCACTTTTGCTGAATTATTTCTTGAAAAACAAAGTCTACACCCTTTTTCTGGTCATGACTTTCAGGTAGTCAATAATTTTTTTTAATCTTTTTTATTTTTTTAGGTTTTTTGTAAGGAAAATGGGGTTAAGTGACTTGCCCAAGGCCACACAGCTAGGTAATAAGTGTCTAAGGCCAGATTTGAACTCAGATACTCCTGACTCCAGGGCCAGTGCTCTATCCACTGCACCACCTAGACACCCCGCCAATAATTTTTCAGTTGTCTATTCTGGATCTGTTTTACAGGTCAGTTGTTTTTACAATAGGATAGTTCACATTTTCTTCTAGTTTTTCAATCTTTTGGTTTTATATTATTGTTGCTTGATTTCTCACACAGTCATCAGCTTTCTTTAGCTCCAATGGGGGGGTCCATTGCTCATCCAAAAAATATCTGAAATTTTCCAAGTTATATGTCATGAAGAGGTTATCCCCTTGAAGAAGGTATCCCCAAGGATACCTTCATTGTCCATCCCTATAAAAGTAAAGGGAATGGGGCAGCTAGGTGGCATAGTGGATAAAGCACCGGCCCTGGAGTCAGGAGTACCTGGGTTCAAATCGGGTCTCAGACACTTAATAATGACCTAGCTGTGTGGCTTTGGGCAAACCACTTAACCTTGTTTGCCTTGCAAACCCCTCCCCCCCAAAAAAAACAAACAAAAAAAAGTAAAGGGAATAGATTGTCCTGTGACAATCACAGGGGTATTTGTCTGTTAGTCATTGCTGGTAAGATTCTTGCCAGAGTCCTTCTCAATAGGTAGAAGATGGTCACCTTCCTAAGAGCTAGTGTGGTTTCAGAAAGGATAGAGGAACAGTTGATATGGTGTTTGCTGCCCAACAATTCCAGGAAAAATGCAAGGAACAGAACAGAGATCTGTATATAACAGTATTAGATCTGACCAAGGTCTTTGATGCCTTATAGAAAATGTCAAATTTTGGTTGCCCAGAGAAGTTCAGGATGCCCAGGTTCTAGATTTCCGAGTCACCAGTGGAGTGAAGTTAGGATGTGTCCTTTTTCCCCATGCTTTTTAGAATGATGTTTTCAGCCATGTTATCAAATGCTTTCACTGAAGATGAACATGGCCTCAAGAGCAGTTGCTACACTGGTGGCAAATTCTTCCACTTGAAAAGACTACAAGCCAAGACCAAAGTGGAGGGAGTATTGGTGCAGGATCTTCTGTTTGCAGATGATTGTGCACTCAATGCAGCCTTTGAAACTGAACTGCAACAAAGTAGAAATTGATTCTCTACTGCTTGTTCTAATTTTGGTCTAACAATTAAAACCAAGAAGACACAGGTGCTCCATCAACCAGCACCACACCATTCATATGTGGGACCATCAATTACAGCATATGGAGAAGTTCTGAGTACTTTGAACAAGTTCACTTACCTTGGCAATGTCCTTTCCAAGGAGATACACATTGACAGTGAAGTTGATACTTGCCTTGCCAAAGCTAGTTCAATATTTGGGAGGCTCTGAATGAAAGTGTGGGAGAGAAGAGGTATAAGACTGACTACCAAACTGAAAGTCTACAGAGCTGGGTGCTGACCTCATTGCTTTATGCCTCTGAAACCTGGACAGTCTACCAGTGCCATGTCAGGAAATGGAGTCGCTTTCATTTAAATTGTTTGAGGAAGATTCTGAAGATCACCTGGTAGGAGAAGATACCAGTCACTGAGTTCCTTTCTCAAGCCAAACGGCCTACCATTCCAACATTTTACAGAAAGTGTTACTATGATGGGCTGGACACATTGCTAGAATGCCAGATGTATGCTTGCCAAAAAGCTATTTTATGGAGAACTCACACAAGACAAGTGCTTACAAAGGAGTCAGAAGAAGCAATCCTGAGACATCCTGAAGGTCTCATTGAAAAACTGTAGAATTAATTGTACAGCATGGGAGATACTGGCACAGGTTCACCAAACGTGGCATGCCCTCATCAGTGACAGTGCTACACCCTATGAGGAAGACAGAATTGAAGCAGCTCAAATGAAACATGACATCCATAAGTTTAGAGTGCCCACCCCAGATGTTTTCACATGGACTATTTGTGCCCAACTGATGATAGAGCATTCCGAGCCCATATTGTTCTTATCAGCCACAGTCGGATACACTGCCATTTGTCTTAAACATACTGATGTCATTTTGGTCTTCTTCGATAAAGAAAGACAAGAACCATATGTTTAGCATTGATAATATTTCATTATCTATGGTAACTTTAGGAAGATGTAGTTTCCTTTCTTATCCCTTTCAATTCGATCTGTTTTTGTGTTTGGTTTGTCTGAGCTTAGGATTGCTACCCCTGCTTTTTTTACTTCAGTCGAAGCATAGTACATTTTGCTCCAGACTTTTACCTTTCCTCTGTGTGCATATCTCCGCTTCAAAAGTATTTCTTATAAACATCATATTGTAGAATTCTGGTTTTAATCCATTTTGTTTCCATTTTATGGGAGGGTTCATCTCATCCACATGCACAGTTACAATTACTAACTCTGAATTACCCTCCATTCTATTTCTCTCTTCTTTCACCCTTTCTCTCCTCATCAGTGTTTGGCTCCTGATCGCCACCTCCCTCAATTTGCTCTCCCTTCTATCAGGCTCCTTCCCTTTTATTTCCCAGTTCTATTTCCCCTCTCACTTTTACTCTCCCTTCTTCCTTTCCTTCTATCAGCCCCTCCTTCCATTTTCTTTTCCCTTTCCCTGCAGGGTAAGATAAATTTCTAAAACCAATTGAGTATCTTACTCCCTCTTTGAGTTAAACTTGATGAGAGTAAGATACAAGCAATTCTCACTTCCTTCTTTCTGACTACACTAGTAGGTTCTTTGTGCCCCTTTATGTGGTGCGTTTTAGTTCATTCTGCCTCTCTTTACTCTTCCCAGTACAATCTTTTACTCCTTGCTTTAATTTTTATATATCATCACATTAAAATCGGCTCCTGGCTATACCCTTTCTCTAAATATACTCCTTCAAATAGAGATACAGTTCTCAAGAGTTAGAAGAATCCTTTTCCAGTATAGGGCTGTAAAGAGTTTAGTCTTATTGAAAAAACAGCACTGAGATAGGGGTTGGGGCTTGTGGTTGTTTAGTAATTTCTCCATCGTGTCTGACTCTTCATAATCCCATTTGGAGTTTTGTAGGCTGTGGGAACACAGGCTATTCTAACAGCCATGACACAAATCATTTCCAAGTAAACCACCACCTGGACAGTCTCAGGAGCTGGCATGCTGCCCTGAGAGATAAAGTGCACCAGAGTCCTTGGGAGCTAGACATTCTGCCCCACAGACCAAGGGCACTAGACACAGCTGTGTTTTACCACCTCCTCCCTCACATACCCCCTTATCCTGTAATGCAACTTACCCTGCTTGTGCATTCCCCCATTCCCTCATTATTCTTTGTTCTACTCTGGAAGACCTAACAGTATATATGTAATAGCTAAGCAGTAATAAAATTGAGCTGGAGGCATAAGGCAGTGGTGGCTTGACTCCTTATTCTCCACTCCCCTCCGGGAGGGAGGTCGCTGTGGGCCCCAAGGTAAAGCAAGCCACAAAGTAGGCAGAGTTACTGGAGTGGTTTGCCATGTCCTCTTCCAGCTCCTTTTACAGAAGAGAAAACTAGGAGAAAAACAGGGGGAAGTGACTTCCCCAGGGTTACAAATACAGTAAGATTCTGAGGCCAGATTTGAACTCAGGAAGACAAATCTTCCTAACCCAGGCTTGGTACTCTATGCACTAAGACACCCCCTCTAGCTGAAGGACTGGGGATACAAACCCCAACACAAAGCATTCCCTGCCTTCAAGGAATTTACATTCTCTTTGGTAAAACAACATGGAAGTAAGTACAAAATATTTACATGTCAGGGAGGTCCTCTAGAGGACCTAGCAT
Organism: Macrotis lagotis; assembly: GCF_037893015.1. NCBI lineage: Eukaryota > Metazoa > Chordata > Mammalia > Peramelemorphia > Peramelidae > Macrotis > Macrotis lagotis. Next base: position 900,611,328 of record NC_133658.1, read on the forward strand.
GAAATGTGCTGCTTTAAAGGGACTGGGGATTCCAAAAGGTAGAGAAGAGAATGGTGTGCACTTCAGGCCTGCATGGGCAAGAGAAGGGGACCTGTGGGGGACAATGGAAAAACTGAGGCTTTGGGTTACAATCACACTTTCAGAGCGTACCTCTTCATGATCCTTGGCCCAAGCCATTTATCTTCCTTTGGTCTCATTTGTTAAGGTAAGCGATTTCTGAGATTTCTGTCTTCTCTCAGAGCCCAGCTGTTTTATCGTCTATTCCCTTAGTCCTACCACTCCCTCCCTGCTTGAATTCAAACCTCCTTTATAAACTGAGAAAGACAGTCAAGAAAGAAAGACATTATTAGTTACTCTTTCCACCAAATTTATTTGTTTAATTAGACTTTTATGGTTTTTCATAAATGCCAGTGAGGATCTTGATTTCATTGGAAAAGCAGAAACTCTGAAAAAAATGTGTTGTGGAACCAGGCTCTCTCCCACATTTCTGGAGGGCAGCAAGGGCACAAGGAAGGAATGGGCTGAACTGACTCTATAGAGCTAACTCTCCATCCAAGTCAGTAGTAAATCCCAGAAATACTCTTTTTCAAATACTAGGACACTCAGAGTTTTCCAGTAGTTCAAATTATTGTTACTCTTTATCTTTTTTTAATCATCCAAAAGGCACCTTTTAATCATTTCACCCTGCCCAGGAATGGTCCTAGGGAACAATGGATGCTGTTTACAAATGAGAATTAAGAAAAAAATATTCCTTTGAAAACTTGCTACATCTGACCCCCTCAATTATTCCAAAATTTATGGGAAGTGTCTTCCCAAGTAGGTTCCTCCCTGCATAATTCCTCTCTTCTCCCCACTTTATCCCATCCCTCCCTCTGTAACCCCAGATACTTTTTAACCCCTCTAATTCCATCTTTCACTCCCACTCCATGGCTTTCACTCCTTGTTTCCTCCTAACTATTGGACAGTTCCTTCTCCTGTCCATTTCTCTCTTGTATTCCCAACTCATTTCCACCACCACCCCGCTCCACCATGCCCTGGAGTCTCCATTAGATTCCTAACCAACCTGTGAAAGTTCCTGTGGAAGCCAGATGATGAGAAGTAAAAGACAAAGGGATTAACACAAGGGTTCAAGGTGCTGAGCAGCAATGCATATCCATGCCAGCTTGGACTCTTGTCCTGAATAAACAATGTGGGATGCACTGAATAGGCCAAAGCAGAGTTGGAAATTGAACATCGTGACCCCTGTCAACCCTGCCACCTTTTTCTTCCTCTTCCAGCTGTTCCCCTTGCCCAAGATCCACAGCATTTGACCATAGCAGTAACTGGTAAGAACCAATGGGACTCCAAAGAGGACCACTGCCATCTCAAGCCTAACAGGCAGCACAATAGCCAACTGGTCTTCCATAAAATCCATGTAGCAGGTCCTATTGGTTTGCTGCTTTTTGAAGGTATCCCCCATATATTCAGCAACATAGACCACACTGCAGTGGGCACCTGCCAACAGCCAACACTGACCAAGCCAGCCTGGCTAGTTCTTGGCTGGGTCTTGTACCACAAAGGATAGGCAACCCCCAGGAATCATTCCACGCTCACTGCTGTGAGGGTGAGGGAGGTGAGGTAGATGGTGGTGAAGAAAAGAAAACCTGAGAGGGTGCATAAGATGAATGGCAGAGGCCAGTACATGCTGCTTGCTGCCTCCATCATCCAGAAGGGCAAGAAGACAGAGAGAGTCATATTGAGTAGAAGAATAACCACAGCCACAGGGCGATGCCTTAGTTTACCCACAAAACAGTCAGGGCCACCAGGTTGAGGGGAAGTCCAGTGAGGAAGGTGAAGAGGTAGACAGAGAAGTAGAGCCAATGGCTGCCAGAGAAGTAACCTGTGATGGCACTCTTGTCCGTGATGGTTTCTGGTAGGGAGAGAAAGAAAAGAAATCAGAGTAGAAAACCTTCTGAGCAGCAGATGGAATTCTGAATGTGGAATCATGGAGACTATATATACTGGCTGTGTGACCATGGGCAAGTCTTCTGACCTCTCTGGGTCTGTTTCCTCACATATAAAAGAAAGGAAAAGGTCTCTGCAGTCCTTTCCATGTTTAAACCTATGGTTCTACAGTACTCTGATCTTCTGCAGCTTTTCCTAGTCCCAATACAAGAGGAGCTCTCATCTCTCAAACCAAGGGATGGAAATATGCAAGCAGGCAGTCAAATTCTGTAGTTCAAGTCTGAACCCTCCTGTGGAGGATCCTGGGAAGGCTTGTCCATGGCCCTATTGGGCTGTCACTCACAGGGTTCACTATCCAGGGGCTTAGGGCGCAGATATTCCCATTGGATTCTTGAATAGACCAGAAAACTTCAGGCTTCAGAAAATTTTGTGCTCACATCCTTCTGCTCTTTAAGACTACCTCTCCTTGTCTTAGGACAGTGGTGGGATTCAGTCAATTCTGACTGGTTTGGCAGATACCTAATTTTATGTTGAATTCAACAAACCAGTGGTTACATTTTTTCATCAATCCAAGAAGAACCAAATTGACCTTACCAAAATAGCCAGACAACTTGGAATCAAAATTATAAAGATTGGTAGAGTTTCAGGACCAAGAAGAACTGCCTGTGTTTAAGGTCAATCCTAATTGTGTGATGTGCTCATCCAGCTCCACATCACTATTTTTATTCAAATAAAAAGTATTTAGGTATGACTGCCTGCCTGGAGCATATATATGTTTTATAGCTGATTTGGCATTGATGTTTAATATTTTAATCAAAATTTCTTGTCTCTCAAATGCACTGCAAATAGGAAATATGGACATAATAAAAGCTGAAAAATTCATAACAAGAATTAAAGCACTTCAAAAAATGAATTACTTCAGAAACCTACAAAAATATAAAATTTATAGAAAATCACCAATTTGTTAGACTTCCTTGGGAAAGACTTTAGAAAACATAACAAATTTGAAAAAAAATATGAACATTTAAAAGCAATTTTAAGGTAGGAATAAATTACAATTTCTCAATTTTTTTAGAGCCAGATTACTTTAATATTGAAGAGGTAGTAGTTCCATGGAAAGCAACTAAAAAACAATTGCTTGTATTTAATGACATTTTATTACCAAATTGATAATGATTGAAAAGATTTCATGGAAAACATTTTTTAAAAATTCCCAGAACTGGGGGCGGCTAAGTGGCACAGTGGATAGAGCACCCGGCCCTGGAGTCAGGAGGACCTGAGTTCAAATCTGACCTCAGATACTTAATAATTTCCTAGCTGTGTGGCCTTGGGCAAGCCACTTAACCCCATTGCCTTGCAAAAACCAAAATCTATAAAAAAAAATTCCCAGAACTATGCAGTTCCTGAAAGTGTTCAGAGAGCTAAAAATATTGTTAGAACAATTGCTGTAAGTTCAGCAGCAGAAAGGGGATTTTCAAAGATGAAGACTATATGTTCAGAGAGAGAAGTTGCCAAACTGTTTCTAATATATCAAACACAATGACTATTAGTCTAATCAATCTACCATAAGGATAAATCACGCAGTTGATGATGCTTGTATTAAAACAAAGAAAATTGTGAGGATGCCGATCAAAAAACAATACGTAAATATCAGAAATAACAGGGATTTTGGTTCAGGTTTTTAATAGTTTTCAATAACATTTTAAAACTTTCATATAACATAATCTAGTTTTGTGAACTTTTATTGTTCTTGAGTATTAAAAATATGAAATATTAAACTATCTTTCATTATGTCTTTTTGTATACTTAAAAGGATCATTAGGGCAGAGAATCAGTTAATTTATTTGAATCTCACTCCCGTCTTAGAGGATTGTCTCCCCTTTTCTCCCAGGTGGTAGCCAAAGTATCTTGCTCTGCCCACTTTACTCCTACCATCTGTTTGCCACACAGGAGGAGGACACCCTGCCCAGTAGATTTCTTCTGCCTTTATTCTCTCTCCAGGAAATTTTCTCCCATGACTCTCATCCTTTCCTGAGTTCACATCCCCAAGTCTTTCCTGAGGGCAAGGGATGCTGGGGCAGAATAGCTGTCTTGAGGTATCTGAGGGGCTGTCACATGAAAGAGGATCCATACTTGTTCCCCTTAGGTCTGCCTGGAAACTCCAGGAATGAGGGGTGGAAGATGCAAAGAGGCAGACTTAGATTCAACAAAAGGAGGGAAAATGTGATAGCCTTTAGAACGGAGTCTAGAGTAGGAACCTGAGAAGGGAAGGAGCCCTCAGCTTTTGAAGCTGGATGATGGTGCTTGGGAATGTCCAAGTAGATGCCCTTTTGGGACTCTCACAGCTCTGAAGCTGCACCTTCTCCTTGCCTTCTTATTGTTGCCCCCCGCCAAAGATTCTGAATGTGTCTGAGGACTGTGGAGTAGAAGGAGATGGTCTTAAGGGAGACATTACCTCTTTCCATGCCAGGCTCTGCCTCCTCTGTGGGCTCTTCATGATCCGAAAGGAGGCTCCGGCTCAATCTCCCATAGAGCTGACAGAATGACCATTGAAGACATCCCCTGGCAGCTGAGCTGTGATCCCTTCTGGCCTAGTGCCTCAGGGCCTGGGAGCCCCCTCTTTCCCTGAAGAGTTGCCCAGGACCCTCTGGTCCCACCCCCCTTCTGCACAGAGGCCACTATTTCTGAGCTGTCCCACCTGAAGTCCCTATGGTACCATGCCTCTGGCCAGCCCTGTTCCCCAAGTACCCAGACACCAGTGGGTTGAGTACTGTGCTCCAGGACCCCATGATCAACCCAAGTTTCCTCCAGTGGCTGCCAGCATCGGGTCTCACATAACCAGCCACATGGGAAGCATTGTAGGGTCCCAGACAGACTAGCAGAGTGAGCAGCGCCCCTCCAGCCACTCGGGCAGCTCTGAGCTTGCGACTGCGACTCAGGCCCGACAGGGCCAGGGCCCGCAGGCAGCCCACATAGCAGAAGGCTGTGATGGCCAGGGGAAGGAAAAAGAGCAGAAGGGAAATGCTGAGGCGGGCAGGGCCAGCCCATATTGGGTCCCAGGCTTCCAGACAGATGGGGGAGCCATTGAGGGGAATGGTCACTCCCAGGGACTTGGTGCTGTTGATCTCTTGGTCTTCCCGAGTTTCCAATCCAAACACTAGCCCCAAGTGGAAAAAGACCAGCCCCCAGATCCCTACACATACCCCGCAGGAGTAACAAGGCCTCCGGGCAGCCTGGTATCCCAATGGAAAGGCTGCCCCAAGATAGCGGCCAACACTGAGGGCGGCCAGAAAGCCACCTCCAGTATAAAGTGGGACAAAATGTGTCAAGGCAAAAGCTGGGCAAAGGGGGGTTGGGAGGGGCCAGGCACCCCCTGCCAGGGCTTCAGCTGCCTTCAGAGGAAGGGAGGCAGTCAGCAGTAGGTCAGAAGAGGCCAGATGTAGGGTGTAGATAAGACTTGGGGTGAGGCGGAGCCGAGCATGGGACACAGCCTCACTGAGGAGAATGGCATTGAGGGGCAGGCCCAGTGCAAAGGCAGCAACATAGAGGGCAAAGGAGAGCTGCGGGGGGATGTCCATGGTGCCGAGACGCAGCAGAACTCAGTCTTGGTGGCCGCACCTCCACCGGCCCTTCTGGCATGGCCTGAGGAACCACTCGGGCTCTCTAGGCTTTAGCTTCTGATCTTTAAGATGAAGAGAACAATCCATGTGTCAGGAGAAACTGGACCCACAGAATAACAAGAGAAAAGTCCAAAAGTACATCTTTCTTAATGGTCTCAGCTAATGCAGGGAGTAGCTAAACATGGTGCCCACCTAGTCACAGTCAGGCTCTTTCCCTGAGGGCAACCCCAGTTCCCTCCCAAGTCAGAGGGTCTTGGCAGCTGGGTAGCTGGCTGCTTAGGATTACCTGAAACATTCAGAAAACTTCTATGAGGAGGGGCGGGGGGAGAGGGACTTTGGAAACAGAGACTGAGTTGTCAGTATGGACTTCTGGGCCATTGAGAGGCAACCAGGAAAAACCTGAGCAAAGGTAGAGGGACACTAGGGGCTGAGAAGGGATAAAAACCACCTCTGGGGATGTGCTGAGGAAAAACTGTCAGAGATTAGAGGGGGAGGAAAAGGGCAGGATAGAGGAAGGCCTGATGATGAGGGGTTGGGGGTCCCAAGGGCACTAAGGTGCGGACAGACCTGGAGCTCCCATTGGTAAGGCTGAGTGTTGAAGGGAGCAGAAAGGAGGCACTCACCTTCTCGAAGCTGTGAATACCTCTGAGCCTTGGGGACAGACCTCAGAGAACCCAGAGACGAGAGCAAAGGGAGGTGGTTAGGGCCATAAACTAGAGGCGACCCTGCAGCCCGAGTGAGCAGCTAATGGGGCATCTCTGTCTGCAGCTGGGGGTGGGGAGGAGCAACCAAGGGACAGGGCTTTGAACTTCAAGGTTCAATGCCTTGATCCTAGCAGAAAAGTGGACCGTGGCTGGACTTGTGGCTTCTAGGGGCCCCAGGGGATGGGTGGAGAAAGCGAGGGCCTAGGAAGCCAACAGCTGACCTCTCCTAGAGGTAGAAAGGACCCTCGGGAGAAAGGTGAGAGCAGATGACCCGTGGATTCTGAGCAGTGCTAGGGTAGGAGCTGGACATGGGGCTGTGTGTGTGTTTACTGGATCCCCTAGCCTCTCTTAACATGAGTCATTCGGGTTTCTCCTTATGCCTCAGTGGCTCTTGTATACAGCCACACTGCCCGGCCAATTAGCCATGAAGCAGGCTTATGTCAATAGCTAGGGTGGGAAATGGGATGGGAAGGCAGCCACTGGTTGCTGGGAAACTCTTAGTCCCATTTCTAATCTCCTGAAGAATTGTTTTCCTCTTCTCAGATGTAGCCCTACTTTCAGCCCATTATCTCAGATCTCTCTGTGCTCCCCATATCCATCCTTAATGGGGAGTCCTGATATGGAGGCACTTCAAGACCCATCTTTTTCCTGATGCTTTAAAATCTTGTCTTTCCCAGAGATCTTTCTAGAGAAATGAGGTGGAAATTTCTCTCTCACTGCCCCTCACCTTCAGGATAGAATATTTCTGGAGATATCAGAGAAGAGTTGATGCTTCCAGACCTCCAGTGCTGAGAACATATAGGGGTGCATGACCTCTCCATGGAACGTTTGGGACCACTTTCTCTGACACTCCACCTGACCCCTGTCCTATGATAAGAGACAGTGGCCCCCATCTCTCTTCTCTGGGTCTAGGCCATGACTCCTGAAGGTCCTTCAACCCTGTCGCCCTATCCCAGGGCTAGCCTTAGCCCACCCCATGACTCTTTCTCCTTTCTTTGTTCTCTCATCTGCTTCTCCTTAGAACTATGAAGTCAGGGGCATGCTGACCTTAGGGCAACTAGGTGGTACAGTGGATAGACCATCAAGCCAGGTGTCAGGAGGTCCTGAGGTCAAACATGACCCCAGACACATATTGTGTGACAAGTCACTGCCTCAGTTTCCTCAGCTATAAAAGGGTGAGGTATGAGAATCAAGAGACAATAATCATTAAAATAATCAAACATAGTGAAATATAAATGTTAGCTGTCATATACTATTTGTCGGATAGGTCATCTCTTCTAGCTCAATCGGCACCCAATTCAGGGGACTGATTCCCCTTTACAGCACACACACACACACACACACACACACACACACATTTCTTCTCTTGAATTCTCACCCTCATGATGTCTTCTTTGTTCCCTTTCTCCTCCATCCCCAGATGCATTGACCCATATAGAATGAAAATAGCTCCCTGACCACCTGTATTTTCAGTTTGATGTTTTTATTTCTCTCTGTCTCAGAAATAACATCCCCCCAATCTCTACATGAGCCAAGGCATAGGCTTGGGGATTAGAAACTGAATTAAGACTTTAGGAAAGGAAAGGCAACTAGGTGGGGCAGTGGATAGAGCACCAGCCCTGGAGTAAGGAGGACCTCAGTTCAAATCCTATCTCAAACACTTAATTATCTATCTGTGTCAAATTGACAAAGTCGCTTAACTCCATTGCCTTACAAAAAAAAAATGACTTCAGGGAAGGGACTGACAGAGAGAAGTCAGCTCCCTTACTGTATCCCTGCCTAGGCACTCTCTGGATATCCTCTCTTTTGACGTGGGGCCTTCTTGGAACATGGAACAAAAGCTGGGGTTTGGAATTAGTCCAGGGAGAGGAAGAAAGGATAGACAAGAACAGAGTAGAAAGGACTTGAGACTACATATGTGAAATGGAGTGACTGGAGAGCACAGATAGTTGGAGCATGTGCTCTATGTACATGACATGTCTGTGGATAGGTAGGAAGGAGAGGGATTGGGCACAGGCTTCTGAAAGTACAGCAAGCAAGGAAGGGATCACAGTGGAGGTGGCAGGAGATCTCCTAAGTCCTAGCTAAAAACTTTCCAGCATTAATTGCAGGGCAGAGTGTGATGGATCATTGAGCAGCTGATCAGACATGCACAGTCCTAGGCACCAGGCACTACTTTCTTCAGATTGGCCCCATGAAAGACTGTCCAGGTAAGAGGCTTCTTGATCTGCAGGGTCAATGCTTCAGAGTCACATACTCCACCCTTTCCTGCACAGTGGGCCTCCCTCTTTCCCCAAACAGAATCAGTTCTGAGTAATGTAATCCATCTTCTTCTGGAGGAGGCTGTGGCATCACATTCTCATAATCGCCCTGGGAGGGAAAGAGAGGGCCATGAACATCCTTGGTCATCTTCCCAGTCCCTCTTTCTCCACTGTCATTTCTTCCTCTTTCTCCTCAGACCTCACACTCTGCCCGCCCTCTGTGTTCTTAATTCACATTTCTGCTCAGAGAATCTGAGGTGTGTTCCTTTCCTGAGAGAAGGAGCTAAGGAGAAGCAATGAGCACAGTGCTTCTGTCTGTAGGTCTTGGTGGTCCTCATCAGTTTCTCAGCTGAAGGATAATGGGACCTCTGCTCAGACTTAGAAGCCATTTTAGGCTTTCTCCACCCTCTTCAGCTTCCCTGCCTCCTTACCCTATGGGGTTTCTGTACCACAGCATAGGTGACACTTTGATCCTTGGTTTGAAGACTGACTGGTGAGGTCTCCAGATACCTAGGTAAGAGGACAATGAAAGCAGGCTTAAGGAAACCTCCCCTTTGCCTCCCAATCACCTCCCAGTCCATGGCCTACCTCTACCCAGCCCTGCCACCTTGTCCTTGGCTCTCTTTACAAGATCCAAGCATCCCAAGGTCCCTCTATTTCTCCGAGTGTCTCTGATCTCTAATGCTCACATTCACCTTCTTCTCTCTGTGGGCCTTTCCTCCTCCTCCTCCTTCCGCAGCACACCTTCATTTCTATTTCCAGTTAGGCCTTCCTCTCCACCCTTCACTATCCTTCCTCTTCCCCACCCTCCCCAGTACCCAGCTCCTGGTACTCACAGAGCCCCAGGAGGAAGCTGCAAAGTGGCATAATCACTCCTCTCCTCCACTGCAGGATTGTAATAACCCAAGGGCTGGGGAGGTGCTGTGGAGTGGGGCCTCCTTATCTGAAAAGGAAATGAAGCTTCAACCCCAGCCTTTCTCCTGGCCCTCCCCCAATCTTGATTCCCCAGCATCTGCCCACCTCTCTAGCCAGGGTCTCTCCACAGCAATGGCATAAATTACCACTCATTTTTGTGTCCTGCTCTGAGGTCACAAAGCATTTTGAATGTACTTTTAAAATCTGATTCTCACATCACCTCTGGGAGGTTAGTAATTGGAGTACTCAGTCTTCTTTGACAGATTTAGAAACTAAGGCGAAGGTAGCTCAGTCATTTGTTGAGAGTCATTCAGCCAATAATTCCCAGAACTGAGACTTGAACTGAGGTCTTCAGACCCCAAGCCCACTCCCCTTTTCCCATTAGGCTGTCTCTAATACTGCCCCATCACATCTCCTGTTGTACTACCAGCTCCCAGGAGTGGCTGCCCTCAGTTCTCTTGCCCTCCATCCCCTCAGCCCCCTTAGCCCCCTTGTCCTTTCTCCCTACCTTCTTTTTCCTGATAAAGAAAGAGCCCTGTCTGCTGGGCTGCTCCTGAAAAAATTGCTCGCCTCTGATCTTCTTCCAACTGGAAGCAAAAGAGCATGAAGAGGTGAGAGGTGAATCCCAGGACCCAGAGCACCTGGGTTTGAAAAGAGACCCCAAAGGTAAGCTCACCATCGTATAAACTGGAACCCCAGCAGGGCCAGGCAGAGGATAGCCAGGCACACCCCAAGTCCCAAGCCAGTTCGCTTGCCAATGGTCTCTGGGCTGTCTGAAGAAAGAAGGAAAGATTCTGTGTGGATGCAGCTACTTGTTAATCATTGGGTTCTGCCATGGCATTGGTCTGGCCATGTTCTCTCATTTAGCCTGTCTCTGTCTGGCTCCATCAGTCAGCCATCCTTGTTCTCAGTTTGTTACCCCATAGATGAGGGACTGTTGGTGCTGTCTTCAGAAGGGAGACAGAATCCCTCTGCCTAGGTGAAGCTCCCAGTCTGTTGGGGAGACAAAATCCTTCCCTTTGGGAAGCTCCTACATTTGAGAAAGGAGGTGGCAGGACATACACATGGGACAGTTCACCAATAGGGCAAAATAACAAGCACCAACTGAATTCTTGGGGCCAAGGTTTCACCTGGACGAGCTTCATGGGAAGAGGTGAGCTCTGAGTCAGGGGTACACTACCCTGGGGCAGGTAAATAGCCTCTGTGAAAACTTATCCAAAGAACTTGGCTAGAGTAGGGGAAACCTAGAGAACCAGGATATGGTGCAGGATTATCGCTCAGGATAAAAGCAGAGATAGGAACCTAAGGGTTGGGGAGGGCTTACAGTAGACAGTGAGAACAACAGGACTCGACTCCCCAGTGCCCAACTTGTTGGTCCCTTGACACCAATAAGCCCCGGATTGATGGGTCATCACAGGCCACAAGATCAATTTCCGACCAGAGTTATCAATCTTCTGCCCTTTCCAGTCAAACCAGGTGTAAAGGTTAATGGCTGGATTAGCATCAGCCTCACAGATCAGGACCACACTTGTCGTCTCCATCACTGTGTCACCTGGGACAATGGACACTTGAAGATGTCTGGGTGCATCTGCAAGGGAGCAGAAGAGTCAGAAAACCAAAGATTCATTCCCTGTTCTCCCTCCCTGGACCAAAGCATTGTACTTGGTCATTCTCCTTGCCCCTTTGAGATTCATTCATCCTGTCCTCCACACCCTGCCACTCACACTGGATTTTCAGATTCCATTCCAGAGAGTGGGCTTCTCCAATAGAGTTGGTGACGATGCAGGAGTATAATCCAGAGTCTTCTGGGGTGATGGAACTCCAGTTCAGGTACCTCCCCTCATGGAAGCGCTTCCCATTTTGAGTCCAGAAATAATGAACATTTCTAGGCTGACTGAAGCTGAAGTCACATCGAAGTTGGACTCGATCTCCAGATCGGATATCAGATTTGGGAGTTACCAGAATGACTTTAACATCTCTTGGGGCATCTAGGGAGAGAACTCAGAGCTGAGTTACCCTAGGTCCCAGGAGGCTTGTCTTCCTAGCCCTCCTAGGACCCAGGCTTCCTGACCAACTTCTTCCAGGTCTCCCTTCCAGGCTCTATTTTCCTTCCAGAATCCAAGGACCTAGTTTTCCAGTCCCCTCACCCTTTCTTGCCATCCTAATGAGTCAGTCTCTAGTCAAGTCATCTTGATAGCCTGGGTCTCTGTCTAAGCCCCTGAACATTTTGGTCCCAGTCCTCAGTTCTCCTTTTGGAGTTCCCTCAGGTAGCCTGCCCTCTAGCTCTCAGCTCTCACTTACAAACTCCTCTTACATTGTACATCCAGGCTGAGAGGGGCTGCTTGTGAACATTCAAAGCTACAGGCCCAGCAGGTGACTGTCTCGGCATTCCAGGGGATGTCATGGATAGTAAGATTCTTGGTAAAGGTTTCGTGTTTTCTAGAGAATGGTATCCTCCACTTGTATCTCCTAACGGGAGGGTTACTTTGATTGTAGGAACAGGACAGGGTCACAGAGTCGCCTTCTCTAATTGGTATCTGGCTACTGATAGTTATGGTCACTTCAGTGGGGGGATCTGCTGGGAGAGAAACAGAGAATTGAGCAGGGAACTCAGTCATCCTCCTGGCCCCTTCTATCCATACTTTCCACTCTTTTGCTATTCTCTTCTCTTCCCCCTCTCATTTAAAGAAGTGAATTGATGGCCTTGCTCAGCTACTCCACAGAAGAAGGGCAGAAGTTGCTCTCTCTACTTCCATTTAATCGAATGTTATGTTCTGCCCCCTATGGCATCGCTGTGTCTCCAGTCATGTGGACTGTGCCAATTAAGGAATTTATTAAAGCCTAGAGCAAAGTATAGCACTTTCTAGCTATGTGAAAATGGGTAAGTCACAGAACCTCCCCAAGCTTCAGTATCTTCATCTGCAAAATGGGTGTATATTTCTTCATGTTTTCCTCCCAGTGACCTCAGAACATTCAAAGGAGATATTGTATGTAAAGTATTCTATACACCATCAAGTGCTATAGAAATACCAACTAGTATGTTGTTATTAGTATGAATTAGGCATGGAGATAGTGGTAATGGGTTGTCCTTCACTCATGTCCCTGTCCAGGACTAGTTCTACCCATAACTCCTTGTTCCTCTCCAAGCAGCATTGCAAGACCAGCTTACACTGCACATCCAGCGTGGCTCTTTCACTGACTTTACCCAGGCCCTCACTATTCTCAGCTTGGCAGGTGTACTGGCCAGTGCGTTGCCGGGTGACCTCTTGGAATCTGAGCTTCTGGTTTGTCTCTCCATTAATCACTTCCTCATCTTGGTACCAGGTAAAAATGGTTGGAGGAGGATAGGCAAGGGTTCTACAAATCAGCTCCACCATATCGTTCTCCCTCACAGTGATGTCAACGGGGAAAACCTTGGAAAGCCTGGGGGAGTCTGGAGGAAGAGGAACATAGTTGGCATGAGGTCATTGAACAGCAAATCATTTCTCCCCATCAAATACTCTTCCCTGTAACCCCACACACATAGCAAAAAAACCAACAAAAAATAATAAACCATCGCGAATCATTCCTCCATTCTCCCATCTTACTCCAAAGACTCTCTAGTCCCTCCCTTAGTCCCCACCCCCATGAGCAGCTCACAGAGGACTTGGAGGTGCAATGGTTCTGATTTCCCCGGGCCCATTTCATTGACTGTCTCACAAGTGTAATTTCCAGTCTGCTGCCAATTCACGTTGTTCAGAACCAAATTTTCATCTTCATTCTGTTTATTCTCTCCATCCTTGTACCAGATGAAGGTGCCTCCTTGGATCTTGGGGTTGCTGCTTTGGAGCAGACACCTCAGAGTCACTGATTCTCCTTCCTTCACTTCCTGAAGGGTACTGGCCTTAATGGTTAACTTTGGGGTATCTAAAAGAGCAGAGAGAGTAAATCAAATGAAAAGAGAATCTGTCCAAGAGAGGGAGACACTGTGATCATTGAGAAGATTCAAAAGTCTGGGATTCTAGAAGCCTCCAGGAAAGATCCGTCCAGTCTAGATGGTCCCATGTCACTTAGGGATTGGGGTGGGGTGGGGGGGACACAGACATAGACCTGGATAATTATCTTAGGAAGAAAATCAAATGCGATTACACTTTTCAGATGAGATAACAGAGGCTCAGCAAGAGGAAGCTGCTTGCCCAAGCTAACCTAGGGCTTCAGCAGCAGTGTCACACATCCATCCCATCTGGATTGCCTCAAAGTCCAGCCTAGAATGCCCTAAACAAGTCTGCTTCTGGGAAAAAAGGCTCAGCTGAGGCACTAACTCCCTGAGGAAGCCTTTCTGTTCTCTCATCTCCTGGATTTACTTGTCTTTGTAGACCTGTCATCATATCCAGGTGGAATGGAAGCTTCCCAAGGGCAAGAACTCTATCCTCTCTCTCTGTATTATCATCCTTCAAACAGTTGATGCAAACAATTTGATACCCATTTATATCAAGCTTATGTGCCAGACTCTGCCAAGTGCTGCTGCTGCTACTACTCTACTAAGTCTACATAGAAAGGGAAAACCACAGTTCCTGCCCTCAAGAAGAAGTGTGTGTGTATGTGTGTGTGTGCGCGCGCGCTGAAGTGTTCATTAACCTAAACTGAACTGTATTCTATCATCTGTCTACCTTCGGCTCTATTAACTGAGACTGATATTAAAATAAGTCTGTGTGATCTCTGAGTTCAGTGACAGAGGACAGAAGGAGCTGGGCCCTGCCAGCATCCTGGTGTCTATGTGATGGGGAAGGGGGCAAGAGAGGAAGGCAGGAGGGTAGCCCATCCTTAGGTGTTGGTAATTGAGTTGCTCTGACTCCTCTCTGGGAAGACTGTTTGGGAAGATATTTGGGATTATGGAGATGATAACGACAGTGACTCTCCCAGCTGGGGAACAGGGGACTCACGAGACAACATGCTCAAGGACACTCACGCTTCACATCCAGCTGCACGGTCTTCTCAGAGAGAGTCTCATTAGCATGCTGGAGCTGGCAAGTCAACTCCTTGCCATGATGAGTCCAGTTGGGAGTGAATGTGAATTTGCTCTCTGTTGAGATCTTCTCAGCTTTCAAGGAGTATGAGTTTTTGACCTGCTGCGGTAGAGCTTTCTGCCCATCCAGGGTCCAGAGAAAGCTCACAGGATTCAAAGAACAGTAGTATTTCAGAAAGCACGTCACAGTTACCTGTTGGGACTCTTGGAGCTGCTGGGGAAGCTGAATGTAGGGTTGAGGTGCAGACTCTGAGGAAGAAAAGGAAGGAAGGTCTTGGATGGAAGGAGGAAGGGAGCCTCTGCTCTGATCTGGGAGGGCTGGACAAGGGGCCCCTCTGGCTGCGGGCAGCTGCCCAGTTAGTCCTCTCTATCTCATCATCCCCCCATTGCCCAGAGGCCCCTTTGCAAGGAGTAGTTGATTCACATCATGGAAATGTTGGCTTCTTGGTGGTTGATAACTTTGTAAATATTCATAGCAGTAGAAATAGTAGACACAATAACAAAAGTAGTAGTAGTAATCTAGGCCAACCTTCCTCACTGCATGGATGTGGAATTGAGTCCCAGAGAAGTGACAACTTTTTTTGTAACCATAATAAATAGGGGTAACAATAAGAGAAACTCTCCCATTTCTTTCATGCTTTTAAAGTTAAGGCATTTTGGTCACAAGAGTCCCACAAGGCGGGGTAGGTGGTGCAAGCCCACATTGTGGGTGCTCCTTCTCCCCTTCTTGAAATTATATTTTATCTCTGTCTTGCTCTTTGTACATGCTCTATTCCCTGCCCTCTCCTCTCCCCAGAATGTAAGCTCCTTGGAGATAAGGACCATTCAATTTTTCTCTGGCTCCCCAGCCTCTTACACAGTGGCTGGTACACAGTAAGTGCCTAATAAAGGATTGTTGAACTGGAATGAGTATTATACCCATTTCATAGAAAGGGATGTTCTATCTAGCCTTATTCATCCATCCAATGACAGGGACCCTACCCCCATCACACCAAGGCCTGTCAGTCAGACTAGGAGCTTTTTGTGCCTTCAAGCCAAGGCCCAGCCCAGGTCTGCTCATGATTGCAGAGTTTGCTCAGAGCAGACCCTGGCAGGCCTGGCTTAGTAGGGCAGCCCTTTACTGGAGTGCCATTCCTTCCCTTCCCAGGCCCCTCACCAGTGACGTTGAGTTTCACTTCGGTCATCCACTTAGTGTCCCAGACTTTCATCCTCAGTCCCAGTATTCCACTGTCATTGACCATCACCTTATGGATGAGCATGCTGCAGTTGTCTCTTCTATCTTTTCCCAGAAAATCTATCTTTCTGTTCATTCTGTCATTTTTCAGGTCGAAGAGGACAGACCCACTGAATTCCCTACTATGGTTATCAAACTGAGGATTTTGGTACAAGATAATGTGTTCTAGTGGTTGGTTGATATTGATGATCTTGTAGCTGCAGGGGATCTGGACACACATGCCTTCCCAAGCGTAGAGCTCAGCTGGTCGACTGACCACCCATTGAGGATTTTTACAGAGACCCCGAGCCAGGAATCCTAGAGCCCCAAAGGCAGGCAGGAAAGAAAGAAAGGGAGAGAGAGTCAAGGGGCAGGAGCAGATTCTGCTCAGGGGATAATGAGAGAAAGAACACAAGACAATTACCCAAAGACTAGATGCATGTGTATAACCAAGCTGAGAAAGAGGAAGAGGACCTGAGACTGGGAGAGCCCCTTAAAGAGCAGCGTTTCCCTGTCTCCTGTGAAAACGGCTTCCCCCACCCTCTCTCCCATGGTGTCCTCTTACCTAAACCCTCTCTCCCTCCTCAGTTCCTGCCCCAGGTACTAGCAACTGTCCTTACCAACAGCCAGAAATGAAAGATGGAGAAGGCTCATGATGGCACCCCTGGCCTGGTCAGAGGTCCTGAAAAGGGAAAATCCATTTTTAGGTTAGTCACTCATTTTCTCCAGGATGACTTCCTTGGTTGCTCCCATCCAGTTCTGATCATCACTTTCCTTCTGAGACCTCTTTATCTGGAGTGGTGTGCCTGGAGAACATATGCTGTCTTCATCTGTGGCTGTAGTTCTGTCTGGATTCATCCCTCCTTTGTGTGATCGAGGAGAGGAGGCCCATTTATAGGTGGGTGGGTATCTTGACTCTCTCTATTAGATTGGGAGTCAGGGAATAGATTCCTTCTCCCATTTTTCTCTTTTCCCTGTGACATTCAATCTAGAATTCTGCAAAGGGAAAGTGTACTTACCAAGTCCAAGAGAGGATGAAGGCATGATGAGGAGGGCCCTTAGTTCTCCTACTCCTCAACCCCCCCCCCCAGCAACTATTTCACTTTCTGAAGGCACACACATTGCCTCTCTTGTCCCTGGTTATGATATTTGCATAAAGTTAAATTTGTCTATTTACATGGCAGGTGCCTTTAGCATGGCCCCTTTGGTCCCTTGGGGAATGACCAGGATGTGCCAATAGAGTATGTCTCCTGTCACATCAGATTCACTCCCATCTCCACCCTTTCTGCCCTTCTCCTGTGGTTCCTCTCCTAAAGCTTGTTTTAAAAAAAAAGTTTAAAAAGGAGCTTGTTTGGGTCAAGTCCTGGGGTAAAATATGCTGAGTAGGGACAGACAGGCTGTAGGGTGCAAGATTATGCTTTGGGATAAATAGAACTCAAAAAGTTAGAAGTGGAGAGAGATTCTAACTAACCCTGCCAAATCCTACCACCTCTAGGGCTCCCACAGAAGGGTGATCCCTAGGATAAATGAGTCCATACCACAGTCATGATCATAGTTCTCATTCATTAGACCCAACCTTAGCCAACAGTGCTGAGTCCCCAAAGTCCTTAGTTCTGGACCAGGTCCACATCTGCCATACCCTGGTAGGTCCTGAGTCCTCAGTCCAGACCCCAGGGGAAGAAGGAAGAACAAAGGGCAACTTGTCCCTGTTTGAGGCAACCAGGAATCGCCAGGCTCAAAACCAATAAAGGGATGATCCCACCTTAGGATAGTGATGGAGGGGAAAAGGAGGTTGGGGTAAATCAGAACCTAGACATGGAGGACTTGTTGGTTTTAGAACAACATCAAGGAGAGGGAGGTTAGGACCAACCAAGAAGGAGACTTGACTCTGGAGGCAGCCAGAGAGAAAGGGTAAGCAACAAACATAGGATAAGGAAAGAGTAGGAAGCCTTTTTACCTGCTCCTCGTACATTCTCTGTTTCTCCCTCCTTATGGATGAGAACAGCTGCAATGAGAAAGAAGAAGTTCTTTGGTTTTGACCTCTGCTTTTGACTCAGTCAGTCTCCCCACCCTCTGGGTATCAGAGGACAAATCTGAAAGTTTTAATGAAGTGAGAAGAGAAAGAATTGGGAGTGAAGGAGAATGACTAATTTACATAGATGCAGGTCCTGATTATTCAGTTGGTGGATTGTACAGGGTGAAATGTGTTTAATATCAGGTTTGTTGCCCCTGGCCACCTTGTTTTTGTTTTTTATTTATTTTTGGTTTTTGTCCTTCATTCTTTTTTGTTCATTTTTTTTTGCAAGGCAGTGGGGTTAAGTGACTTGCCCAAAGTCACACAGCTAGGCAATTATTAAGTGTCTGAGTCTGGATTTGAACTCAGGTCCTCCTGACTCCAGGGCCAGTGCTCTATTCACTGCACCACTTAGCTGTCCTTGTCCTTCATTCTTGAAGAAAACCATAACATCTGGGAGGCAACGCTATGACAAGCACATAAATTGGATTTGACTAGGGGGGGGGCGGTATGCTAAGTCACCAGCCTCACTTTCTCCTCCAGAGTCATCTGAGTCCAGTGGTCAGATATGAATCAGGATGATTGGAGATGGCCCTGGATGTGAGGCAATCAGGGTTAAGTGACTTGACCAAGGTCACACAGCTAGTAAATGAAGCTGGATTCAAATTCTTATCCTCCTGACTCCCAAGCAAGGGCTGTATCCGCTGTGCCACCCAGCTGCCCAGTTTGGCCACCTTAATGTGCCTTTCTTTGTTTTTCAGTTCCTTTCAGTTCCTTTCTTTGTTTTGCTTTCTCTACCAACATAGCTCAGGAAACAAATTCATTTCAGTACAATCTATAAACCATGGTAATTTAAAGACCCATGGTTTAAAAAATTGTATTGTGAATTTTTTGTTGTTGTTGTTGAGCCATTTCAATTGTATCTGATTCTTTGTGACCCCATTTGGGTTTTCTTGGCAAAGATACTGTAGTGGTTTGCCAGGGTACTTTACAGATGAGGAAACTGAGGCAAATAGGATTAAATGACTTGCCCACAGTCATACAACCAGGAAGTGTCTGAGGTCAGGTTTGGACTCAGGAAGATGAGTCTTCCTAAATCTAAGCCCAGCACTTTATGCACTAATGGTGCCATCCCACTGCCCCATTGTGGATTATCCATCATTGGGGCAACTGAATGGTGCAGTGGGTAGAGTGCCGGCCCTGAAGTCAGGAGGACCTGAGTTCAAATATGACCTCAGACACTTCCTAGCTTTGTGACTTTGGTCAAGTCACTTAATCCTGATTGCCTCACATCCAGGATCATCTCTAGATGTCCTGATTCATATCTGGCAGCTGGACTCAGGTGACTCTGGAAGAGAAAGTGAGGTTAAGTGTGACTTAGCATAGCACCCCCTCAATCAAATCCAATTCACTTGCTTGTCATAGAATCACTTCCCTGATAGTAAGCATGGTCTTCTGGAAAACAAAGAACAAACATCATCAATGACAGCAGCAGCAGCAGCATCTGTTATTTTAAAATTATCCATTATCACCAGAGGGCAGAACTAGAATGGGGTAGAAATTACAGAAAGAGCCCCTTTGATGTTGAATTAGCTTCTAGCCTTTCAGGCAAAGGTTGGATAGCCATTTGCTGGATTCTTAGTTAGGGATTGGTTGACCTTTGAGGTTTCTTCCAACTTTGACATTCTGAGAGTTTCCCCCATTTGAAAAGATAACTGAAAAGTTGTTGGTTGTTGGTTTTCATTTTCACAATGGCCCTGAAAAAAAAAACAATTTCTGTATAGAGAAAGTATCTTATACTGAGAGTGATTTGAAGATAAAGGTTTTCTGCATTAGAAATCATTTGATTCATCAATGGCCTGATCATTTTTTCTAAGTGGAGACAAATTGAGGCCAAGTTATACAGATCCTATTTGGGGGAGGGGGGAGTTCTGCTCCTTTTCATTTTTCTGTCTCTGCAAATGCTACTAAGAAAAAAAAATGAAGAAGAAGAGGAATTGTGAGGGGATAAGCAGCAGGTGGGAGATGATGGCTAGGGAGACTGGCTTCATCCACACTTCATCTGCAGTGGTCAGAGTGACCACTGCAGTACTGGACTATCTCTTTCCTCTCTCTGGACATCATCTTCCTCCTTGGATTTTCCTGACTTTCTGCTTCAGCTGCCTTCATGGCTGTTAGAGCAAATTGTTCTCATCCACCCATTCCTCCAGGGAAGTCCTTATATGCTTGGGTAGACATCCCCCTAACTCACTAATGAGTGTGAAACCTGTCAGTTCCCCTCAGTCTGGTTTAGCCCATCGAAGTGTGGTTGCTGTGAGAGTTGGGTGGCAGGTAGACACCAAAGTTAAGATGAGCAGCCCAAAACACTCCAAATATTTGGATATATATATATATATATATATATATATATATATATATATATCAAATAAATACAGGATAATTGGGAAGACTAGCAACCAAAAGGATCTTTGAAGGAAACTGGCAATTTTGAAAAGCAGAGGTAGGAGGAAGGGCATTCCAGGCATGAGAGACAGACTAGACAAAGGCACTGAGATGAGAGAGGGAGCATTTTTGTGTGGGATAAAGACAGCTAGGCTGCATGGGGGGGGGGGGGTAATTTATAAGAAAGGTAGATTAGAATCAGGTTATGAATGGCTTTAAATGCCAGATAGGGAGAAATGTGTATTCAGTCTTGGAGACAAGAGGAAATCCTTGAAGTTTATTGAGTTATGGGTTTCTGGCACAAGTCTCAATCAACTGATCCTAAGGGGGAAAAAACTGCACCTGGAGAGTGCTCACTCACATGGAGTACAATTCTGCTCTGCTGCATTCCAGTCTGTCTTCTAAAGGCAAAGCAGTAAACATGAAAGAGCTAGGCTTTGAGCTCATTTTTATAGACCTTGGGAATGGTGTCTGATGAATGTGTAACAACAAGGTGCTAGAGCAAGAGAGACAGACAGAAAGACTGAAAGAGGCAGACAGTCAGGAATGGAGAAAGAAAGAAGGAAGGGAAGGAAGGAAGGAAGGAAGGAAGGAAGGAAGGAAGGAAGGAAGGAAGGAAGAGAAAGGGGAAGGAAAGAAGAAAGGAAGGGAGCAAAGAAAGAGGAAAGGAAGAGGAGGGGAAAAGAAGAAAGAGGAGGGGGAGAAAATGGGAAAGAAAGGGGAAGGAAGCAAAAAGAGGGAAGAGCAACATTTTAGTATTTGCTTATATTTACTGTGCTAAGCGCTGTGATTACAAAAACAAGTTTGAGACAGCTCCTGCCCTGGAAGAATGCATAGGGGAAGATAACATGTATCATGTCATCATGGTCAGGGAATATTATTTTGGTCTGGGAAGTTATAAGATTGACAAATGAAACTATAAGCACTGTTGTTTGTTTACCATTCTCAGAGCAGGACAGAGAAAACCAGGGGTCAAGTCAGCAATCTGGCCTTAATTGTTTTAACACATGCCAGATATTTTGCCAAAGCCTGAGAATACAAAGAAAGGCAAAAAAAAAAAAAAAAAAGATAATTCCTGCCTTCAAAGAGCTTCTATTCTAATGGGAATGGCAGGCAGCAAGGAAAAACCACATAAATAATCCCAAGATTTATGCAGACTACTTGAAAGACATTAGTAATAGAGAGGAATGGGAAAGGTCTCCTAGAATTGGATGGGATTTGATGGAAGAAAGTCAGGGAACCTAAAGGGAACCCATGGTTAGAATGTCAAGCATTTCAGGTGTGGGAGGCAGCTATCAAAAAAGCAGATAGAAGGGTAGCTAGGTGGCACAGTGGACAGAGCACTGGCCCTGGAATCAGGAGTACCTGAGTTCAAATCTGGCCTCAGATACTTAATAATTAACTAGCTATGTGACCTTGGGCAAGTCACTTAACCCCATTGCCTTGCAAAAATCAAACAAAAAAAAAGACTCACAAAAAAAGGCAGAGAGCAAGATGGAGTGTTATGTTTAAGGAATTGAAAGTTCAACTGTAAGCCAATGTTGCTGAAGTGTGTGGGGCAACGTAAGGTGAAAGAAAATTGGGAAAGGTGGAAGGGACCAGGTTATGAAGAGATTTAAATGTTAAACAAGGATCATAAGGACACAGACATTTTCTCTAATCCCCATTTGAGAAATTACTATATTAAGTAGTTCTGCTTCCACAGAAATTGCCATATTGTGGGGGGGGGGGTCAAATATTACTAAAAAGGGAAACTTCCCTTGGAGAATGCTCTACTAAGCAGATAGAAATATCCTGTAACCTGTGTTGGGCCCCTAGCTATAGGTCAGGATGTGCAGAGTAGCTTGAATTCAAGAGATCATGCCCAGTCAAATTATTCTCTCACTTCTGCTCATGCTTAATTAACTTCATTATTATTAACTAACATACCCCGTGTGATGACAGAGAGCCATTAGCATAACGTGATATATGATCAGGGAGGGGGAACAGACCAAGAAGGATACAGAGTGGGAGTATAAGGAAAAGCTGTAACCCAAAAGAGTCTGGACCAATTCTGACTCTGATGGGAGGAGTAGGGCTGAACTAACGATATAACGCTTGGTCTCACTTCTGTATTGTGTGTGTCCCCCGAGGGTACCATGCATCTTCCTCTTAAGAGAATTGTAATAGTTTCATCACTCTGGCCTTAACTTAATTTCTGAGACAGGCCAGGACCATCTTACAACTGGGGAGGCAATGAGCCATGGCAGCACACTTGGGCAGACGCTCTAATCCTGCAGAGGGATTCCTGACTCAGTTTCCCATACCATACCTTCTCAAACCTCTCCAAAACAGAAATCCCCCCATTTTTTGGCAAGGTAAAGGGGTTAAGTGACATGCCCATGGTCACGTAACTATCTAATTATTGTCTGAGGCTGGATTTGACTCCACTTAACTCCAGAAACAGTAGTGCTCTATCCACTATACCATCAAGTTTCCCCAAAACAGAAATTATGGGTCAAAGAAGAAGCAACTTTAGCTATCTCTATGGTCTAAGACACACAGAATTCAAAGGAAAGTTTAAATAAAAGTTTAAATACATTTATTCTCTCTCTCTCTCTCTCTCTCTCTCTCTCTCTCTCTCTCTCTCTCTCTCACTGATACTCACTGCCCTAAGCTCACTCTAATACCTCCCCCTCACTTCTCACATTACCAGTCATGAGGCTGTATTAACAGACCCAAGGATACTATACTATACAGGCTTACATCAAAACCCACCCAAACAGCCCAGCTCCCCCGCCATCTTTACTGCACTAAGGAGGCCCTCCACCAGATTGCAGAAGTTTGCTCAGGCCTCAACAGTTGGTTTGGCCACA
This sequence comes from Macrotis lagotis, assembly GCF_037893015.1. NCBI lineage: Eukaryota > Metazoa > Chordata > Mammalia > Peramelemorphia > Peramelidae > Macrotis > Macrotis lagotis. Next base: position 900,634,301 of record NC_133658.1, read on the forward strand.
GTCCTTCAGTAGCATAAGCTTACTAGGCGCTACAACCCTGAAGCACCAGTTCAAAGCTCCAGTGCTAGGGAAAACAGACTTGAAACTACTCGTTCAGGTTAGAGACCTGAGGCATGGAGAGAGCAGACAGGTCAGCAGAGCAGGACACCCTGCATGTGGGGAGCAGTGCAGTGCTCTACCAACCTTGGGGAAAGAGCACACAGCATCAGCTAAGGGTGGTGGGTCTGACCCCAGAAGTCATCTGGGTCGGACGTCAAAACACTTGAGAGCTAACCCATGATCAGATGGCAGATTCAGGAAGTGAATGAGAGGAAAAATAAAGGGGGGGAAGAGACAAAATACTAAAGATTTCAGGAAGAAAACTTAAAGACCTTGAACATAAACAGATAAATCAACAGGACAAACATTACTGACAGAAGGAAATATGATCTCCAAAACTAGTAAATGAGATCAAGTATATATGAATAAATTCTGCAAAAAAAGAAAAAAAGAAAAATGATTTAACACTTGATGTACAAAGGGGCCTGTGGAAGTTGAAGAGAGCTTAGAACCACAACTCACTATTCCTGAATGATTTAAAAGATAAATGAGAATTATGAGAGTTGAATTTACATCCCAGAGAGCAAAGAATATCAAAGAGAATGGAAAAACTTGGATCTGCAATGACCAACCTCACAAAAGGATCAAAAGACCCAGAACAAGAGACTGGGGATGCAAATATACAGATATGAAAGACAATCTAGGAAAAGGAAAAAACATTAAGAGAAAATATACTCACAGGGCAGCTAGGTGGCACAGTGGCCAGAGCACCAGCCCTGGATTCAGGAGGACCTGAGTTCAAATGTGGCCTCAGACATTTAATACTGACCTAGCTGTGTGGCCTTGGGCAAGCCACTTAACCCCATTGCCTTGCAAAAACTTAAAAAAAATATATACTCACTATGCAAGCAAAACATACCAAACCCAAAGACAGAAAAACACAGCTGGAGACAAAACCTTAAAACCCTCATGAAGGAAATAATAGAAGAAAACTGCCCAGAACTTCTAAATATAAAAAAATGGAATTCCAATTGAAAGAATTCATAACTTGCTTCCAGGGAAGAAAAAAAAACCCATGGCTGGAACTCATACATAGTGATTACATTTAACAATCAATTCAGAAATAAATTCTTTAAGCCAATGGGAGCCTTTCAAATTATAAGGAAAGGACATTAGAAAAATGCAAGATTATTTTACAGCCACTAGAAAAAGGAATAGAATATTGTATTCTGAAGATCTCTGGAGCTCAGGATATATCCCAGAGTAACCTGTTCTATAAATCTGAACCTAACAATACAGGAAAAATGATGGACGCTCAAGAATATGAAAAGTTTGAAACATTTTTAGAAAAAAAATCAGAGATTATTTACCTTTTGAACACTTCAAACAATAGAAATGTAGGAGTGAATAAATACAGACAGCAATTCCAATGCATTGACAACAAAGAGACTTCTTTCTAAATGGACACATGGGGGTTGAAATGAAAACGGCAATTTGGTAGAGGTAACAGTAAAAAAAAAAAAAAATGGATAGGGGGCATTATGGACAGAACCTGGAGACATCCTGCTTACAGGTAGATGCTTCTCTCTGGGACTACATTACAACATGGGAAGGTATATAAAAGAGGGAGAAGAGGGGGGATAGAAAGGAGTGAGTGAGGTCAAATTGAGGACTAGAAGTGAAGAGAAGGTGACCACTGTGGTCTCAAAAAGAGAAAAATCTACAGGGGAATAGGTGAGGAGAGGAGAGAAAGATTGAAAAGGACCTGAGGGGAGATACCTTCCTTTGGAGGTGAAAGATGGTTCCACTGATGGAGAAATGGTTAGTTAAAGGAGATGATGAGGCTGGGAGATTTGGCCCTTGAGAAATTTACTTGTCCTGGGAGGGAGGGAGGGAGGGAGGGAGTTTGAAACTCATGGGGGCTACTGGCACCTGGAAGAGTAGTAAGAGCATGGATACAGGGAGGAGACTTCAAAGCAAATGTAGAAAAAAGAGATCAACAAGAAAGGGTACCAATGGTGGACTGCATAACCAGGGGTGGGGGTGGAGGAAGGGCCCTACCATGGGCCAGTGCTGTCTCTGACACCTGCAATTACAAGTATTGTTCTGGAAGTGAAGTACAATGGAAAAGGGCAGTCCTTGGGGTCAAGTTCTTCAAGACAGGGACAGAAAGTTCTAGAGATCAGAACCTAGAATGGAGCCCTTGGAAGCTTGGATTGCAAGGAGAATAGAAAAAAAGAGAGAAATTAGCTAATTAAAAGGGTCATGAATCAGCGAATGAGGTCTAGAGCAGCCAGAAACAGAAGATGGATAATGAAGAGAGTGAGAGAAATCATTTTTAGAAAGCAGAGCAAAAAAAAAAAAAAAAATGAAATCTAAACAAAAATGAAGGACCTGAAGGAGAAGAGAGGAAGGGGGAATATTAAATGAGAGGAGGGGACAGGGTGAAGGGAAGAAAGCCAGGAGGATCAGAGCCAACTTAAAAAAAAAAGATTAAAATAATTAAAAAACTAAATACTTTGTCTACAGCAAAAGAGGGAATTTAGAACTGAAAAACTTCTATAGAGAATACATAAATGCATCTAGGGACAAGAAGCAAAATAATCACATGGGGGGGGGGACTGATAGCCCTTCCCCACGGCTAAAATGTTCATACCCATTGAACCAGAGACTCCATTGCTGAGCTTCTACCCCAAAGAAGCCATTGATAAGAAAAAACAAAAGTCCCCATATACCCCAAAATATTTGTAGCAGCCCTTCCTGTGATAGCTAAAAATTGGAAGCAAAGTAGTTGCCCATCAATTGAGGAATGATTAAACAAATTACATAACAAGAATGTAATAGAATATGACTGTGCTGTTTTGAAAAGACATGGTGATGAGTACAGAGAAGCAAGGAAACATTTCCATGAACTGTTGCAGAATGAAAAAAAGCAGATCTAGGAAGACAACCTACTTTGGTTCTCTCCAAAAATGTGAGCAAAAAGAACAAGGGCAAACCAAAATACCAGAAATCAATGTAATAGGATTTTAAAGATCAAATGGATTGGATTGGAATGAAGAAAAATGAAAAAACACACCCAGCCTGCCCCTTGTTGAAGTTGAGAGGACCACAGGTGTTACGGCACATGGTTTTGGACTTCTTCAATTGTAGTGACCAGGAGGACTTGGGATACTATGGTAGTGTGGGGAAAACAAAATATGAATTAAAAATTTATTTAAACTCTGAAAATGCTAAACAAAAGAGTTCATGTTTGATCTTGGAGATGATAGGAATAAACATTGGAGTTTATTGAGCACAGCATGATGAGACCTGCACTTTAGTCAAATCACCTGGGCAGCTGGAGGAAGGATGGAAGGCTAAGGGAGGAAATGAGCATTCATAAAGAGACTATTATATTCTGAGCACTTTGACAAATATTATCTCATTTGATCTTCTCAACAACACTGCTGTTCTTATTCTCGTTTTATACTTGAGGAAACTGAGACACAGAGAGGTTAAATGATTTGCCCAGGATCACACAGGTAGTCTGAGGTCAGATGTGAATTCAAGTCTCTGCCTCCAAGCTGAGTGTTCCAACCACTATACCCACCAGTTGTCTCTGAATTGGAGTACAGAGAGATCTGAGGCAAGGAGCCCACTGAGAAAAGTGCTTCAAAGGTACAGGCCAGAGGCAATGGGCCAGCTATGATTGTGTGACCAGAAGGATATGGAGGGGAAGTTTAGGAGGGGGGCTTAGTGATGAGTGTGGGTCATGGCAGGAAGATGGATGGAAATCTACAGCCAGCTAGTGGCCTGTGGGGGGTTTTATTCACATACTACTGATTGGGAGTGCCAAGGCTGAGTGGCTTAGCTCCCTCAAGGCTTGATTTCCAACTTCATGGTCCAGGTGGATGAGCATAGCAGCAGTAGCAGCAACATGAGGTCACCTTCCTGACCCTTGGCCAGTCAGTTCTCTGTGTCCTATCAACTGGCCATCAGAGAGAACTCTACCCTTCATAAGAAGGGTCACCCCTAGGCCAAATAGGTCAAGCCCTAACCCTTGTTTATCCTTTTCCAAGTCAAAACAACACAACCACACCCTTTCTCTTTGACTTGGATGGTAGGATATCACTGGACAATGATTGCCATTTCCCTGAACCTTGATAGTTAATATTAATTTTTTAGCTTCTTTTTCTGCAATTTAGTCTTGGGCTTTCAACGACCAATTCTATAGTCTGTGTATGGTGTTCTCCACCCCACCCCAACCCAACCTTAAGGGAATGCTAGTTTTTGAGGGCAGGATCCCTTGGGTTTTGTCTTTATATTCTCAATACCCAGCACCATTTCTGACTTGGCCCCAGAGAGACGAGAAGGGAGAAACTCTGTTTTGACCCCCTTCTTAACCTCGCTTTGTGGGGATATGCCATCATATCCCCAGCAGAGGCCTCTGTGGGACAGCGGACAGTGGACAGAGGGAGGTGTGTGTGTGTGTGTGTGTGTGTGTGTGTGTCTGTGTGTGTGTGTGTGTGTGTGTGTAGGTGGGGGGGAGGGGAGGCAGAAAGAGTGAGGAACCCTTCCCAAGCAGAGCTTTCATTCTGTTTGTGTTTTGAAATGTTGTGTAGCATAAACCATCAGACATTCTTCTACTTCATATCTTAAAGAAAGAAGAACACAGTGTCAATCAATCAATCAAAGTTTTAATTTAGATTAAATGGGAAAAGTCTGAAAGATTGCTTGAGTCATATTTGTTCCCCAGGAAGGTATGGGGGTGGAGGAAGCTTAGCATCTTATCACTTTACATGGGATGGGAGGGGATTGATTAATTTACTCAATCAAGCCTCAATCTTACATTATAAGAACAACAGGAGACAGCAGAGATGGAAGGCAAAGGTCCTGGGTTCAAATCTCAGTCTTTCCAGTTACTACCCATGTGAACTCAGTCAAATCATTTCACCTTTCATCTTCTGAAAATGAAGGTTTAGGTGAGAGCACTTCTGAGGTCCCTTCCTTCTCTATATCTATGATCCTATGAAGGCCAGAAATAGCAGGACTTTTGAGTTAATTTATTTAAGGAGGCAGGAAAGATGGGAGGCTTCACTAGACTAAGTGGCAGGACCTAGGTCCCTCTAAACTGAATAAATAGGAAGGCAGGGAAGTACAGGGACAGAGCTGCCATGGTGACTACTCAGACCTTTTCCTTTTCCAACTCCCCTATGCTGCTACCATTCTTCCTATTTTCCAGGCTTGCAGCTAGGCACTATATCTTCAGGTCCAAACTTCCCCTCACTCCACATAGAAAACTCCATCCTAAATTGTGCTGTTTCTATCTCTACCCCAGCTCCCACATCCTTCCAGGCCCTCATCGACTCTCACCTGGATAACTGTACCAACTTCCTCACTGGTCTCTCGTCCTCCAGCCCCTTCCCAGTCCAATTCCTTCTCCATACAGCCACCCAAAATGAAGGTCTCCCCTATTCCATCAACTCCAGTGGCTTCCTATTGCCTCTAAAATAAACTATAAAGCCCTCTACTATTCTCCATGGTCCCAACCTACCTTGCTAACCTCAATGAATATTGTTCTTGTTCTCTCTCTCTCTCTCTCTCTCTCTCTCTCTCTCTCTCTCTCTCTCTCTCTCTCCAACTCTAGGAGAGTCCAGTCTATTAGGTCTTTCCTCTGTTCCTCACGCAGAACACTATTTCCTGTCCCTAAGCCTTTTCTTTAGCCTTACCACCTACCTGGAAGGCCTCTCTCCTCACCTCTACCATGTAATCCCTCATTTCTTCTGAGATGCTACACGAGACCTGCATGAAGCCATTCCTGAGCCTGTCCAAATCACCTTGTATTTGGCTTCTTTACATAAATATGTCTCTATAATTTTACGTTTAGCTAAATAGGTATGTATATGTGGATGTATGCATCAACCGTCTTCTAGACGTACACATACACATCCCTCATTAGAACTCGACTCTGTGAGGAGGGACTATTTCACTCTGTACTTGGGTTGCTGGCACTTAGCACAAAGTAGGTGGTTAATCAATTTGTATCAGTTTTTAGACTGATTCAATGAGCCATTGATGCAGTAATCAAGATGAAGCTGTGCCTAGTCCCTTCCCTGGACAGCCCCTCATCTGTCTGCCCCCAAGAAACAGGCTTTGGCCTTTCTCTTAGGATCTTGTTCCCTCCTCTTAAGAAGGTCTATCTCCTGGGCAGATGTGTCCATGTGAGACTGTGAACCTCCCCCCAAACCAGGACCTGGATCTGGGTTTCCCTTCATCCCAGAACTTATCATTTGGCTTCAGATGGGGAAGTGGGGAAGGTGGTGATGGGGTATGTGGTGTGTGTTGGGGGCAATGTCCGAGAGGCACAAATATGATTCAGCCCCATCATCCAGTCCCTTGTGAGAATAATATACCTTAACCTAGGGGGGTGAATTGGTAACCTTCCCACTAACCTTGGAACTTTCATCATAAGAGACCACAGGCATCTCGAGGTCCTGTAGCCAATCCTGGGGAACTTTAAATAAGTCTTTCTCTTTTCTGGATGACAGCCCAGTCTCTCTGTCTCTCTAAAAGGATGGGTTTGGACTGGCTTGCTCCTAAACAATATCAGTTGTGTAGGGAAACAGCATGGAAGAGGAAAAGAAGGGAGGCATGGATCCTTCCTTCTGGATCCTCTTAGAACTTTTCAAGTCCATCTCCATAACTTCCTTCCAGGACCTTGAGTACATAGACTTCTCAATGGATTTGGTGGTGCTCCTGGGCCCTGGCTCATCAATGCTTGTGAATTGACTGGGCTAGGTCCTATGTATTTAGGAGGCTCTCATTCCATATCCAGGCCAGTGGAGGATATCCTATATTATCTTCCCCCACCTCAGTCCAGGAACTCCTTAAGGGCAGGGCCAAGAAGCCTCCCAATTGTGGATACCACTAATCTCTTCTTTATGTGAACCTTCCCCCCTCCCCCCGTGACCAACACTGCCATGCTCAACTGGTGCTGTTGGTACCAGTTGGCTATACCCCTTTTCTCAAACCCTTAGGGAAAAGGTGAAAATCATGGAAGCTAGATCAAAAAGGTGACCTCAAGGATATTTATTGAGTATTTCCTCTGTACAGACCCTGAGGCCACATAGGAGAAAGGAAGAAGTTGGGGGTGGGGGTTGCAATAAATAACAGAGACAGGAACTCCCCTCTCAATAGATGAACAAGGCAGATGGAAGTTAGAGGGGAGTCATGATGTGGGGAAGGAGAGGGCAGAACCACAAACTAGAAGGGTGGGGTTGGGAGGGGGAGGGGAGACCACTAGGTCCCCTTCCTCATTTTGTTCTCCTCCCTTCCCTTCCCCCCCCCAACTTTGCCCTAAGAGGAAGGGGAGCCAGAAGTCAGCCCTAGAAACCACCCATGGCTGTGGTGGGGGAGATTCCAGGATGGGGGTCCTGAGGGCAGGGTAGGGGACAGGCAGCCCCTAAGCCCCCTCATTTGACCCTAATCTCTGCATACTCAGCCAGTTCTTCTGTTAGGGTGTAGCTATCCTTTGTGGGGCGCTTCCCCAGGTCCACGTGGGAGTAGCTCAGGTCCAACTCAGGGGGTTCCGCTCGAAGGCCCAGCAACCTCCTCTCCGCGCCCAGACGCCTCTCACTCTAGGTGGGGGCAACCATCAGTTACAAGGGCAGTTCCTTCCCTTCCCTTCCAGCTCAGGACTTTTGACCTGCTTACCAAGAGTTTGTTGCATTTCTTCTCACTTCATTCATTTCCTGTTGTTCATGAGTCAAAGTGGGACTCCCCAGCCCCTCAACCTCTGCCCTCTAAGGCTCAGTTCCTGTTATTCCTCCATGTGTCATCTGGACTGGGCTGAGGTAGGGTCCAGCCCCCCCAGCCTGCTGTCTATTTCTGGGTCTCAATCTCTGGCTTTTCTGACTCCCCCACCAATTTCTTCATCTCTCTGCTAGTTCACGACCCTTCCCCACTTCCCCTCTCCCAGCAAGCCTTCCCTGATCAAACCCACTGCCTCTGGATCCACCTTCAACAACTGCCTTGTCCTCACTGTTGGGCAACCTTGCCACCTCCTTTTGTATATACTCCTGGCCTCTCCCTGTCCCGGTCCTGCCTGGGAGGGGAGAGAAGGGAGAGTGACTCCCTTATGTGGGGACAATGGCTCCCCCTTTCTTCAGAGCCCCCCTCCATCCTTTCACAGCCTTATACAGAGGGGATGCTTAGGACATTGTGATGACTTGAGATCTCAGAGACAAAGACAGTAGTGAGAAGCAGCAATTAGACAGAGGAGAGAACAGGGCAGCTTGTGTCCAGTTCCTTCCCCCTCCCTCCCTCCTTTTCCCTATGGGCAGGGCTAGCCTTCATCTTTAGAAATCCACAAACTCCTGAGACATATGCACCCCACATACATACACACACACATACACACACAGACCCCCAGAGGGTCCCAGAAACGGAGACACTGAGGCCACAGGTGACCTACCTGGGGCGCTCAGTGACTTTCCCGGGTAGAGACCTCTTTGGACTATTAGAGAAGGAAATGAAGTCACAGTCCAGGGAGATTAGGGAGAATAGATATCCCCTTGCCCCTGCCCCTGCCCCACAGGCCCTATGCCCTGTCCCCTGGTGAGCCAACCAGTTGGCCCATCAGACACTGACTGGGACCTCCCACTCCCCTTCTCCCCTGAGGCCAGCACCCCCTTGTCTTCAACTCTCAGGAAACAAGCAGTCTAGTTCTTGACTTCCCTGGCCACCCTGTACCCGTCCCCCTGGCTCTTCCTCCCTAGTCCTCACCTCAGATTTCTCAGGTACCCCCGGGATGCGGAAGTCGCTGCTGAACAGAACAGGGGGATTCTCCCCACTTGCAAAGCTTGGGCTCTCAGTCATGTTCTTCCTATGAGGGCAGTACCCATCAGGCCCGGAGAGAACCCCAGGGTCTCCAGCCCCTACCCCTCTAGCCAGGTTCTAGACCCCACACCCAGAGCTATATATCACTGGGAAGATTTTCATCTGGGCCCAAAACAGTTGGTGGAGGTGGAGGTACATGGATGCAATCACTTGGGTTCAAGAGTTGGGGGTGGGGTGAACTAAGCCCTGGAGGAAAGGGCATCACTGCAATAGAAGCCTTGGTGAGGTATTGGGGTGCTTTACAGCAACTCTGCTTATGGGAGCATGAAACCAGAAATAGGGGTGTTGGGGTCTATTGGGAAGAGAACATACCCTCAGCTCCCTGCCAGTCAGTATCCTGGGGGTTACAACTCCCTCAACTCAGTTACCCCTCCTGAACTGAGGCTACTGAACTTGCTGGAAATAGCTCCCTTTCTCTAGCCTCCCACCCCCAAGGACTTCTCTGTTCCCCAGGCCTAGCCTGCGTCTCAATCCTTGCCTCAACCAAGGTCCTGGGGAGATTCACTTTGTGATAGACAGAGCAGCTAGATGGCATAGTAGATAGAGCACTGGCCTTGGAGTCAGGACAGGAGTTTGAATCCAGTCTCAGACATTTACTAGCTGTGTGACCTTGGGCAAGTCACTTAACCCTGATTGCCTCATGTCCAGGGCCATCTCCAGTCGTCCTGATCCATATCTGGCCAACTCAAATGGCTCTGGAGGAGAAAGTGAGTCTGGTGACTTAGTACTCACTTAAATCCAATTCATATGCTTGTCATGTATCACCTCCCTGATGTTGTGGTCTTCGAGAATGAAGGATGAACATTATTATTATAATCATTCATTGTTATTATTGTTATTATTATTATTATTATTATTAGACTAAGCTCTGAATTCTCTGCTTTGAGGTTGGGAATATTCTCTCTCTAGTCATTTCCCAGGACCACACCTTGGCCTGGCTGCTTTAAGCCATCCTCTCTCTCCCCCTGGTGGTAAATAAATTGCTCTCTCCTCTCTCAGCTCCAGATGTCTGGAGGAAGAGAAAGAGGCTGGCTCCCAAATGCTCCACCCATCTGAGCTCCTTCCCAACTCACTTTCAGGGCCTGTCCTGATTCAATAGCCAAAGACATCTGGAACTGATATCCAGTAAAAGCCCTCAGGAACTGGATGGGGTTAGAACTTGGACAATCACTCTGCTAAGGAATGCCAGGTCAAGTTGGAACTAAATCTAGAACAAGGAAGCTTTTTCTTGGCCCTTTCACTAACTTCCTTATCAAAATCAATGGCAAATGCAAACAGCCTGAAGTTAGAAACAGCTTTTTTAGTTTGTTTTTTTAGGCAGGGGTTAAGTGACTTGCCTAAGGTCACACAATCAATATGTGTCTGGGGTTGGATTTGAACCCAGATCAGACCCTCTATCTTCTGCTCCACTTAGTTGCCCCAGAACAGGTTTTCATTTTGTCTTTGGGTCCCTATGACCCAGTACCTACTTTTATTTCTTTATTTATTCATTTGTTTTTTGCAAGGCAATGGGGTTAAGTGACTTGCCCAAGGTCACACAGTGAAGCTATTATTAAGTATCTGAGGTCAAATTTGAACTCAGATCCTCCTGACTCCAGGATTGGTACTCTATCCACTGTACCACCTAGCTTCCCTCAGCACCTATTTTTATACAGACCCAGTGCTTAATATATAGTCAAATTAATGCATTCAAATCAGTTTGGGATTTCAGGATTAATTGTATGAAACTTGCCTCAGAGTTGAAAACAATTGAGAGTTAAATGGATTTATTTTTGTTGGTCCTGATTTTCCCATGAGGGCTTCCTAAGAGCACGGGTTGTCTTCCCTCCTTCCTCTACTTGCCTCCTAACAACTTAGAGCCTAAGATTGTACATATAGGGGTTTTCATAAGAAAATCGCCACCATCATATTAAAGTCAAATATCTTCCACTTCCCCCATTTTCCCAAGCCTTCCATAAGCCTACCACCACCCTGCCCTGGAGAGGACCGTGGGGGCATTTGGTCTATCCCAGGGGCCCCAGCACTCTCACTTCCTGCGTGTTTGGGTGATGTAACAGACAATGGCAATCAAGATGGCAAAGGCGACCACTGCTCCCACCGGCCCAATTTTTGCCCACATCAGACGGTCTGTAGCCAGGAGAGAAGCAAAGAGCCACAAGGTTCATCAGGGAGTCAAGGGGAAGGTGTAGGAAGAAGAGAAGCTTGGGGAAGGGGGCCAGGGGCCAGAAAGACACAGCCTCCAACTAATGGGAAAGAGTGAATGTGGAGAAGAGCTGTTCATCCCTTAGTGGACAAGGGGCCAGCTGGGGAAACCTCCCTCTGCCTCCCAAGCTGGCTTACTCACTGGCTCCCTGAAAGGGCAGCTCCAGGGTCTTGGTGCCATAGAGATTCCTGGCGGAGCAGACAACTCGGGGTGGGGCTTGCACCTGCCCCCGGAGGGTGAGGATGCTGGTGAGCACCAGGCCTGTGCGTTCAGAGTATACAAATTCCCGTTCTGTCTCATTGACCGTCACATTTCGAGATGGCAGCTCAAAGGCCACGGCAGGCTCAGGGTTAGACTTGACCGCACAGACACACTGCACCGTGTCCCTCACCGCTGCACAGTGAGACTCCAGGAGAATCACGGGGGCAACTGCAGAAGTGGGGAAGGTGGTGATGCTTAGCTGACTCCTCCTCCTCTGGAAAGGCAGTTGTTTCCCTAACACCAGCTCCTGAAACTAGCCCTTGATCCACTGGAACAAAACTTCTGCCTCTTGCCAAAAGGATCAGACCTAGCTATCTGAGTGGTCTCCTTGTGTCTGCTGTCTACACCCCAACCTAGCTTGGGCAGGTCAACAGGCAGATTCATCTTCCTAACACACAGATCTGACTCGATTTCCTCTCCTGCTGAAAAGTCCCCCTTTTTTTTTTCAGGAAAAAAAGCCACAGAATCTTAGAGCTGGAAAGTCCTGAACCTTATAGATCATCTGAACCAAGCTCTTCATTTGACATATGAAAAAACTAGGGTGAAGCAGTAGATAGAGCACCTGCCCTGGAGTCAGGAGAACCTGAGTTCAAATGTGACCTTAGACTCTTAATACTGCCTAGCTGTGTGACCTTGGGCAAATCACTTATCCCCATTGCCTTGAAAAAAAAAAACTCGGGTTTAGAGAAATCCAAACTGTCCATAAGGGTTTCCATGATATGACCTCAAGCTGAAAGGTTTGATTGGAAGTCAGGACAGATGTTTTGCTCTCGGTGCTGATTGGCAAGGGGACAGGGACTGAGAATATATTCACTTTGGGATGTATTCACACCCCTGCTCTAGAAGCTTCTGTGTCTCCCCACTGCCTCCAGGACCCAAATGTGCAATGCTTAGCCTGGCAAGTGGAGCCCAGTGGCCTTTTCTGACTTATTCCACTAATCCCACAGGCTCCAAGGTGCTCACTCCTTAACTTCTGTCTTAGAATCCTCCAAGACCCATCATCAGATGGCATTTTCCACAGGTGCTCTCCCTGGTGACTCCAGCACTGTTCGTATTCTCTTTCCCTTCCCTTGCTTTTCAGTACAAACACTGCCTCTGCACTGCCACCCCCACATTCTGGCTCCGGGCCCCCCACCACCGGTGATGCCTAGAGCACATGGAATTCAGATGAGACATCTTTCCGGGTCTCCCCGGGACCGGGGGACCGGGAGACCGGGGCCCCCCACCCCGGGGCCGGGGGGCGGCAGGGCCGGGGCGGGCCAACTCACACTCCACCGAGATGTTGAAGGCGCTGGCCCTCTGGCCGTACTGGTTCTCAGCCACGCACCAGTACTGGCCGTCATCCTCGGCTGTGGCGGCCGGCAGCTCCAGCAGCAGCCGGCTCTCGTAGATGACCGTGGCCAGGACCTGCTTCTCCTTGAAGATGGTCAGGATGGGCTCCGGCTTGCTCTGAGTGGAGCACAGCACCCACACGGCCTCCCCCTCCACGGCCACCAGCGTCCCATTTACCGAGGGCGTCCAGGGGGCGTCTGAGAGCGGCCGAGATGCGGCGTGGGGGGTGGGCGGGGAAGGGGGCCGCACCCACGCACACACACTCGCCCGTGCATGCACAGGTATATATATATATATATATATATATATATATATATATATATATATATGTGTGTGTGTGTGTGTGTGTGTGTGTGTGTGTGTGTGTGTTACACACGTACACATGCACTCGCGCACACCTTATATACATACAGGCGGTGCACACACGCACACAGACACTTGCACACACATACAATACACTGCATGCACACATTAATGCATGTACACACAGATATACACATACACAAAGCACACATGCACACACCTGCATGCATGCATGCACACACATAGGCATGTTCACATAGATGCACACTTACATGACCATGCACGCTCATGAACAGTGCACAAGTGCACATGCACCTGAAAACACACATGCACACAGGCACAAGGCATCCAGACACACGTGTGTATGTACTTTGCACATGTGTCCGTGTGTGCACATGTGCCTGTGAGTATATTGTATGTGTGCACACACAGGGGCACACACATGCACATGCATGCACACCGTCCTCACAATCAGAAGCCCAGCTCCCCTACATTAATTTAGCACCTGGTTTGATATGACCAAAACCCTAACCTAAGGTTCAAATGCCCATTCATAACTTTGGGGGGTGCCCTCAGGTTTCTAACTAGTGTCATCTAGTTCCAACTAAGGGATGAACCAGTCCCAAACCCTCCCCCAGATAGGGACTCCCCTGCACCCTCTTCTCTTTTTGCCTCCATCCTCCCACCCTCATCCCCAGAGGGCATGGGTGGCATCTTGGGGTAGGACTCACACATGACACTGAGTCCCACAGTGTGGTTGTCCTGCCCGAAAGCATTCTCTGCCAAGCAGGCATAGACGCCATCCTCTTCAGGGGTCACGTCCTCCAGTTCCAGCGCCAGGCTCCTGGCCACAGCCTCTCTGAGCACGGCTCCATCCCTCATCCAGGTCAACAGAGAGGTTGGGTTACTGTCTGCCCCACAGAGCAAGCTCACCTGGGACCCCTCGATGGCCTCCACGGAAGTATTCATCTCCACGATCAAAGGGGGGTCTGAGAACAGTGACAGTCACCAAGAAGTTTCAGGAGACTCTGGGAAGCCCCAATATTTGCTGAAGGCCTCACTTCTCTCCCAGGACCAAGACGTCCAAACTGTGACTCCCACCGTGACTCTCCCAGACCCCAGGCATCCTCACCCATCTCCCCCAAGGCCCAGGAAATCATTGAAAAGCTTTCTCTTCCCTCTTCAGACTCTGATACCTCAGGACCCATTGAGACTCTGGGGTCTGCCCTCCCCACCTCCAGGGGCTATCCCCAAGCTCACATTTGACATCCAGGCTAGCATAGCCCTCAAATTGGAAGGTGGTGTTGGGAAAGGTGACCTGGCAGCCAAGCCGGTGTCCATTGGCCTCTCGAGTGGGCACAAAGTGCAGCAGTGATGCCTGCACCCAGGTGCCCCCATCCTCCCGCATCCTGCCTAGCACAGCCGGAGCCCCCAGGCCCTCATGGCCCAGCCAGCTCAGAGTTGGGTGTAGCTCAGGGCAGTTGTCCGGCACCATGCAGCTGATCTCCACTTCTGTGCCTGCCACAACTTCAGGGGGCACCACAATACTGGGAGTATCTGTTGGGGTTGGGGGGGGTCAGTCATGCAAATATCCATAACTCTTCTCCCACTGTTCCAACAAATCTCCCAAGACATTCATCTTTCTTCTCTTTCCTCATTCATACCACCTACCCCTCCCCAAGAGCCACTGCCACCACTGATCCCTAAGTGATACAACACAACATTCCCATTCCCTGTCCATCTGCTTCTTGGTTCAAAGTTTCCTCCATTTTGTATCATTTTGTCTGTCTTAGACAATAAGCCAATGTCCCCCTTCATGCCAATCCAGGGTAGAGATGTATCTGTGTAATTCCCTTTCTTTTGGAGTGAGAATCAGATTCTCTGTCTGGAGTCTTGGAAATCTGAGTCACTTGGTAACAGTGATGATAGTGATAATGAAGGACATGGACCCCCAAAGGAATCTGGTTATAAGACCTCAAAGAAAACAGTAAATAACAGTAATAGAAACCAGAGCTGTGGGTCTAAGGAGTTGGCCCTGCTTGGTCAGTTCAGCATCTCATCCACCCCCCACTCTTTGTGAGATTCTGGGATTGAGGCAATTAAGTGGTGTGAGGCTGGGGTGTAGGGTGGACATAGAGAAAAGGAAGCTGGGGGCAGAGAAGGGGCATGGAGAGAGCTCTGGACCAGCGGGCAGGAACCCAGGTCTTTGAATCCCTCCATTCATCGTAGCTGAGGACCAGCTGAGCCCCTTAGTCTGGTTGCCATTATTCCTGACCCCCTTTCAAAGGGAGACCCTTAAGGAAAGGGACTGGGCCTGGCCTTTTCTTTGTGTTCTCAGTGAGTTAACACAGTGTTTGCCGATGCTCTTTGACTGGCCTACTTTCTTCACCAACACAATTCCCTACTGCCATGGAGATTTGGGGGGATTTCGAGGTACATGCCTTCCACAGACTGGCCCTTCTCTCCAGGCAATGGGAGGGGGGGGCTTCAGCCTACAGTCCAAAGTATCTAAGGTGCCTTGATACGAGTACCCAAAGGGCAAGCCCCTTCAGTAAAGTGGGAGCTAAGAATAGTATCCCAAAACTTGTGGCGAGGGCCTGGGCAACTGTAACCAGCTGCAGACAAGGCTAGCTATTATTTACAATGATTCTCTAGGCTTGGACAAACCAAGGCTAGGTTAGGGAGTAGGATCTGGAGCTGAAAAGAAGCCTAGGAATCATGGGAATGGGATTGTTCCATCTATTCTTTTGGATCTCAACTGTCTTTGGCCATCTTCCTACAAAGACCTGGACTTTTAAACCTCAGAATTTCCTTTCTCCTCCCCGGTCCCCCAAGATTCAAATCACCAGGCCCCGTGAGGGTTACTCACTGATGATGTCCAGTGTGCTGTGCTCAGAGAAGGTATACTGATTGTAACCTCCCAGATCTGCTCGGAAGTAGTACTTGCCCCCTAGCTCTGGGCTGAGGTGGGTGAGTTGTACTGTGCAGTTTCGGAGGCCCAGGTCTCCAAGGAGCCGGCTTCGTCCCTGGAAACTCTCATGGACGACGTGCGTCCGGGATTTGAAGACCACCGGAGGGTAGTTCTTGGGGTAGGGGCTGTTGAAGTACCAGACACCGTGAACCACAGCAGGCCGTAGCTCATCCGGAAAATCAAATCGGCACGGGATAGAGACACATGTCCTCTCGAAGGCTGAGATGGTTGAGGGCATCCAGGCTCCCCACTGGCCACCCCTTGAAGCTTCAGAGAGGAAGGAGGGAGACTCAGGCTGGAGATAGAGTCTTAAATCTTCCCTTCCTAGGACTGGGGCAGCCTAGAGTAGCAAACACACACGTACACACACACACACACACACACACACACACACACATGCACACGCACACGCACACATCCATACACACATTTACCCATACACACACCTCCGCCCCACTCTTCTTCACAGACCAAGCTGTCTGTTCCACCCCCTCCATTCCTACCCCCACTCCAAAGGTTCAAAGTCTTTAGTCATCTAGTCATCCCCATTTCCTTTTGCCTGCATTTACCTGCGATCATAATCCAAAACAGAGGCAGAGCAGTGAGGTACCTCATGATGCTCCCCAGGAATAACTGGGTGGGCAGCAGCTAGAGATTGGAGAGGAAAGGGTTAAAAGCAGGTGCCAGTCAATCCCACAAGCTTTGGTTGAGCACCTGCTGTATACAAGGCAATAAGTTCAGTCTGCAGATACAAAAACAGAAAGGAGACTGGAGAGTGGAACAATCGTGGGGTGTGGGGCCAGGGAAAGTGGGAAGGAGACAAACCTTGCCTTAGAGTGCAGATCTTCACTGGGTGCTTTGATTCGATGGAGAATATCCTTTATTCCAACCTGAAGCTGGGAACCAGCTGCCCTGGAATGAAAGTTGGGAAAATAGAGAGAAGCCCCAAACCTTCTGCTCCCCATCCTCTGTCCCTAACTCCGGCCAGTCCAACATTCAATTCTCCGGGCTCTCCCCAGGCCCCCACCCCCAGAGATGGGACCTGGCAGCAATGGTTACCTCTCCCCTGGCCCATAGTGTCTGGCTGCCCCATGTGCCTGGACGCCGGGGGCCCCCACACACATTCCCTCTTCGGTGTTGGCAGCAGCTGAGACTGTGGTGAGGGGGTGGGAACAGCTCCCTGAATCATGACAGCCTTGCTTCCCCCACACACACACACTCTCCAAACTCCAGGGAAAGTCCTCAGGAGGCCCCCAGGTGGGAAGGGGCAGGGAAGAGGAGACACCAAAAGGAAGGCAGAGCAGAGGGGACTCTGTAGCTCCAATTGGATGGGAGGGGGTCACAGGGGAGCCTGGTGGGGGAGAGAAAGATGAGAAGAAGAGCTGCACCAGTTCGTGTGGGAGCACGGGAAGAGAAACCCTACATCCGCCATGGTGGGAGGTGAGGTGGGATTCTAGAGACGCGAGGGAGTGTGGGCCTGGGTCCATGGACACTATCCCGTCAATGACTCTATTTCACCAACTTGGCATTCCCCAAATACCGAGAGCATTCCTGCCGCCTTCTGCCCCCCCACGGACCCCGATGTCCCCACCCCCCAGCGAAGGGCTGGCCCCTGGCCCCAGCACAAAGAAGTGCTGTTCCATCTGGGGGCTTCTGGGAGAGGAGGTGTGTGAGAAAGAAAGCCCTTCTGCCCCACACCCAGCCCTAATGAATGGAGCAGGGCTGTCTCCCCGGGGGTAGGAAGTCCCTAAGAGTGGCAGCTCTTATGTATCCTTTCCTAAACTCTACCACAACCTATGTTGAAGGGTTTGGGGCTGGAAGGGACCTCATTTTATCAAAGAGAAAATTGAGGCACAAATAACAAAGCCAAGTTTTAAGCCCAGATTCTCTGGTCTTCCTATTATGGTGATGCCCCCTCTTTCCACCCTTTTTATATACCCCCACATTCTCACAGAAACAGACACGTGGAGGGAGAATTCACATACACACACAGACATCTACATAGAGACACATGGAATACCCACGCTCCAGAACCTAGAACAGAGGAAACACATGCACACACGCACACATACACACATATAGAGACAATTTCACAGACACTCACATGTGCAAACCCCCAAAGACATCCCTAAAGATACACAGAGGCAGAGTCACTCGGACATAGTCATGGGTGAAGGTAGAAACCTTCAGACCAGCCCAGGCATCCGTAAACATGCACCCCACCCCACCCCCAAGATCCAGACAGGGGCCTGGCCCAAGCAGCCTAAAGGGCTGGACATCTTTTATTTCTTTGCCCCCACCCCTCAATCCCCCTCAGCTTCCTGGGGCCCCTTGTTATTCACCAGCTCCCCACCCCAACCCTCACACTGCCAACCCAAGCAGTCCATTCCCCTGACCTGAGAGCCCTTCCCAGATAATCAAGCCAGGCCAGACCAGCCCTGGCTCCTTTGCCTTCAGGATTCACTGCGCTGACCTCTCTCCTGTCCCCTCAGCTTCAGCCTGTCCACCCATCCAGTTCCCCCTCCCCTGTCCCAGGGTCTAGGCCTTCGAGGACTAGCCCTTCCCCCCCTACATACACACACACACTCACACACACACACCCAGGGTGCCAGGGGCCGCCTGCCTCCAGCACCCGGCTCCTCCCTACCGGGGAGGGGGGCACAAAAGGGCCCTTGTCACAGCTGGGGCTCAGGCCGGGTTGACGGATGCCTGGGTCCTACATGAGTGTAGGGATGTGTGGAGGAGAGTTTATAAGCTTCTCCAGTTTCTCCCTCACTCCGCCCCCCCCTTTTCCTTCCTCTCTGGAACCTCATTCCCCATGAGATCCATAGCAGATTGCAGCCCTCATAGCTGGTCCTAGGGCCAAAGGACCTTTGGGCAGAAGCTGCTGTGTCCACTAATCGAAGGAGGTGTAGATGAGGACTTAGCAGTGATCTATTCCCAGGGGCTTAGGGAAAAGGAATATCCATCACCTGCCATGATTGCTGCCCTCCCCTATGAGAGAGGAAGGAAGGAGACTCAGACTGGAGATAAGTCTTAAATCTTCCCTTCCTAGGACTCGGGCAGCCTAGAATAGCAAACACACATGCACGTACGTACGTACACACACACACACACACAAGCACATGCACACATCCATACACACATTTGCACATGCACACACTGGCCCTGGAGTAGGGAAAGACCTGGACTCAGATCAGACATAGCTCTGGAGCCTCAGTTTCTCCATCTGTAAAATGGAAATCTTTCTCAAGGCTTAACACATTATGGGAATGTTGGCTGCTATGTTGTTCCACCCACCCACCCAAATTGTCTCTCCAATTCAAGCACTTGCAAATGGGGGCAACTGTAAGGGTAAGTAATAATATATGAAGCTCTGGGACTTAGACCCCAGTGACCAGAATGCCAGGCAGCCTACCAGTCATCAAGGTCTTTAATCTCCATGGATTTATAAGTCATACTAACACTACAACTTTCTCCATCCTTCCCACCAACCCAAAGTCTGGGAAGAAGGAAGAGTGCTATCTCCCCAAGAGGGAATCCCTGAGTGAGGGGTGGGGAATTCCCAAGGGTAAAGGAGATGGTCGAAGGGAGGAACTGGTCCTGCCACCCCCACCTCCGGCTTCATGATGTCAGACGCTGCCCGTGCCTTTCCCGAGACTGATACAAAGACCCATTGAGGAATCCACTGGGGAGGGGTTAGGGATGAATTCTCAGGTCCTAGAAGGGGAGAGGGGATCATTCATTTGGGTCCCTGAGGGGAGGAGAAGCTGGGGAGATCAGTTGTGGATAGTGATGCAGAGAGGTGTGGAGATCAGATGGGAAAAACGGTATCCAAGTAATGTTAAGACAGTGGTCATCACTAACAACCTGTGAGACCATGATAGCTTCTCCTCCCTTGGCCTGTTTCCTTATCTGTAAAATAAGATGGTTTTACCAGATAGATTTTACTAGCTCTAATTCCATACTCCTATGAACTGTGTTTGTACCAAGGATTGGCTGACCTTTTGGGACTATTCCCTGAGGGAGGGAAGGAGAAGAAAGGAGAGGTTGGACTCATCCCTTCCAGGCTTCTCAGCTTAGGAGGGGGTCAGCTTTCACCATCGTTTCCCATCAAGCAAACACCTTCTAAGGGGGCACGGACCAAGATGTGGCCATAATGAAATTCATGGACAATACAAGGGAGGTTTGATTTCAATAGACCTTTGTCTGTGCTTGGCATGGTCACTACACCGTGCCATCAAATACCAAGATAATTCACAGTCTAATGGGGACTATAAATGCATCCTCAGATAAATATAATTAGGACAATGGATCTAGAGCAGGGAAGGACTCTCAGAAGCTATTTTTGTTGTTGAGTTGTTTCAGTCGTGCCCCACTCTTCCTGGCCCCACTTGGGGTTTTCTTGGTAGAGTTACTGCATGGATTTGCCATTTCCTTCTCTGGCTCATTTGACAAATGAGAAAATTGAGGTAAGCAGGGTAAAGTGACATACTCAGGATCAAACATTTAATAAGTGTCTGAGGTTAGGTTGAGGAAATAGGAAGGTGAGGAAAATGAGATTCAGGAGTCATCTCTCGAGAGTTGAAAAGGACCTTGAGACTCACCCTTTTATAGGAGGATTCTGACTAGAGAAGTGATTCCTCTAGGATCATTTAATCTGGAAATCAGAGACAGGATCTGAACCTGAGATTTCTGACTCCAGATTCCCCCCCTTATCACTAGTAAATGGTCTTAAATCATGTGATTATAAATAATATCTGCCATGTTTCCTGCCATCTCTGCTCTGGAAGCAGAAAGAGTTGTAGAAAATTGGGGTGCGCCAATGTGTGTGTTCATGGGTTGCCATGGCCAAGAATGTTTCCTCACCCGGTTACCTTCTAGTGATGAACCTTGAATGACGGAGATACAACCTGTCTCCAGGTCAATTATTTAGTTCTTTTCCAGTTCAGGAGGAAAAACTAATATCCAAGCCCCTCCGCCTGCCCAACCTTTGGGAAGTCAAAATAATATCCACTCCATCATGAGATTTCAGGAGGACTTTAGTGAAGCCTGCTTCCTGACCGGCTGACAGTAAGCCCAGGATGGGAAGGATGAGCCAATGAGCTGAATCGAGCAGGTTCAGGGCTGGTGAATACAGAGAGCTTTGGGGCAACGAAGATGTTGTCCTTTAGCTTCCCTGGGCCAACTCAAGAAGCTTGGGACCACCAACTTGGGCCTGGGTAGACCTTTTTTATAGATACTCCCCTTCTCCATTATTAATAAACACTAGATCCTTGTGATCTGGAGTTGGGGAGACAGAAGGTGGAGCAGAAAGATGGACATGGTTATTAAGCCCAGGCCCCACAGAAAGAGTGGCTCAGTGGTTAGGGGTGGGGTGGGGAAATGGGATGGGGGGGGGGGGAGATGGGCAATCAGCCTGCAGGATAAGAGAGGCTTATCTGCCTCATGTCTTTCCTAGCCTTAATCACTGAGTCAGACTGAGACCTGTTACAGACCTTAGATTAAAAAGGTCAAGGTCCCTACTGCCTCCAGGGCCCATCTCCAGGGATCCCGATCCACATCTGGCCACTGGACTCAGGTGTCTCTAGAGGAGAGAGTGAGCTGGTAACTTTGCAGAATGCTCCCTCACTGAAATCCAATTCAGGGGCATGTCATGGCATCACTTCCCTGAAGTCATGGTCTTCTTCCAAGAACGAAGGACAAACTGCAGCCGAGGAGTTACTGTACTCAGAATACTGGACAGATTTAGGGACCAGGAGATCCAGAAAGTTTAGGGAGTAGGGAAAGGTGAAGGTAGGAGAGCGAAAGGGGAAATCTAGAGGAGGAACTCATGAGTCTACTGGGGGGACCACCCCAAAGTTAGAGATGGACTTTTTCCAAGGAGATGATTAATTCTCTGCTTCATCCCCTTGCCTCCACTAAAGTCAACCCATTTCCCATCACACAGGTGCTTAAGAAGACCTCATCACCAAAGATGACTGGGGAAGCTCTCCCCCAACTCCCTTCCCTACTGCTAGGCTTGAACTCTACCTCTGACTGAGGAGGGGATGGGAGGGCCGAGATGGAGTACATACTCTCCCCTTCCGATCAACTTCCCACACTATGGAGATGACAGTCTGATGTGGAAGGAAGCTCCAAGTTTCCATGGGGGCTTGGAGGTGAGATGAAATTAAGGAGGTGGCGTTTTCAAGAAAGAGGGAAAAATTCCAGAGTTTTTTTGGTAAAGCATACCATTTTATTTTGAGACAGTCACAACAGGAAGGGATAGGGGGAGGGAATAAATTAGAAAATGAAGGGGGGAAGGGAACTTGGGAAGAGGGTGATGAGATGATGAGATGAGATGAGATGAGATGAGACGATGTCACGCCTTGCAACAAAATCCACATTTTTTGTTGCGACAGCAATTGCAACAATATGTGCAGATGGGAAAGTGACTGTCAAATCTCTTTGTCCTCTGAAGCAAGGGCTGCTGCGGGGGACAGAAAAAAGAGGTCAGTGGATTGATGGGGCTGATGAGTAGGGGCAGGTCTAGGGGAAATGGGCTGTCATTCTTAGGGGAAATGTCTCACCATAGAGTCCTTGTGAACTGGAGTTGCCTCCTGGAGGGGGTTCTGCATGAGGTCCTGTGTCTGTGAAAAGACCCAGGATCTTGAGGAAGGAGATCCCAGCCCAGAGCCCCCATCAAAGTACACTCCCCTAGTCACAATGTCCCTCCTTCATTCTAGAAGCCCCTGACGTCAGGGTGGTGATGTCACGAGACAAGCCACATGAACTAGATTTGAGTAAGGGGGTGCCGTGCTGAGTCACCAGCCTCGCTGTCTCCGCCAGGACCATCTGGATCCAGTGGCCAGATGTGGATCAGGACGACTGGAGATGACCCTGGGCAGACACTTTATCTCTCCCCCCCCCCCCACTCCTAGTGTGCAGAATACAGCCCCTACATACCTCCCATCACCCAGACATCTAGCCCCCGCCCCCAGTCACTTATTAAATCCAGGGATCTGGGCCTCCTGGCCCCATTCCCCCTCCCTAGGACCAGGCATCCATGGGCTCTCACCTTGCTTGGGAGGACAGAAGAACAGGCAAAGTTGGAAAGGAGGAGGACACAGAGGCAAGTGGTCTGGATTTGAATGGTCAGTGCCATTTCTGTGTGTCGTACCTGTTCAGTCCAGTATTCTGTCTGGTGTCCCGAACCCAGCACTTTTATGAGGCACCAGGCTCAAGCCCCCTCCCCTTTGGCCCAACTTACTTTCCAAGAAGGTGGTGTCGTCAAAGGGTGGAGGAGAGATAAGCGGGAACATAGCTCCGGGGAACAAATGATTGTGTCACCCACAGTCCAGAGGAGGTGTGTGTAGGGGGTGGGGCAGCTGGGGTCACCCGCAGGACACAACAGCCGGAGCTGACACATAGCCTCCCTGACTTTCCTGGGGGGAGCACCCCAGACTTGGGAGTCACAAACCCTACACTATGTGGTCTTGAACAAGCCACTTCCCATCTGGGGCCTTGAGACCTCAATGTTCTCATCTACAAAAAGGATTTGGACATGATGAAGTCCCTAGAACACCCCTGAGGGTATTTAACTGAGCTTATGACCAGTTCTGGGGATCCTGCTTCCTTCTGGGAGCAAAACCAGCTCCTCCCTCTTCCCTCCCATCCCTCTTCTCCTTCCTTAGTCTTTCCTAACCAAGGTAGCTGCTCTATCCTTACTGTCCTAAGAAGGTGACTTCTTAGAGTGGCTAGGTGGTGCAGTGGATAGAGCACCGGCCCTGGAGTCAGGAGGACCTGAGTTCAAATCCAGCCTCAGACACGTAATAATTACCTAGCTGTGTGACCTTGAGCAAGTCACTTAACCCCATTGCCTAGCCAAAAAAAAAAAAAAACATGAAAGGTGACTTCTTCGTCCTTACCCTCCTCACACCGGGTGTCCCCCAATTTTAGTCATCTGATAAGAAAAATATCATAATATAAACAGAAAGTTTGATGGCTTGGGACTGCAGGCGTTCCTTTGAGTCCTGGTGGCTCTGGCATAGACTGGCTGGATAAATCACTTAATTCATCAACTAGCTATTAAGCATTTCCTATTTGCCAGGCACTTAGATTCTAGAAAGTTCCCCCCAGGAAAAAAAAAAAACCAAACAGCTGCTACCCTCAAACAGTTTTTGTTCTACTGAGGGAAAACATTCTACAAATACACCAAATAAATAAGCTTGAAATGATGTCAGGGAGATGGAGCACTAACAATTTCGGAGTTCAAGAAAGGGCTCTTGAACAAGGAAGGAAACCAGAGTCCAAGAGGTTCTAAGCATTAGGGACAGTCTGTGCAAAGGCAGGGAAGTGGGAAATTAAATCAAGAAGACCTGTTTTAGGAACAGCAATTAGTCCAATTAACTGGACAGGAGTGAGCCAGACTCTGGATGGACTTGTAAAACCACTAATGCTTGGAGAGCAGGGTAGGGGACTCTGTGTTTAGGGATATCCCTTTGGTGGTCCGAGGAGGATGCTTTGGAGCAAAGAGATTGGAGACAGGGCGATAGACCTGGGCTGTGTGAATGGAAAGGGACCCTGGGCCATGGATTTAGAACTGGTCACCCCCACTTATCTTAGAAACAAGGAAATCGGGGCCAAGAGAAGGTTAAGTGGCAAAGCTGGGATCCAAACCCTGGTTGTGTGGTTGCAAATCCATGGAGCTCTTTTATCAATATATAGGGCAAACTATAGGGCAGGCCTTGCCAAGTGCTGGGGATCCCTGCCCTCAAGGAGCTTCCAATCAAATGGATTTCTGGCAAGTGACTAGATGGGAGGTGTGGAGTTGAGGGTAATCTTCGAGGTCTTAATTTGTGACGTACATAGGGAAGGATGGTTTGGGGGGAAATGACAAGTTTCTTTTTGGTGTTGGGTTTGAGTGTGGTGGGCAGGGTGCCCCAAAAGAAAGTATGGCTGGACACAACGTGTAGGAGCTTAATAAATGCTTCCGAGTTTGACTTCAGTAATGACACTCTGACCCTCAGTCTCTTCTGTAAAGGGAGATTTGTGTCACCTACTTCCCAGGGTTCCTGAAATAGTTTTTGTGAACCTCAAGAGTATTAAACGAATGTGAAGCATTACTGGGGAAGGGGGCTAGTAAAGGAAGTCATCTGTGCTCTGCCCCGCCATCCCTCCCCAATCCCATCAGCCTGTGTGACTGTGTGACAATACATTTCTGGGCCAATTTCTTCAAATGAAAATGAGGGAGTTAATTATAATGTCTTTTCCAAACCCAAACCTGATTCCATACGGGAATCAGTGGAGAGCAGATGTCTTTGTCCAGACATCCCCCCCCCAAGAAAATGCAGGTCACTCTGTTCAGTCCCACCCTAACCCCTACCCTCTTGTCTGTTTGCTCAAGTTGGCCTCAACTCTCTCCTCACCCAGGTAGACTTGAAGGCGCCAGATTCATCCCCACCCATCCAGGGCTAGGGCAATGACCCTAGGAACACAGGCCAGAGAGGGAGACAACATAGCCCAGGGGTCACAGGACACCCAGGGCGGCTGACGGCATTGAGGATAGTGAACGGTTTTGGGGGGTACAAGGATGGGAGGGTGGGTTCATGAACGAGGAGGGAGCTAAGAGAGACCACCCCTTCTCCTCCCAGGCTGGCCTGTCCCACCACCTCGGGGAGGATTTCATCATCAGCAGGGCTGAGGGCAGGGGTCACCATGGAGGCGCCAGAGCTGGGGCCCTAGGCGACAGAAAGACGGGCCAAGTTGGGAATCACCCCTTCCCTCCCCTTTCCGTAAGGAGGGTGGGGGGGGTCAAGGTCAGGGTTGCCACTGGGTGAAGGGTGGGACCCGCCTGGTCCTTCTCTTGCAACCCTAAAACCTGTCCTTCACCCCTCATCCTCCCACTCCCAAGCCCCTAGCCCCATCAATAGGAAGGATATTCCACCCAAAGATGGATCAAAGAAGAGAGACTAACAGTCGAGGCGGGGGCCTGCTCAGGCCAGTTTATTGCAGTTTAAATACCTTTCTCTTTTTTTTGGTCTTTTTTTTTTCATAAAGAAATTAAAACACACACACACACCCAAAGAAAGGGTAAGGGCGTCAGGAAGTGAGCTGGGGAGGTGGGAAGGCTGGAGCCCCAAGTCCAAAGAGCCCCGAGCCGTGGGGTGGCCCCTCCAAAGGCGTCCCCCCTTCCTTGCAGCTGTCTTGGTACCTCCAGGGAAAGAGAGGGGAGGTGGGGGTCAGGGAAGGAGTAAGGAATCTCCTCCTTCGTGTCCAGCCCCTTCCTCCAAGGGGAAGGCAGGAAAGGGGGCCCAGCAGGAGCCACGGGCGGCATGACTGAATCAAAGTGGAGGGATCAGGGGCCGAGGAGAGGTAAAGAGAGAAAGTCAAGAGGAGACAGACAGAGATGGGAGAAGGGACTCATGTTGAGGGGAGGGTTGGGGTGCTGTAATCATGGAAATGCTTTGTTTCTCCCCACTTTTGTTAAAAATCTACTATAAAAAATGCAGCTGGGGGAGGGGGGCAGACTCTCTCCCTCTGTGCTAAGGGTTGGGGACCAGGACCCCGGGGAGGGGGTGGGGAGGGGCATCACTGCCGGGACGTCTCCCCGACTATCTCCAGGCCGTGTTGCTGCAGCTGGGCTCGGAGCAACGCGTTCTCATTCTTGAGTTCCTCGATCTGGGAACAGGCAGCAGAGGCTGAGGCCGCAGTGGGCTCCCCGAAGCCCAAGAGCCCAGCTCCCACCTTCCCCATGGGTGGCTCCCGTCCTGCCCCGGGCCCCGGAGCGGCTCACCTGCTGCCTCAGCAGCTCGTTGTCCATCTGCAGCCTCTCGGCTTCCTTGAAAGTCTCTTGCATCCGCTGGTTGGTCTGCCGGAGCTCACGGATGTAGTCACAGGCTTTGGACAGGATGCCCCCTTTGCTCTGAGGGGCACAGAGGCAGAGATGCCAATGAGACCACAAGTAGTGGCCAAGAAGCCCCTGGGGCCCAGAAAAACCCACCTGCTGGGGGCCTCCTTGGCCCTAGCTCAGTCCCTGGAGGCAGGGATGGACAAGCTCTGGGGAGCTGTCTAGCCCCTACTGCCCAAGGGAAGACATCCAGGCCAGGGGCACTGGCCAAGAGGGGGACAAGCTCGAGAGAGGGTAGGGATGGGGACACGGACAGGACAGGACAGGCCGGGACAGGCAGACGCTCTCACCGCTCCCGTCTTGCTGTTGTCTGTGTTACAGTCTGGAATGATTTTGGAGAGCTGGACAATCCAATTGTTGATCTTGTCCCTCCGCCTCCTCTCCACTGTGGGGAGGGAAGAAGCCCCACCCGGGGGACTCGGTGAGTACGTGGGAAAGCTGGGGGCGGGGAGATAGAGACAAGTGGCCCCCTACCTCGGGACAGCAAGGGTCTCCTTGTTAGACTCCACTAGAAGTCTTTATGAGTGCTTAATGAACCCCTATGGGAGCTGAACACCCCACCAGGAGCTTCCAAGCCTAGAGGATAGAGGGAGAGGTCACGGTGGGCAAAGGACCCAAGCTGAGCCTTGAAGACTGGAGAGAAATGGGCTCAGGGCCAACACTGGGGAAGGGAGGTCTGCCCACAGGAGGGATACACAGAAAGACTGGCTGGAAGCCCGGCTGCAGAAGCCTCCAGGTCACTGGGCTCTCTCTCCCTCCTATCATGGCCTTGGCTTCCACTTCTCCCCACTGGCTCTAATTCACTCCCCCCTCCCCAGCACCCAGGACAGGTTGGCTTTGCCGAGGGGACAGGGGAGGGAAGACCTTGGTCCGAAACCCAAGAGGCAGTGAGGGGCCCTTTGTCCTCACCTTCATTGTGCTGAGCTCTCCTCCTCTCATCTCGGGGGGTTCTCGTCCCATCCATTTTCCTGGAGGAAGAGAGGAAATACACACCCGTCCCTTTGCACACGGGCAGCGGCCCTGCTCCCCGACCAGTGCCCGGACTCGAGGAATCCGGCCTGGTCCACCTCGGCATCCAAGCGGCTGGCACCTACGGAGAATATGGGTGGGTCCTGGGAGCAATCGTCCTCTGCGTCCCCGTCTGCAGCACATCCTGCGGCGTCATCATCACGTAGAACTGGCCTAGGGTTGGGGTTAGAAGTTATCCTCAGAGCGGGCCAACTGTTCTGACACAGAGGCCTCAGTTTCCTCAAAATACAAGAAGGTGAAATTGAACCATCTCTTCTTGTGGTATAACGGTGGGATGATAAGGGAATATGGTGGAATGAGCTCTGAATTTGGAATTGGGAGGCTCTGAGTTCAAATCCAGCCTCAGACGCTTCCTAGCTGAGTGATCCTAGATCAGTCACCTCTGCCTACAATGGTTTTCCTAACTGCAAAATGGGAATAACTGCACTTCTCCCCTGACAAATGCTTATTTCCTTCCTTCCTTCCTCCCCCCACCTCAGTTCACTAGGAGTCTTTCCAGGTGTTTCCATTCCCCTGCGATCACTCGAGTCATTTCTCTTCCCCCTGTAGTTTCTCCAGTGCCCAGTGTGCCTTTTCCCCCGGCCTCCATACCTCCAGCCTGAAGGCTCTGGTCCGTGGTCTGCACGGACACAGCCGTGGCATCCCCCACACTGGATGCCGGGAAGTAGGCAAACCGGGCCTCTCCGCTGACCGCCTCGGCTGCCGGGCTGCCCCCATTGCTGAAGGGGTTCTGGATCACGGCCTAAGGAGCCAGAGTGAGGATGAGCAGATAAAGGCCCCTGCCCCCTTGGGTACTCTCTCCTCTAGGTCCAGCAGGGAGCTTCAGCCAGGCCCCGTCCCCATCCTCCTCTCCCACCCCCATTCGCTCTCCCCCCTACCCTCTCCCCCTCCACTCTCTTCTGCCCCCCGCCCGGGGTGAGGGGTCTCGGCTCAGCCGCCTTTGTGTCTCCCTCTGCAGCGGGGGTCCACGTGCGGTGCCCCCCCGGCCGGCTCTTGGCCTCCAGGTCAGGGGATGGGGGGGCTGGGGGGCCGCTGACCTGAGCCACGGCCTGCTGGCCCCCGGTGAAGGCTGCGGTGGACACGACGCTGACGGCGCCCGTGGTGTCCCCCTGGCCGTCCAGCTGGCCGTCCGTCACCTGGACCACTCTGTATGTCACCTGCAGGGGGCGGCCGAGGGGGCGCGTCGGCGGGGCCCGGGTGCGGGCGCGGGCGGCCCCGGCCCCGGCCCCGGCCCCGGCCCCGGCCCCGGCCCCGGCCCCGGCCCCGGCCCCGGCCCCGGCCCCGGCCCCGGCCCCGGCCCCGGCCCGCCTCACCTGTCCTCCATTATTCTCTGTGCGGAACTGGTACTGGATGTTGTGCTCCCCGAACGCCGCCTGCTGGACGCTGGCGATGGCCACCGCGGTCTGCTCCTCGGCCCCGGGCCCTTCCCCGGCTGGGGGCAGAGGGAGGCCGGCTCAGCGCCGCGGCGCCCCCTCCCTGCGCCCACAGCCCCCCGGCGCCCCCCGGGGGTCCCCACTCACTGTCCTGGAGCTCGACGCCCTCCTCCGCTTCGGGTCCCTTCTCGTGGCTGCGGGGCGCGGGGGGGGGGGGGGGGCAGCGGTCAGCGGGGAGGGGGCCGGGGCCGCGCGCGCCCCCGGGGACCCGCCTCCCCCCCCCCCCGCTCCGGGGGTCCCCCTGCCCCCTCCCCCGCCCGCGGCCTCCATCTTGTGCCCCGCCCGGCCGGCGGGCGCCCCCCTCCGGAGCGGGCCGGCCCGGGCGGCCCCGGGCCCTACCTGGCGGCGGCGGCGGCGGCGGCGGTGGCCGAGGCTGCGGGGTCCAGGCCCGGGTCCAGCATGTCCATGGGGGGGTGGGGGCGGGGGGGGGCGCGGGGCCCGGGGGAGGGGCGGGGGAGGGGGGAGGGGAGGGGAGGGGGCGGGGGGGCCCGAGCCCGGCGCTCACGCCGCGCGGCAGGAGGGGACGGAGGAGACACGGGAGCCGCTCGCGCTGATCACGGGGACAAACAGTGGGGTCATGTGAGGAGGAGAGGCCGCCGCCGAGGCCGCCGCCGCCGCCGGGGCCGGGGCCGGGCTGGCGGCGGCCGCCCGGCGCCTGGCTCCCCGGCCGGCCCGGCCCGGCCCCGGCGCAGGCCCCGGGGGCGCGGCGGCCTGGGCCTGGGCCTCCCGCCCGCGCCCGCCCGCGCCGCCCGGCCCGCCCGGCCGCTGCGCCGCCCCGGCTCCGCCGCCCGGGCCCCGCTCGGCCGCCGATCGCCCGCCGCTGGCGCCGCTTGCTATTTTTCCCCCTTTTTCCCCTTCTTTGCAAGAGCTGCGCGCGCGCAGCGGCGGCGGCGGCGGCGGCGGCGGCGCGAGCCCGGAGCCGACGCGGGCGGGGGCTGGGGGGGGGCGGCCGCCCTGGGAGCGCGCGCGCGCTCTCTGCCGGGCTCGCCGGGCCGGGCGCGCGCCCGGGGCCCCGCTCCCAGCCGCCGCGCGCTCCCGCGCCGGGGGCCCGGGCGGGGGGCGGGGGCCGCCGCGCTCCGGGGATGGAACGCGGGCCCGGATGGAACGTGGCCGGGGGCCGCCGCGGTGCGGGGCCGGAAGCCGGGCCGAAGCACACGCTCCGCCGGCGGGGGGGGGGGCCGCGGGGGGGGGCCCGCGGAGGCCGGGGGCGCGCGCGCGCGGGGGCCCGGAGGTGGGGGCGGCGCGTCGGCGGGGGAGGCCCGCGGCGCATGCGCACGCATGGGCGGGGCCGCGGCGCGCACGCTGCGGGCGGGGCCGGGGCGAAGCCGGAACGGGCCGTTCCCAGAGGCCCGGGCGGGCGGGCTCGGGGCCAGGGGCCGGGGTGCTGGGGCCCGGGCGCCCGAGAATGCCGGTGACCTTCAGCGCCTCCCGCCCCGCCCCCACCGTCCCCCCGAAACCGGACAGAGAGCGGAGCCGAGGGCTTAGAAACTTTATTGAGCACAAGAGAGGGGACCGCGGGGAGCCCCCCGGGGGGACCCCCCGACACACTAGAAAACGTACAAAAACCGGACGGGGCGCGGGGGGCGCGGGGGGCGCGGGCCTCACACCACCAGGCTCTCCCGGCTCAGGCCGAGGTTCTGTGGAAGACAAGGAGAGAGCGGGGTGTGAGCGGGGCTCCCCCCGGCCCCCAGCGCCCCCCGGGCCCCCCCCCCCCGCTTACCTTCCGGAGCCTCCTTTCTCGGGAGGACTGGGACTCGGTCTCGGAGTAGGGAGGCGGGGGTGGGGGGTAATAGGGTTCTTCCTCCTCCTCTTCCCTGGGGGGTCTCCTCCTCTCCCCCACCCCCTTTTTTCTGAGCACCTCTTCCAAGAAGCGGCCGTCATACTCGGGGTGCCCGGGCCGGCCCGGGTGGCCGTGACCCTGGCTGCCGTGGGGCTCCCGCCGGGGGTCATCCGGGGGTCTGCCCCTGGACCTGAAGTCATCGTAGTAGGGGTCCCCCGAGCGGGAGCAGAGGTCATCGCGGCTGCGGCTGCGGGGAGGCCCGCGAGCCCTGGCGCGGCCCCTCTCGGAGGGCGACGTCCTGCCCGACTCCACGGAGCTGGGCCTGGTCAGCTCATCCAGGGCATCCACGGAGTGGGCTCGCGGCCGCCGGGCCCCCCAGCCTCCCTCCCGGTCCCGGTCCCGGTCCCATCCTCCTGGGCTCCTCTGGGCGCGATAGTCCAGATCCTCATCCCGGATGGGCGTGAGGGCAGGGCCTCGGCGGGGCCGGGAGCGCCAGTCATCCTCGTGAAGGGAAGTCACTTCGCTCATGGCTGGGAGACGGGAGAAGACACCGTCAGTGGTGTGGGCAAGGGATGGGGCGCTCCCACCCCCCACCGGGAATGCCCGACAGCTCACCCCTCTCCACTCGGCCATTGGGCAGGCCAGGTCGAGAAGGGTCAAAGTTGGCCAGCTCCTTCTCCATGTAGTACAGCACCTTCATGGAGTCATCCTGCTGGTTGGCCTGGATCCGGTACCCACTGCGCACGTCTAGAGGGCAGGGGAGGCATGGGGTGGGGTGAGCAGGGAGATCTGACGGCCCAGGCTCTCAGCTCCCGCTACTCCCTCATGAAGCCCCAGTTCTGGGGCCACGACTCAGATGGGAATGTTGGGACTCTCACCTGAGTTTCTGGCACTGTCTGTGTCCCGAAGAAGGGGCACCTGGGAGCTGTGGCCACCAACTGAAGGAGAGACAGGGTCAGGCTCCAGCCACCCTTCCACCCCATCCCCCAAGACCTAGGCATCTTGTCCCCGAAGCCTTCCCTGATGCCTTCAGCTTTTGTCCCTGTGTTCCCCTCCAGCCCTTCCTCAAAGTCCTGGCCCCAAGGACCCAATCCAGCTTCCCCACCACCACCCTTTCACCACACACAGAGGCAGCTGCTTTCCTGCCTCACCTGAGCTCTGTTGGTCAAAATCCCCTGCGTAGCCATTGTGGACAGGACCCATCGGGATGAAGGGTGCAGGAGAAGGAGCCTTGGCTGGAGAGAGGTTACCATAGACGCTGGGTGCATAGACGCTGGGGGCGTAAATGCTCGGAACCCCTGAGGTGGCAGCTTTCCCAGCAGCATACACTGAGAGGAATCACATACAGTAGAACATAAGCCTCCTGAGGACAGCCCATCATTAAATACCAGCCTGAATTATCAAGAGAAGGGCCCACTGGTGCTCTTGACAGCACCCTCCAAGGTTTCTCTTCAGCCTCCTTCATCAAGAGGCTGAAGGGAGAATCTGATGAGGTCCCTTTAGGACCCAAAGGGAAGGAACGATGGCCCTGCCTGGCTACTGAGACTAAAGACCCCACCCCATCCCCACTGGCAGCTGCACATATTCTTCTCTCATTCTCTGACAAACTATCTTGGAGAGACTCCCACTCATATCTGCGAGGAAGCTTATGACTTGGGGGGAGGGAAGTGGCCCAGCCCAGTCCAGGCATCAGAGTCCTTGATTTGCATGGCCACTGGGGATGGGCAAGGAGCAGGTCTTCAAGCCAAATGGACATGGGGATGGTTCCATCTTAAATTTGGTTCTCAATTATGTACATCCCATCAGATTCCCTCCAGCCTTTCCAACCCAGAGCGTCCCCGGGAATGGAAAGCGAGTCTGGGTTGCTGTAAGGACGAAGACGGTTCACTAGGAGCTAGGGAAAGGTTACAATTAGCCTAATTAGCAGTACAGCTGCTTCTCGCTGACTCAGTGCATCTGGTTGGCCCTGGTATTGACTCTGAGTGACCCTGGAACCTTTCAGGGGTCCAATCCATGCATTAATTGTCCTCATCTGTAACCTCCAGGTCTTAACTTGGTTGGTGACCCTCGACAGAAAAGGAAGTCAAGGGCTTCTTTCAAAGCTCAGCTCAGCCATCACCTCCTCAAAAAGGTCTTTGCTGATCCTCCCTTCCCCCCAAATAAGCAATGAGCATCAGGCACCTACCATGTGCTGGTGTTGGAGATAACAGGACAAAAATGAAAGTGCCCTCAAACTGACAAGTTGGGGCAGATGATCTGGACCCAAGTGATTGGGGGGGGGTAGCACCTTATTGGAGCCCAGAAACAGGAGCTAGGATCTGGCCAGGAGAACACTAAACACTGCACAATGAATTACCTCACATGCTTCATGTATGTTTGTATGTGTTGTTTTCATGGATAGAAAACTTGTGGTTTTTGTCTGTTTTCTTAGCACCCAGCAGATAACAGATGCTTACCAAATGCTTATTGATGGATTGGTATCTAATAAGAAATGGATTAAGGGATAGCTAGGTGGTGCAGTGGATAGAGCACCAGCCCTAGAGTCAGGAGGACCTGAGTTCAAATCCAGCCTCAGACACTTAATAATTACCTAGCTGTGTGGCCTTGGGCAAGCCACTTAACCCCACTGCCTTGCAAAAACCAAAAAGATAAAAAAAAAAGATGGATTAATGATGGATAACATTCCCCAGTGGATAATCTACAATGGGGTTTCAAACAGTAGAAATGAGGCCATTAACCTATATCTAAGATCCCTGCAGGTCAGAACACTGACATCTTTTTTAAATGTAATGTCATTTCTGTTTTAATGGATTTTTACTTAGTTTGGTAAATGTTTCCCAATTACATTTTTTATCTAATCTGTTACTGAGTTGTTTCACTTGTGCCTGATTCTTCATGACCCCTGGGGTTTTCTTGGCAGAGATCCTGAATTGGTTTGCCATTTCCTTCTCCAACTCATTTTGCAGATGAAGAAACTGAGGCAAACAGAGTGAAGTCACTTGCCCAGGGTCACACTGCTATTTAAGTATCTGAGGCTAGATTTCAACTCGGGCCCTCCTGATTCCAGACCTGGCTCTTTATCCAGAGGTTTAAAGGCAAACAAAACCAAAATCACAGAATCAAGCATGCCATTCTCTCCAAAATACCTGACCAGGATACGGTGGAAAATCTCAAAATGACAAAAAAATCCCATTACTCTTTTGGACACTTATTAATGGCAGCTAGGTGAAATCAGAGTGAAAAGAGTGCCAGACCTGGAGTCACAAGGACTCATCTTCTTGAGTTTATATCTAATCTCACTTATTAGCCTAGTGACCCTGAGTCACTTAATCCTGTTTGCCTCAGTTTCCTCATCTGTAAAATGAACTGGAGAAGGAAATGACCAAGAATCTTTGCCAAGAAAACCCCAAATGGGCTCATGTAGAGTCAGACACAATTGAAATGACTGAACAACAAAATGGTTCGGGAAGTCTCTTCTTGAAATGAGTCCCCAAAGCCCAACCTTTTTAAATTCTAATAGGTCCCCTCCCCCCAAAAACAACTACCATCTCCTCCCAGAAACTGACCTCAATCCAACAACCCACACCTGCTCTCGACAACTTAGACAGAAGCCACAGCTATTCTATTTTCTCACTGTTTCCTAAATTTTGTTTTCACTCTTGCTGCTGCCTGGCCCCAACCATTGGAGGTAACAAAAGCCCCCAAATCAATACTTACAGGCCTCAGGACAGCAGCACTTTTCTGGGCAGCAGGGACAGCGAACATAGCAGCAACAGGTGTGGGGGCAGCACTGGCACCAACAGATGCCCAGGAGAAGGAAGACCAATATGGCAGCCAGGACAATCACCACCACAAAGAGCCAGTCTGTAAGAAAAAGAGGATAGGGCCTGGAGCTGAGGTCCTAGGGTGTCAGCCAGGGCAAGAGTCACATGGAGCAGTGCAAGGCAGGGAAAGGGGCAGGCAGCCCGGGGCCCAGAAGAGCCTTGGCCAAAAGCTGAGGTCCTAGGGGGTCAGGCAGTCACAGGGGCTGATGACAAGCCCCAGGAGCAGCAGGCACACAGGCCACACTGACAACATCTCTCACCACAAACCATCCTAAGGGGGCTTCATTACAAGCTTTCCTCATCCCCTTCCAGCTTTCTCAGAACTTTCATGAGCCATTTACTGAATCAGTGCACTTTACAATGCACTGATCAGTGATGCTGATGGGATTTTTTTGAGAGGGGTGTTTGAGGGGAGGGATTTGGTTTTGGAGAGATGAAGGGATAATGTGAGAAACTACAGGGTCATAAAAAAAATCAGACACAATCACAAATTTATTTTTACAAATCGTAGAACTGAAAATTTCAAGGACTTAGACAATGATCCCAATAATGCTATAACCCATAAGCCTCCCAAAGTGGTGCACCACAGGTGCAGAGTAGGGCATGCTTTTGTCAGATCTGGCCATCGTGTTGATTTGATTTGCTTAAGTGTATTTCTTTGCTGGGGGGGGGGGGGGGGAGTCATTAGGAAAGGAGGATTATAGAGTGAATATTTTTATGAGCTTTCATTTGAAGACTTAAGGTAAATTAAATTATGAGGTTCTGCACAGTTTTTGTCTTGGCCCATCCTAGGTACTCCAGAGTTGCCAGATTCAATTGAACTTAAGCCTTGTAACTGTCCTATGAGCTCAGCAGAGTAAGGGCTAGAATCCCCATTTTCCAGATAATGAAAACAGATAGCTAGCACTAATACAACAACGGTTCTGAAGTGTTTTTACAAATATTTCCTTATTTAAGCCGAATATTCCCATTTTACAGTTGAGTAACTGAGGCAGCTAGCAGATTAAGTGACTTGTCCAGGGTCACACAGCTGAGGTGGGATCTGAACCCAGGTCTTCCCGACTCCAAACCAACTCTATCCTCCCTGCCATGGCACCCCTCTGAAACCACAGCCTCAGAGGGGTGAAGACCTGCCCATAGCTAGTAAGGGGTAGAACTGGGTAGAGCTAGAATCCAAGCCCTCCCCATGAGCTGGCCTTGTGCTCTCCCACACTGCACAGCATCCACACTGGACTCCTCTGGCCTTTGCCAGATGGGTGTTGCTCTCCTAACTGCTTTGGGCACCCCTGAGCTCTCAGGACCAGAGCTGAAGAAGCTGTTCAGGATCAAGTCTAAAGTTCTGGCCCCTACACAGGGCAGAGGACAGCCCAGCTGGTCTCCCAGAAGGCCAAGGGAGAGGAAGATAGACAGCATGTTGTAGCTACTACAGGAGACCCCAGCTAGTGTTCATTTCTGAGGGGGGAGTGGGAGGAGGCAGGAAAGGAAGACAGGAAATAGGGCAGGGGGAGGGTGATCTTCAAGGCTAGGAGGTCTAAGGAAAAGTCAGGGAACAAGGACCCCCTGGCCTCCACCCCGTACCTTCCATGGACCCTATCTGAAAGTCTGGTAAGAGTTCAGCCACCCCCGAGGTCCTGCCTGGAGGGACAAAAGAGAAACAGTTGATTATTCCAGCAAGAAGCTGGCCAGGCTGGGCAGGAGAGGAGATAGCAGGTCCTTCTCCTACCCACCCCCAGCCCACCACGGCCCTGGCTCCTGGCTGTCTGGTCAGGCAGTGCCCTAAGCATGCCACCTCTAGCCACGTGCTGAGCTTATCACCACTCCAGGTGACCGAAGGCTGCCTGCAGGCCCAGAGAGGGCACCCCCAGCCTGTGCCCAGGATGGAGTTCCTACAAAGCACTGATCCTGTACTAAGATGGCACTCGTTCTCAACCACATACACGGTAGAGTATGTGCGTCAGCCCATCAATATATATGGACCGACATGTCAATATATATTTGGCGTCACTCTTGCATGCAGCCAGCTGGAGTGGGTAACATGCAGTAACAGCAGCCCCATGTGTCCTTTGAGGTCCAGGCTGCCTGCCGGCTGTCCCTGACTGACACTGCCTCCACCTTGGGAGACACAAGCAAGATAAGACAACTGGCGCTTTCCCTTTGAGGCCCGCCCCAGCTGGAAGAGGGCGCCGAGGCCAGCTCCCATCACTACAGAGGGGCAAGTCGAGGCTCAGGAATGAAGTTGGCCCAGGGATGGCCATGACTGGTTCGTGCTGGGTTGGGGAGCTTGGCAAGCATGGGTATGGATGCCAGAAGGCAGAATTAGACCCAAAGGAAAGAAAGCAGGCAAACAAGATGCTCATATGTGACCCTGGGTGGGAGAAGGGAGGATCCAGCCAGCTCTCCTTGTTTATTCACACTGGCGGAGGGCAGGCAGGCGGGCAATGAATAAGCATCAGACAATCATTATCTTCTACCCCCCCCCTTAAAAATATGTTTGGCCTTGGAATGTGTGGTGCTGGGACAGGAAATCAAATGTCTGTGCTGATTGAGGATAACCACATTTCTTCCTCATTTAGA
Organism: Macrotis lagotis; assembly: GCF_037893015.1. NCBI lineage: Eukaryota > Metazoa > Chordata > Mammalia > Peramelemorphia > Peramelidae > Macrotis > Macrotis lagotis. The sequence goes on from NC_133658.1 coordinate 900,671,821, forward strand.
CTGATGGATAATGGGGGGGGGTCATCTCTTCTGCTGTAGATGCACAGTTGTGTATAAATCTAAGAGTGACTGGGCTAGCAAGGGTAGGAGAAGCTGAGACATGAGTCAGACCCAGGAAGCAGGCAGGCAGGCAGGCAGGCAGGCAGACAGACAGACAGACAGACAGACAGACAGACAGACAGACAGACAGACAGGAGATAAGGGAAGGGACTCCTAACCCTTCCACAATCACCCATGCCCCGCCCTATCCCCAAAATGAATTCAGGGGGTGGGGGGCCCCAATACCTCCATCCTTGCCCCCTTACCAAGGACGATGAGCTCAGCATAAGCTTCATTGTTGCCTTGGAGGTCCTGGGCAGAGACTACAGAGCAATAGTAGACACCACTGTCTCCCCAGGCAGTCTGATCAAAGGTCAGGTCAGCATCTGTGGCCAAAGACATCAATATTTGAGATCATTGGAAGGGGGTGGGGAAGGGCTTGTACATCCTGGCACTCTCCCTGTCTCTTCAAGGCAGAAATAGCCGGAGGGCCCCCACCCCCCCTCCCCCAATTATCCAGCCCCAGACAACTGTATGTCAATCTGGGGCATCCTGCCACTCCCTCCCTAGCTTGGGGAAGCCTCAGTTTACTATGGTGCCTGGAATGGAAATAGTCCATCTGTCAGGTCCCTCAGCATTTCCTGTTTCCTCCATGCTGCAAAAGCACTAATTACTTACATCCAGGTAGCCACCCACCAAGAGGTGGCAAGGCCAGATCCCCTGGGGCTGAAAAGTCAGGGATACAATCAGAGATAAAGGTACAGGGTACAGAAAAGGCAGGAGACTTGCCAAACCCCTAAGCTGGAGCTCCTCACCTGTGGCCCAAATACTTGGTTTTTCAAATCTCTTGATAACTGTATTTCAATAGAATTGGTTCCTCATTCATCCATCCTCAGTATTTTATTATGAGAAGGGAATGAACATTGGTTTCACTAGACTTCCTGCCTGGGAAGCCTATTACACAAATGAGGGCAAGTTCTGCCCCCTCACCTGTACATCCTGATCTTCGGCATGCACACTACACTCCCTCCAAGGCAGGTCTTGCCTGGTCCTGAGCCAGCACTCCAACCCCCAGCCCCCTTTAATGCTCCCTTTGCCCACCTAAACCCCACCTCCTCCTAAAAGCTGTGTGTGTGTGTGTGTGTGTGTGTGTGTGTGTGTACACATACACAAGGGACTGTGGGGGAAGAGGACAGGTAACCTCTCAGGGCCTTGTGGGATTGAATGAACAGTCCTAATAAAGTCAAATGAGGTCACCCAGCAGTTGATGGAAGAGTCAACAGACAAGCTTTCATTCATTAATTCATTCAACAAATGTTTCCTGAGCAGCTTTGTATGAGGCACACACAGAGTGAGCACTGAGCTCAGAGGACAAAGCGGGACCAAGTTATAGAAGCAAACTTGACCGGGGTAGTGCCTCAGTGACACCCCCCTCCAGATCTAGCTCTACCACTGAGCTCCTCTGGGAGGCAGCACAAATCACTGGCCCTCCCTGTATGGGTCTCCTCACTAACAAAAATGTATGTGTGTGTGTGTGAGGGAGGAGAAACTGGAGGAAGGATGTTTACACTAAAACCCTATCCTGTTTAGCACCCTGAAGGTGTCCAGCCCACCCTTCCCCTGCCTCTCTCCTCCTCCCCCCACAGCCTCCTCCATCTTACGCACTCCCAGTGATGGTGATCCGTCGCCCTTGGTAGTAGTCGCCCAGAGTCACGGCATTCCCCTGTTTTGTGGCCACCACTCTCACCGTTCGGACGCTGTCCTGACATTCCACATAGGGGTTGTAGCCGGGGTTGCCGGCCGCGAGCTGGGCATTGAGCTGGTTGTCAGCGCTGGCTGAGGAGAAAGCGTCAGTGACTCGATCCCGGCAGAAGGACTTATACTTCCAGATGACGATGGGGGTAGTGGGAACCCCTGAAAGCTGGTAGGAGCAGGGAAGGGTCACGGGCTGGAAGAGGATCACCACTTGGAAGGGATTGGATACTGTGACCTGGATGCAGGCTACAGGAGCTAGGAGGTCAAGAAGTCAGGAGTCAGAGAGGGTTGGAGGATGCCCAGTTAAACAACATAATCATCATCCTTCACATCTGCACCTCAAGGTTTCATATTCATTATACCATTTGATCCTCAAAACCATCCTCCTAAGGCATGCAAGGCAAGGGATTATTAGCTCCTTTTTACAGATTAGGAAACTGAGGCACCAAGGAAAGAAGTTCCTATGGTGACCAACACTGAATATTGGAACAGTGACTAGAACCTAGTTCTGACTCCCAAATGGTTTAGCAGCAAAGCACTATGGCATAGTCAAAGGGCAAGGTCTTAGATGTCACTAACATTCACTAGAGGTGGGTTCTAGCAACACACCCAAATAGCAAAGTGGACCTCCTGAAAGCCAGATGGCTCCCCGTGCCAAGACCTGGCCAAGAACCTTCTAAGAAGTCCAGGAATGGATGGAGATGGGATTTGGCTCACAGCAGCGTCCCTCTCACTTGCAGAATGACACCAACTAAAGCACTCAGAGGTTTATTCAGCTCTGAGCACAACAGGTTTTAAGGGCTTTGGAAAGCTGGAGCAGGTCTGGGAGAGGAGGAGGAGGAGGAGGAGGAGGAGGAGGAGGAGGGGGAGGGGGCCCAAGCCGGAGAAGGGTCTTGAATACAGATCATTGGGACAGCAACGGAAAGCACTAGGGACAAAGAAAAGCCTCAGGGGACAGACAGACAGGTCATTCTAGTCTTGGAGCAAATCGTGAGAATTGGGCTGACAACAGAGATGTCCCATTGGGGCACCCACTGCCTGGGAAGTGGGGGGGTGACTTCCCTCTCCCTGGGGTCTCCAGTCTGTTCCGGCTAGGATAACCCCAGAGGTGACTCTACAGCAGTTTTGGAGGCCACAAGAAAAAGACTGTTCCCAGATCTGAGTGACCCTGAGCAAGTCACTTTAACCTCCACGGATGCCAGCCTCGGGTGGGCGGAGAGGGCAGACTTGTTGGAACCCAAAGTCATGTACTAATGCCCACTGAATTGGATTGGGAGGCAACCTGCCACCTCGGTGGCCCTGGGGGCCAGGCTCCACTTTCTCCCTTCTCAAACCCTCGGCCCGAGCCTCCAGAGTCCAGGGCGGACCGGCCTGCGTGGCCTCTCCGGGGACTCCGGGCTCGACCCCGGCCATCCCAGCCGCGGGAAGATCGCTTCACCCGGGGCTTTCCGGGAGGCGAGGCGGGGGGCGCCGCGCAGCCGGCCCTCCCCGACCGGCGCGCTTCTTCCCACGGGCGCCCGCAGGCACCTGCTGCCTCCCGGGCTTCCCCGGGAAGGGCTCGGCTCGCAAGGGCCGGCTGCGGGCCCCGTCCCGCGGTCCCCGCGACCCCCGCGGTCCCCGCGACCCCCGCGACCCCCGCGATGCCCGCGGGCCGCTCCCCTCCCCCTCCCCGGCCCATTGTCCCCGGCGGGCCGGAGTTTCAGGCGGTTTCGCTTCCTGCCTCCCGGTGGGGGCGGGCCGGCCCGACCCCTCCCCCAGCCCCGGCCCGACCCCTCCCCCAGCCCCGGCCCGACCCCCCCCCCCAGCCCCGGCCCGGCCCCGCCGCCCCGGTCCCCTCTGCCCCCGCCCCGGCCCCGGCCCCGCCGCCCCGGTCCCCGCCGCCCCGGCCCCGGCCCCGGTCCCGGCCCCCGGAGGACCGCGGGTTTCGGCCACCCGGGCCGGGAGGGGGAGGGGCGGGGCCCCCGGCCCGCGGGCGGCTACCTGGGCACCCGAGGGTCAGCAGGAGCAGCAGCGCGGGCAGCGGGGGCAGCGGCGGCGGGGGCGCGCTCCGCCCGCGAGGGTCTCCTCCTGGCCGGGCCGCCGGAGCCATGGCAGCTGCGTTCCGCCGCCAGGTAGAGGCGGAGGAGGGAGGAGGGAGGGGAGGGGAGGGGGAGGGGCCGGGGGAGGGGAGCAGAGGAGGGGGCTGCGTGGGCCGGGGGCGGCCCGTACCATCCGCGGGAGGGGGGCCGCTCGGGCGCCGCCCGCTCACCTGCCCGCCTCGCCCGGCCGGCCCCGTGAGGGAAGGCGGCGGGAGCGCGGGTCGGGGCGGCCCGCCCGGCTCCGGCCGGTCCTTGGCCTCTGATTGGCCCCGACGCGTTCCCCGACTTCCCCCAAAATATCCTTTTGTCCCACTTGGGAAATGGAAGGGCCCAGGTGCGGCCGGGGCGGGGGCGGGGGCGGGGCCTGAGGCCCGACCCCGCCCACCTCCTCGGAGCCCCGGAAATGGGCCGGCCCAGGTAGGAGTGCGGGGAGGGCGGCCCCAGAGACTAAGAGCTGGCAGGGGCTGGGGGGCGCCCCCCGCTCGCATCTCTGGCCTCCGGTCGGGGCGTCTCTGCCTCGGAGAGAGGAGGCTGCCAGGAGCGAGCCACCTGCCGGATGCGGGCGGGGCCCGGCCGCTCACCTGTCCGTCCTCCCCCGCAGGGGCAATGGACCGACCCAGGTACTGGGGAGGGAAAGGGTCGGGCGGGAGATTCCAAAAGGGCATCCCCCGGGGGGCCGCTCCGCCCCTCCACTTTCCCGCACAACTTTTCTTGGCGGCTTCTCCCTCCCGAGTCTGCGCCTAATGAAATTAATTTAACGGATTAACTGGCTTTCCTCGGAGTAAAACTCTGCGCGCGTCCCTGGGGGCCGCGGCGCGCCTGCCCCCCCCGTCCCCACTTTCTCGGGTCAGTTCCCAGGGGCCCCTCCCTGGGGTCAGCCCCCCTCCCCCCGCCCTCGGCCGGGAGCCTGAGGCTCTTAAAGGGGCGGCTTGCCCAGGCCGGCCCAGGGCCGAAGCCGGACTCTTCTCGCGGCTTTCCCGGCGCCACCTCCCTAGGGGCAAAGGCAGAAACCGGGGCCGAGCGACTCTTCCTGCCGCTTGGTGGATGTGGCAAAGGTGGCGCGAGTCGGACACACTCTGGGGGTCTGGGATGCCCAGGTCCCCAGAGCTGGAAGTTAAGAAATAAAGGGCCAGACCTCTTATTAATCTGGCCCCGAACTCTCGTCCACCCCTTTGTCTTAAGACTTTCCTCTCCAGACAAGATGGACGCTCACCCCAAAGTCCTTCTGCCATCAGCGTGTGGGCTTTTTCGTTCCCTCCCCTGCAACTGTGGACCTCAGTTTCCCCATCTGTAAATTAAAAGGATGAGACTAAATCGCCAAGGACCCTTCTGAGTTCCACGGACCTCTGACTTTCGCTCACGCCCTTACCGTGCCAGGAATGCCTTTTTGTGTTTTTGTTCTTGTTTTTGCTAGGCACTGAGGTTAAGTGACTTACTCAAGGTCACCCAGTATCTGAGGGGCAGCCACTATGGGAACTCAGGTCCTCCTGACTCCAGGGCCCGCGCTCCACCCGCTGTTCCACCTAACCGCCCCCCGGGAATGCCGCCTTCTATCCCACAACTCTGGCCCTCCATCAGTAGCTCAACTGAAATTGTAGTTCTTCCAGAAAGCCAGTTCGAGCTCTGCTCAAAATGACCAAGTCCTTTTTCCTTTGATAAGACCCTTCTGGGGCCACCTTTCCCTTTCTCCCTTACATAGCCTGGCAGAGCTGGAAAATGGAAATCCTACTGCTAACTGATAATGGACAAGTCACTTAACCTCTGGCCCCTGATTCCTCTTTACAAAATGCGTGTCCCCTGCATGTACCATTTTATCTATATCTTTATCTATGATGATTCAAGGGCTAGTATCAAAATTGACCTTCCTGGCTTTGATTTAACTTTGGTCCAACATTGGGGGGATTTGCCTATTCTTATGAAATGACAAGCTCTGAATGGTCCCTTGGTTCTCGAGGCCTTTGCTCCCAATGCCTGTGATAACAGGGGATTTAGGATAGTCTATCAGTTAAAAAACAAACAAACATTTCCCCTTGGCTTACAAAATGGAAAATGGAAAGTGGTACCCTTTCTGAAGCGAAAGCATTTCCAAATACAGCTACTGAGACAGAATCTATCACTATTGAGCTTGCTAAGGAAAATTAAGATAGGGCATCTATACATCAACCACACTTTTCTCTTTAGAAATAGCTAAGAGCACTTAAAATAACTTTTAGCCATCTTACAAATACTAAACATTTTCACTTTTTGAAGAGTGGTTCAAATTATGCAACTAACCTAATGGTCTCAATGATGATTTCAATCTAAAATAATATGTCTGTGAGCTCTTGACTGTAGAATGTAATTTATGAAACACTATGGACAACAAAGCTTGTAATTTTTCACTTGGGTACACAGAAAATTGGGTCCGTTCTTTTATAGTCACAGGTAAATGAGCAGTTGACCACACGCAAATTTTATTTCAAATTAAATAATTGTTTGAATCAGTTATCTGTACACTCTCATGCAGTATGGTTGATCAAAATGCTGTAACATAATTGCAAAAAGTCATTAATTTTTTTTAACTCATCAAATAAATTTGGAGCTCCCTACGAATTCTGATTTTTCTTCACCTTGTTTCATGGTTACTGTGACCACAAAAAAACCGAGTTCTGGGGTTTTTCCATAAAGAAAGTTTTGTGTATGGGATCCTGGCTGCCTTTTTCTTTTTTGTGTTTCCTTTTCCTTTTAAAAAACTCCACTGGCTCCTTATCATCACCAAGATCAAATGTGAAATCCTCTGTTTGATATTCTAAGCCTTTCATAATCTGCCACCTCCCTTTCCGGTCTTTATAGACCCTATTCCTTACTAAATGCTCTGTGATTCAGTGATACTGGCCTCCTAGCTGTTCCCCCTTCAAGACATTCCCATCTTCATCTCTAGGAATTTTCACTGACTGCCCCTGAAATTCTCTCCCTTGCTCATCTCTATATCCTGGGCTTTCTTTAGGTCCCAACTAAAATCCTATGTTCTGGAAGAGATCTTTCCTGATCTCTCTTCATTTTCGTGTTTGTGTGTGTGTGTGTGTGTGTGTGTGTGTGTGTGTGTGTGTGTGTGTGTGTGTATTTGTTGAATATCCCTAATTCTATAAATTTTTTATTTGTACATACTTGTTTATGTGTTATCTAAATTAGAATGCAAACTCCTGAGAGACATTTTTGTTGGTTTGTTATTGTTGCCGTTTACCTGTTTTTATGTCCTCAACAAACTGTTTAAATAAAGTATTGTTTATTGTGAGTTGATCAGCCTTGATGGAAGCAACTCCTCTCAGCATTTCAGAGAACTAGGACAACCCTAGGAGACGGGCTATGGACAATGCTATCCCCATCCAGAGGAAGCAAAACAAAACAAAGCCCAAAACAACCCCTACAGAATCTGAATGAACACTATATGCACTTTTTCAAAATTTCTCATATGTATTTCTTTCCTATTTCATGGTTTTCTTTCTTTTCCCTTAATGCTAATTCCTCATACCAAAAGTGAGTAATCTGTAAACATGTCAAACATGTTGTGTATGTCCAATATTCACCAGACTGCTCACCATTGAAGGAAGGTGGAAGGAAATTATGTAACTTTAAAATATGCATATGCATATGGATGAAGGTTAGGGAACTTTTATAACATGATTGGAAAAATAAAATATCAAGTGGAAAATTAAAGTATTGCTGTTGACTTGACTGGATATGAATCTGTCCTCAGAGTGAAGGTAACCTTTTGAGTTTGAAAGGTTTAGAGGTTGAAGAGCAGCAGTGGCTCCAAAAAGGCAAGTGGCGGTGTCATTTACCAGACTGGCAGCAGTAGTTCCTGGCCAGACATGCATCTTCATGGGAGAGGATAGCCACCATGAAGAGAGTTTGGCCGTTTTTAAGTATGTGAAGCACATGCTAACTTCCTCCTGTTTTAATGGAATTGGATGATCAGCCTCCTGGCAGATAGTAACATTAGTTACTGAATCCTACTTTAAGTTTGCCTCTGTGTGTGTCCTATGTCTAACTTTTCTTTTATGTATAGGAATAAATTACTTGTCCCATCTCTCATTCTTTTTTTTTTAATCTGTTTTTTTTTTGGCAAGGCAATGGGATTAAGTCATACAGTTAGGTAATTATTAAGTATCTGAGGCTGGATTTGAACTCAAGTACTCCTGACTCCTAGCTGCCCCATCTCTGATTCTTATAAAACATTTGTAATTTTCTGATTCCTCCTTTCTGGGAAGATTGTAGATATGAGTAAAATCATCCCAGGGTCACCAGTATGGGAGACAATATGGCAAAGGAGGAAAAAACGGGGAATGTGAAAAGAGAGTCCTCTCTCATAAGTTAGGCTTCCCCAGGACTGAATGGAATAGAGATTGGGTGCAGTCCCTTCCCTGGATCCTGTGATAGCCCAGTAGCACTTCTTTGAAGCTTACAATTTTATATATCTGTTCTCATTTCTCAAATATAGAGAGAACTGAGCCAAATTTCTAAAAGTAGGAGCCATTCTCCAACTGATAAATGATCAAAGAGATATGAACGAACAGTTTTCAGATGAAGTCAACATAGCTATCTATAAGAAGGTGCTCTAAATTGCTATTGATTGAAGAAAGGCAAATTAAAACAATTCTGAAGTTCTACCTCAGATTGACCAATAGGAAGGAATGATAAATATAGGAGGGGATGTGGGAAAAATGAGACATGCATTTACTGCTGGTAGAGTTGTGAACTGATTCAAATAATTTGGAACTGTGCTCAAAGGACTATAAAACCATGCATACTCTTTGACCTAGCTGAGCCACTACTAATTGAATCCAAAAAGAGATATAAAAAAAAAAATGGAAAAAGATCTATGTGTACAAAAATATTTATATTTTCTGCTGGCAAAGAATTGGAAATTGGGAGGATGCCCATCAATTGGGAATGGCAGAACAAATTGTTGTATGTGACTGTGCTTCATTAGAAATGATGAGCAGGGCAGAGCCAAGATGGCGACAAGAGAGGAACATCTCTTAAGCGCTCTCTAATAAAACTAATAAACTAAGAACTCTAACTAAATTTTCAAGAGATAGAACCCACAGGGGGACCCAGTGAGGCAGTTCTACTCAAGGTAACCTGGAAAAGAGCAGAAAGGCTCTGCTCCCCAGGCTTGGAGGGGTGGCCCACCAGAGGGGTGGCCTGCCAGAGTGAAAGAACTTCAGCCTCTCAGAGGCAGCCCCAGGGTGCTGGGAGCTGCGGCTCACAGCAGTGGGGGAGTTTCCTGAGCTACGCCCTGGGGAGAACTGGGCAAAAACTGGGGGAACAGTGGGGGGACCTCTGCCAGAGAGAGCACTTGAAGGTCAGCCCTCAGGGCACACAGGAAACAAGCAGGCAGAGCCTGGAAGCAGGAGCCACAGGGCATGAGCCCATTGAACCTAGGGAGGGGAGTGAAGAGAGAGACTGCTGAACTCTGTCCTCTGTCCCTGGAAAAGGATGCTGGGGTTCTGACCACATTCAGATCCTGATCACAGTCTAGGCCCCCCAAAAAGAACAGCAGGGCCCCCCCAACCTCAGCCCCATGGCAGAGGGGGGTACCTATGATCATTCACAGACCAGGAGGAAGGACAGAGCCTCACACACTGAGATTCTTGTGGGAGTGTCCTAAAAGCTCAGGAAGCACCCCCCCCAAAACAGGCTTAGGCTGGGAAAATGAGCAAGCAGAGAAACGAGGAACACCATTGAGAAATATTTTGCCTGTGAGCCCAAGAAGGATCAAAACACTCAATATGAAGAGGAGGAAGCACAAGCTCCTGCATCTAAAGACTCCAAGAAAAACAGAAATTGGGCTCAAGCTATGACAGAGCTCAAAAAGGACTTTGAAAATCAAATGAGGGAGATAGAAGAAAAACTGGGAAAAGAAATGAGAGAGATGCAGGAAAAACATGAAAATGAAGTCAGCAGCTTAGTCAAGGAAATCCAAAAAAATGCTGAAGAAAATAGCATGCTAAAAACCAGCTTAGGTCAAATGGATAAAACAGTTCAAAAAGTTATTGAGGAGAAGAATGCTTTAAAAAGCATGATTGGCCAGATGGAAAAAGAGATAAGAAAGCTCTCTGAGGAAAACAAATCCTTCAGACAAAGACTAGAACTCAGGGAGATTGATGAATTTATGAAAAATCAGGACTCAATGCTTCAAAACCAAAAGAATGAAAACTTAGAAGAAAATGTGAAACATCTCATTGAAAAAAACAACTGATATGGAAAACAGATTTAGGAAAGATAATCTAAAAATTGTTGGAATACCTGAAAGTCATGATCACGAAAAGAGCCTTGACATCATTTTCAAAGAATTACTACAGGAAAATTGCCCTGATATCCTAGAAGCAGAGAGCAAAATAGAAATGGAGAGAATCCACCAATCTTCCTGAAAAAGAGATCCCCAAAAAACAACCCCCAGGAATATTATAGCCAAGTTCCAGAACTTCCAAGTCAAAGAGAAAATATTACAAGCAGCCAGAAGGACACAATTCAAATACTGTGGAGCTGCAATCAGGATCTCACGGGACTTAGTAGCAACTACATTAAAAGCTCATAGGGCTTGGAATATAATATACGGGAAGGCAAAAGAGCTTAGAATGCAATCGAGAATAAACTACCCAGAAAAACTGAATGTCCTCTTCCAGGGAAAAAAGATGGACTTTCAATGAACCGGGGGAATTTCAAATGTTCCTGTTGGAATGGCCAGAGCTGAACAGAAGGTTTGATCTTCAAATACAGGACTCAGGTGGAGCATAGAGAGTGGATGAGAAGGGGAAAATATGAGGGACTTAATGATGATGAACTGCATGTATTCCTGTATAGAAAAATGACACTGAGAATACTCATATGAACCTTCTTAATTAACAGAGCAGGTAGAAGGAGCTTTTATAGATGAAGCACAGGAGAAAACTGAATTTGAGGATATATTGTGGTGTAAAAATGGAGTCAATAGATAAAAGGGAAATGTAATGGGAGAAAGAAAAAGGAGAGGAGGAATAGGCTAAGATATTTCATGTAATAAGATTTCTCTTTATTACAATGAGCTATTGCAATGACATGGAAGGGAGGAAGGCAAGGGGGAATGAGGGAATCTTTGCTCTCATCAGAGGTGGCTAGGAGAGGAAACAGCATATATACTCAATGGGGTATAGACATGTGGAGTAAGAAGGAGAGAAGGGGGACAAGGGGAAGGGGTGGGCATGTGAATGATGGAGAAGAGGATGGACCATGGGGGGAGAGTGGTCAGATATAACACATTTTTTTTTTTTACTTCTTGCAAGGGGCTGGGATTGGATGGCTTGTCCTGGACCATAGGGCCAGGTAGATGCTGGGCCTAAGGGGTGGTATGGGAGCTCCGGGCCTCTTGGCCCCAGGGCCAGGGATCTGTCTGCTGCACCATTCAGCTACCCTACAGCAGAGTCAGAGTGAAAGGAGAGAGAAAATACAGTACATGATAGTGGAGAAATACCAAAGGAGGGAGTTGCGATCAGCAATGGCAATGGTGGAAAAATATGGAAGTAACTTTTGTGATGGACTTATCAATAAAGAATGTGATCCACCCGTGACAAAGTTGATGGTGTTGGAACACAGACTGAAGCACATTTTTTATCATTATTATTATTATTATTTGGGTGGGGTGCAGGACAAATGGGGCTGGGTGGCCTGCCTGGGGCTGCATAGCAGGGTGACCATTGGGTATCTGAGGCTGGATTTGGACCCAGGTGTTCTGGGGTCAAGGGCCAGTGCTCTGTCTGCCACCCAACCACCCCTACTATTATTACTATTTTATTTTATTTTGGGTCTTTTTTTTTTTGTTTGGTTTTTGCAGGGCAGTTGGGTTGGGTTGGCTTGCATGTCACACAGCTGGGTGATTGTTGGGTGTACGGGGCTGGATATGGGCTTGGATGCTCCTGGCTCCAGGGTTGGTGCTCCGTCCACTGCGCCACCTGGCCATACTTAAAATTATTACTATTTTTTATTTTAATTTTAATTTTTTTCTCTTCCCTTTACTTTATCACTCAAGCAAGTCTATTTTTTTGGGAGAGGGGGTATTTTGTTTACTTTTAAACAAGAATATTTTATTAATGTATAAAAAACATTATTTGTACAAAATGAGAATAAATAAATATTAAATTAAAAAAAAGAAATGATAAGCAAGATACTCTCAGAGTAAGTTAGTAAATTAAATCACACAGGTCTAGAGACAATACCCTAAGGAAATTTCACAGCCCCTCTAAAGTTGGCATGACCATTACACTCTTGGAGTCCCTGCAGGTTCTGAGTGGGGGGAAGGGGAAGGAAGGAATGAACAGGTAACAAATCAAAAGATCATAGATACTTTGGTATAAATGATGAGCAGGATACTCTCAGAGTAAGACTTACATGAGCAGATACAAAGTACTTTGCACTGTGTACAAAGTAACAACAATATTTTAAGATGATCATTTGTGAATGACTTAGATCTCAGCAATACAAGAATCCAAGATAACTGAAGGATTTAGGCTGAAAAATGCTTTCTGTCTCCAGTCAAAGAACTAATGGTATCTGAATACATGATGAAGCATCCTTTTTTAATTTTTCTTGAGTATTTTTGCCCATTTCTTTCACACATGATTAATATGGAAATATGTTTTATGTGATTATACACACACACACACACACACACTCACACACACATACACACACACATATATATAACCTATATCAAATAACTTGCCTTCCCAATGAGGCAGGATAGGAAAGGAGAAAGGGAGAGAATTTGGAACTTAAAGTTTAAAAAAAAATGTTAAAAATTGTTTCTCCCTGTAATTAGGTAGAAATGAAATACTAAATAAATGAGGAAAAAAAGAGAATTTTATATATCTGCATCTCACTGTGTTTATAATGCTGTTTTGAAATGGCAAGGTATTGTTATTTGGATGTGTTCTTTAATACCTGTTGGAGTATTCCTAGGTTCCATTACTGTGACTTCATAATAACCAGACCAGCCTGCCTCCTCTGCTATCCCACTCTGCCATGCCTTCCATCTTGCTGCTTCTCTTTCTTTCCCTTCCTGGGCTCTGGGCCTTGGAGTCCCTTAGCTGTCCCCCAGGAGGCTATTCCTGCCTGGCTTTTGTCACCCCCAACCCAACAACTCTATCTTGCCCAGTCAAAGAGTCTACCTGGTTCTTCCAGCCCCTATCCCACTCTTTCCCTAGGAAGAAGCAGATGATCCCAGAGGTCAGTGGGGATCTCCACCTACTACACACCTCCACAGACCAATCAGGCACCTACAGCTGCCAAGATGAGGCAGGTAATATCCGGGCAGCTTACAACGTGGACTTTCAAGATGGGACCAAACTCTATCTCAGCCACAGCGAGCTGGAAAAACAACCCCTGAGAAACAAGACCGTAGGAAATAGCAGCCAATGGACACTCTTCACCCAGTGGGGGCCATGGCAGGCCTGCAACCGCTGTGGCGTGCAGGGAGAACGGAAGCGTGTAGGCCTGTGCTACGCCAAGAGAGTAGACCAACAGGAGCTACTGCCCTGTGGGCTGACTGACCTTAGCTCACAAGAACTCCAACGGGGGCCTGAACTACAAGTCGCAGGTTGCTTTGTCCCTTGTGAGAACAACAATCCTGAAACCTCTGTGGTGCTTTATGGGACCTACAAGCTGGAAGAGAATAGCACAGTGTGGCTCAGCTGTCCCTTTGCCACCATCTACAAGTAAGAGGATCCAAGGATCTTGCCCCTAGACTCTCCCTTTAAGTCATAGCCCACCACTGTGCCTTCTCCAGAAGCTGGCATACTACTCCTATCTCCTAGAAGGTTGCTCCTTTCTTCCTCTAGGCACCTCCCTTTGGGAGTTAGCACTTGTTTTCCTAAGGCAGTAATTACCTTGTCTCTGGGTGACTTATTCACCAAAATCAAACTCATTTTCCTGCCCTGGGGTTCCCTAAACTGACTTGTGGTTGCTCCTTCCTCAGCTCCCTCTCCTCTCCTTCAAAACAGAAGGAGAAGACATAATAGCCTTCTTCAATGGAGTTCAGAAACCTGCTCAGCTGGGAGACACACCCCAGCTCTTAGAAACTCTCCTATCCCTCAACACTTGTCAACTTCAACATACCATTCGACCAATGAAGTTAGGTTGTTGTGAGATTGTTTTGACTTTTGAGGTATGTAGAGCTTTGGACTGGAGGTCAGGAACAGGGCAGTGGAAATGCCACCTTAGATACTTAGGAGCTAGATAAGTCATTTCAATATTCTGCAATTCCATTTTCTCTTTTGGAAAGAAAAAGACTTGAGCTCAGTGGCCTCAAAAGGTATCTATGATCTTCTGATTTGTTACCTGTTCATTCCTTCCTTCCTTCGCCTTCCCCCCAACTCAGACCCTGCAGGGACTCCAAGAGTGTAATGGCCATGCCAACTTTAGAGGGGACTGTGGAATTTCCTTAGGGGCTTGTCTCTAGGCCTGTGGGATTTAATTTTTTTCCTCCATGACTTGGCTGAAGGCATCAGTGACATGTTATCACATCTGCAGATGACACATTGTGAGGATAACTAACACGGTGACTGACAACACTAGAGACAAAAACATTAGATGGGCTCTGGTCAGTCAATAAGCTTTTGTGAAGTCCTACTGTGTGCCAGTGATGGGGCTATAAAGAGAAGCAAACTGCACATAAAAAGAAGAAAGAAACAGGAAGGCCAGAGAAGTAGCCTTCAACCTCCGGGAAATGTGGAGATGACCACCCTGGGCTTCCTCCTCCAATGGGCTATCTGTGAGGAGCTCTCAGATATACTCTCTCTCAATACTCAATAATGAGAGAAGGAGGGGGGGGACCCCTGGGTGGGAAGATGGGGCGGGGTGGTACTTAGAAGACATAAGTTTCAGAGTTGATGTGATCTTGGATAGATTTCTAGACACCATATATCTAGATAGATAGATAGATAGATAGATAGATAGATAGATAGATAAAAGTCAAAAATGATCTCACAGGGGCAGGATGGAGGGAGTGTGGCTAGACTATGAGTGGGCCTGCAGTTGGGATGCTCAGACTTCAGGAGTGGGAAGGGAGATGACAAGAGCCCACCTGTTTCTCCTGCAGGCCAGTGAGCTGGGAGTCTGATGAGCTCTCTCCCACCTGGCTGCAGCAGCTGTCTCCCAACCACTCGGACCCAATCCTCGATCTGGCCTCGGGAGGCAGTCGCCTGCAGGTATCCACTTCTGGTACTTACCGGTGCTACGTGAGCCACAAGCTGGTGGGGCGCTTCCAACCTGCCTGGACCCATGACACTCTGGCACCACGTGCCAGGTCCGAGCTGGCCCACATCTACTCTGTGATTGAGGCTGTCATGGTGATGGCCGTGCTTCTCCTTATTCTGTTCAGCTTTATCCAGATGTGCAGGACCAAGATGAGCACCAATGTCTAAGGATGAAATAAAGTGGGACCAAAAAGCTTATGTCTGGGTGTGTGAATGACTGGATGGGGCCTGACAGCTTGAGGAGAGCTAGGTGTGGGGAGGCCATGTGTCCTTATATGTTAGGGCCTGTGTGTGGGGTAAACAGGGCTCTCTAGTCCTTTCAAAGTGCTTTTCATTTCATATCCTAAATCAGAGATTCTCAGTTTGGGGGAGGGGCCTGAACTTCTTGGACAGCCTGGTGGAACCCATGGACCTCTGATCATAGATTAATGATTGAAATACATAAAACAAAATATACCAGAGAGGTCAAATTTCTCCCAAGGTCACCAGCTAGAAAGATTTGAACCCAGGGTCTCGGCCCCAAACTACATTTGAGACTCAGCATTTATTAAACACCTGCTGGGTCCACATCTGTATCACCCCCTTATCTCCTGGTGCTCTGCCCAAAGGACTGTAAATCTTGGTCTCTGAAACCTTACAAGATATCCTGGGGTTTATGGCCTAGATTTCCTTTTTTTAAAAAACCATACCTTAAACTCAACTCCCTTTGGCTCTCACTGACTGGCCAACATAGGACCAAGTCCCACTTGGTTACTGTTTGGGCCCTGATGACTCAGAGTGAGTGTAAATGGCAATTGTTTCTGTTTGACCAGAAACTCAGAAGATTTTTTGTTTGTTTTGACTAGATAAAAGAGGCCATTCTTTGCCTCATTTCTTACTAAGTCTTAATCACTGAATGGGTGTTGCCTCAATCAAATGGAGACCTGGGAAAGACTTGAGCTTAAAAAGGCCAGAGTCTCCCACTGCATCCAGGACCATCTCCAGTCACCCTCATTCTTATCTGGCCACTGGACCCAGATAGCTCCAGAAGAAAAAGTGAGACTGGTGGCTTAGCATAGCCCTGCTTCACTTAAATCCAACTCACTTGCAAGTCATAGCATTAAGTCCCTGATGTCACAGTTCTCCTTGAGAACTAAGGACAAACTGTATATTGATACCTGTGCTAAGCTCTTGTCTTTCATTCCTGAAGAGAACTATAACATCCGGGAGGTGACTTGCAAGTGAATTGGATCTAAGAGGCGGGGCTGAGCAGAGTCACCAGCCTCACTCTCCCCTCCATCTGAGTCAGTGGCCAGATATAGTTCAAGATGACTGGAGATGACCCTGGATACAATGGGAGACCTAAACAAAAGGCATTCCCTGCCCTCAGGGAGCATGCCAACAACTCTACTGTATATTTAGGATAAATCTGAGGTTCCTGATAAGAGCTGAAAAACACCATTTCCTCTCTTTTAAATGAGACACAACTGAAAATGGGATTCTTTGCTTCTGTGCCTCAAGGCACCTGCTCCTGATAGTTACTGGGATCTGTGGGTGACAATGCCCTCTGCAGGTGAAGCTCCCAAGTATATGTGCATGTAACTATATTTGCAGCTGCCCATGGGCAGGGGAGACTCTTAGAGGAGCCTGGGCGTCTCTGATTCTACAGGTGTCCAACCTTTGCCCTTTCAGACATACCTGTCCCATGACCACCCCCGGTTCTTCTCATTCCAAAACTGTTGTGGGTGACAGTTAACCAACACCCTCTACATTTCAGAGAAGGCCACTTTCTTTATCCTATGCCCTTGGAGGGTGGGCAGGGTTGGGGCGATGAGTCCTCTCTATATAAATGAGGAAGCAAAGATAATGAGGCAAAGTCTGAGTTCCCACAGCCAGCCCCAGTGAGGATAGGGCTTCTCACGCCAGTCATGCCCAAAGCTGCTGGACCTGACTCTTCCTCCTTCTGCCCCTCCTGCATTCCTTCCCTCTACACCAGGCCAGCTGCTCTGTTCCAGCAACACAGCCTTCCCAGAACTTGGCTCCCCTGGGCAGTGCCCATAAAGCCCAGGCGGGTGGCTCCTGGCAGTGCAGTGGACTCTGAGCCAGCTGGCTCCCTCCCTGGATCTGCGGTGCAGCAATGCTCCCTCTGATTAGGCCTCACGTCAGCCCTTAGTCATTCTGGGCAGCAGACAGCAGGTCTGCCAAGGGTGAGGGGAGCCAGAGATGGGACAAAGCAGGGTGGAGCCCGGGTAGGGTGGCCACTGTGGTCCTGAACTGAGAGTCCTAGAACCACAGACACCCCCAAGGCCTGTCCAATCCCTTATTCTGCCGAGTCTGAGGCCCAACAATACCAAAGTACTTGCCCCAACTCATATCAGCCATTAATAATCCAGGTAGATTTCAGCCCCAGGTCCTTAGGCTCCAAATCCATCATCTCAGGAGATCTAGATTCAAGTCTTGGCTTTGAGGATCCTTGGCTATGAGAAGTTGAGCAATCTATAAACAAGTATTAAATACTTATTGGGTCCTGGGCCCAGAGAACAAAGACATAAAATGGGAACAGTCCCTGCCCTGAAAAAGTTTATATTTTATCCAGGAAGACAACATTCACAGATATCAGGATACAAACTATATACAAGGTAATTGCAGGAGGACAATTGAGAAGTGGGGTGAGGGGGTGGGGAAAATCAGAAAGAAAACCCTCCTTGAGAAGGTTACTTCTGATCTAAAAAGAAACAAGGGATTCTAAGAGGAGGCAAGTAGGGAATGCTTTCCAGGCATGAGAAATAGGCAAAGGTATGGAGGTAAAAAAAAGTCCTGTGTAAGGAATGGCAGGAAGGGTGAGGGGAGAATAAATTCATTATAAGATGAGAAAAGTAGACTGGAATTTATATTCTGTTACTCAGATAAATTCAAAATCTGATGTTGTTCAGGTGTGTCCAATTCTCTGTCATCTCTTTTGGTATTTTCTTGGCAATGATAACTGGAGTGGTTTGCTACTTCCTACTCCAACTCATTTTATGGATGGGTAAACTGAGACAAACAAGGTGAAGTGACTTCCCCAGGGTCACAGAGCTAGTTAGTAAGTGTCTGAGGCTGCATGTGAAATAGGGAAGAGCAGTCTTTCTGACTCCAGACCCAGCTCTATCCAGATCCTGGGTAAATACCTTTATATTGTGAGGCTGCTAGGTAGAACAGTGGTGAGAGTGCTGGGTCTGTATTTTTACTGAATTTTATCACTTATCTAATCAGTCCTACCTCCCTAACTCTTGCATCACACAATCAACATTTTATAAAAAGAAGCATCAGGCACTTTAAAAAAACAAAAAGACAAAAGACAGTCCCTGTCCTCAAGGAGCTTCCAATCTAATGGAGGAGACAACATGGAAACAAATATAGACAAAGCAAGTTATGTATAGGATAAATAAATAATTACAGAGGAAAAGCTCTGGAATGGAGAGGAATTGTGGAAGGCTTCCCGAGAAGGGGAGATTTTAGCTGGGACATAAAGGAAGCCTGGGAGGTCAGTCACTGGAGCAGAGGAAGAAGAACCTTCCAGGCATAGGGGCCAGTCATGGCAGGATCCTTTTTGAGATACAGCTCAGAGACTAGTCTTACTGTATCCAAGAAAACATGTCAGGGAAAGGTGTGAGGAGACTGGAAAGGTAGGAGGGAGCAGGCTATAAAGGACTTTGAATGCCAACCAGAGCAGTTAGGATTTGCTCCTAGAGCCAATATGGAACCACTGGAGTTCATTGAAAAGGAAGGGTTAGACCCTATCCCTTAGAAAAATCAGTTTGGTGGCTGAGTGGAGGATGGGTTGAAGTGGGGAGAAATTTGAGGCAAGCAGAACAACCCCCGCCCCAGTAGCTATTGGAACAATTCAGGTGTGAGGTGACCAGGGCCAAGCTTGGTGAAGGGGCAGTGTCAGAAGAAAGAAAGGAGTATATCTGAGAGATGATGAGGAAGTGACATCACTAGGACTCAGCAACAGCTTTGATGTCAGTGGGAGGAGAGTGAGGAGTCTAGGATGACTCTTGGTTTATGAGTCTGAAGATCTGGGAGGAAGGTGGTACCTTCCATAGTAAAAGGGAAGGTAGAGTTTAAGGGAGAGTAATAAATTCTGTTTTCCATATGTTAGATGTAAGGTGTCTACTGGATATCCATTTCAAGGCAGTTGATGATTCAAGACTAGAGGTCAGCAAAGAGTTGGGACAGGGAAGGGACATTTGAGAATCATCTCCATAGAGTTAGTCAGTAAATTTATGGGAGCTGATGAGAGCCCCAAGTGGTAGTAGAGAGAGAAGAGAAGAGAGACTAGGATAGAGCCCTGAAGGACAGCTCTGGGAAGGATCCAGCAAAGGAGAGAGGGAGGGAGTGCTCAGACAGGTGTGAAGAAAACTATTTGAACTACATTAGCTTTTAGAAAAGGAATTTGCGTAGTGGCAAAGAATTGGAAATTGTGGGGATGTCCATCAATTGGGGAATGGTTATAAACAAGTTATGGTCCATGAATACTATGGAATATTATTGTTCTAGAAGAAACCATAAATGGTTGGGCTCTAGAGAAGCATGGACTGTCTTACAGGATTTGATGCTGAACGAAGGGAGCAGAACCAAGAGAACAATGCACAAGGTAACAACACTGTGAGATGATCAACCTTGATGGTCTGCTCCTCTTAGCAGTTCAGAGCCAGGACAACTGCATTAGACCTGGACAATGTTATCCCCATCCAGAGGAAGAAAAACAAAACAAAACAAAACAAAACAAAACACAAAAAAACAAACAAAAACCCTCCAACCTTTCAGAATCTGATGAACACCTGATAAAAATTCTCTCTTATGTATCTCTTTCCCTTCATCCTAATTCCTCATACTGAAAATGACTAATCTATAAACATGTTTATCAAAAATATGTGTGTGCAATACTAACCTGACCTTCACCACAGAGGGGGTTTGGAAGGGGAGGTGAAAGGAAATTTTGTAGCTTAAAAACATCCACGTGCATATGGAGGAAAATAAATGAATAAATTTTAAAAAAATTTTTAAAAAGAAAAGGAATTTACTGGGAAAATAGAGCAAGATGAATAATTATAAAAGCATTCCTCCCAAAATGGGTACATACGCTTTCACTGTATATATCCAATTCTCCTAGGGAGAGTGACCTCCAACCCAGTACCAAAGTCACAAGGTGCACGTGAAGAGGGTACCCCACAGCTCCTGGCTACTGAAAATATTTTCCTCCTTTTATAGGGTTCTCATGAATTTCCCCAAGGAACGTTCTACTACATTCCAAGAGCTGGGTCACTTCTTGTGACCACAAGGGGTCTCCCTTCCTAAAATGGCTGCTATCTTATTCTCTATTAGACATACATTGCCACATACCTCTATAGCACATACTGTAGTGACAAGAGGTTGTCATCTCCAACTGCTAGAAGGTTCTTTGATGGGATTCTGGCTTTCTCCAAACCTCCAGCTGCCTAGGCACTTGGGGACTCTTTCCTATCTCCTCCTTCAGGACATTAATTCTTATACTTCTCACCTTCCAGGCAAAGAAGAGCTGAATCTTTTCTCTTGGGAAAACTTCTACACATATCTCTTCCAAATTTCGACTTTCCCCTTTATAGCTTCATATATCTCAGAGTTGACTTAAGAAATTACTATAAATGGGGGCGGCTAGGTGGCGCAGTGGATAGAGCACCAGCCTTGGAGTCAGGAGTACCTGGGTTCAAATCCGGGCTCAAACACTTAATAATTACCTAGCCGTGTGGCCTTGGGCAAGCCACTTAACCCCATATGCCTTGCAAAAAAACTAAAAAAAATACTATAAATGGAGATCTGGGTGGGGGGAATTTTGCAGAAACTGCAACATTTTTACTTAACCTTCAACTACATATAGTCTATGACAAAATTCTTTTTTTTTAGGTTTTTGCAAGACTAATGGGGTTAAAGTGACTTGCCCAAGGCCACACGGCTGGGTAATTATTAAGTGTCAGAGGTCAGATTTGAACTCAGGTCCTCCTGACTCCAAGGCTGGTGCTCTATCCACTGCGCCACCTAGCTGCCCCAAGAAGGTGTCTTAATAGTAGATTATTTGATTGATTAAATACTTGATTAATTGGGGAGGAAAAGGAACCTCATCCTTCCAAATCCATCCACTTCCAAATCATCCTCCTTCAGGTCCCTCACCACTTCTCTAGACACCGGCTCTTGGTGGCCCAGACTGGAATCCTGGAGATGAATTAGGAAGTTACCACCAAGAGCCTCCCAGAACACAGGAACAGAAGGACCACATCACTCTTCTGTTCAAAAATTTTCAGTGGCCTCTTGTGGTCTCTAAAATAATAAAATAGGAATTCTTCTTTTGACATCTGACGTCCACTTTTCTTTCCTCATTTAATATTACCTTCCTTCATGTACTCTAAAGAAGTCTATGAACTATTCTGAAAACATTTTCATTATCCTCAGAGTTCAGCCCCACAGTCCCAAATGATATATTCTATGCCATCCCTTCTCCCTCCACTTTGGTATTAGTCCCCTCTCTTCCTCCTGAAATTATCTTGTATTTATTTATCTATGTACAGGTTGTCCTCCTTCCCTCAGCCTCCAAGGAAGTTTCTCCTAGGATCCTAGGATCATTTAACTTTTGTTAAAATTTGAGGATATTTGAGGGGATAACATAGAAACCAATTCCTAAAAGAAAAGAAACATTTCATTAAGAGAGAGATGAAGGGGGGGTGGGAGAAGGAGGGAAGCAACAGAACAAAATAAGCTAAGGGGAGGGACAGGAATTGTTGTGGGGAAAGAACAATGACAAGTTCCATTTTGGATAGGTTGAGTTTAGGATGCTTCTGGGACAGTCAAGTGGAGATAGTGCAGGGGGCAGTGGAAATGGGAGACTGGTAGCCCAGAAGATGACACTAGGGTGGAGATTTAGGTATGATATTATCTGCATAGAATTGATCACTGTAGCTAAAGGAACAGAGGAGATCCCCAAGGGAGAAAAGATAAGGAAGCCCAGGATGAACACTTAGGGAACATTTACACTTAGTAAATGTGAATTCTGATACCTGAGGACAGTTCAGTGAAATGGGGTGTCTGAGGATGGAGGGGCAAGAAGACAGTCCTATCTGGTTTGAGGGCCAAAGACTGAGGATCTCAGCGGACAAGAAAGGGTGGCAGCTCACGTAGATGGACATGGGGGAAGTGGGGTCACGACAATATGATGCTCTGGGCTGGAAGCAGGGGCCTAGCAGAGAACTATAAGATAAGAGGATCTGGAGGGAATGAAGGTTTTTCTCCAGGACTGCTATCCTCAGTGTTCCGGGGTCCTTCTCTTTGCTCACCTGGTCATTCCACTATTACAGACCCTTGTTGTTTTTCAGTTGTTTCCTACTCTTTGTGATGCCATCTGGAGTTTTTTTGCCAAAGATACTGAAGTGTTTTGACATTTCCTTCTCCAGATCATTTGACAGGTGAAGAAACTGAGGCAAACAGGAAGAAGTGATTTGCCCAGGGTCACACAGTTAGGAAGTGTCTGAGGCTAGATTTGAAGTCAGGAAAATGAATCTTCTTGCCTCCAGGTCCAGGGTTCAGGTCAGTGCACCACCTAGCCTAACTGGCACCATATGTAATAGCCGCCATTTATATTGTGCTAAATAGGTATACAAAGTTTTTTACCTACATTCTTTTCATTGAGGTTCACAGCATTCCTGTTATTGTTATTTTCATCTTACAGATGGAGAAACTGAGTTAAGCGGCTTGCCTAGGACAGCACAGAAGGTTTCTGAAGTCAGAAAGATTAGAACTCAAGTCTTAGTGACTCCAAGTACATCTCTCTAGCCACTCCCTCAGCTCCATTACAAGCTCCTTGACGGCAGGAATTGTTTTTGTACTTGCCACTAATGAATGCTGAGTGAATACTTTTGGATGGCTGGAAAAATACATAGGTAGGTGAATTGATCCTGTCATTTTGGAAAACAATTTGGAATTTTACCCCCCAAAAAATTATTCAACTGTATGGACCATCAGACCAGTGATATCATGATTCCAAAAAAGATTTTTTTAAATGAATAGATAGAAGATAGAGAATCAGACAAATAGACAGACAGTTGTTTAGATGTATGGACAGATACATATATATATATATATATGTATATATATATATATATATATATATATATATATTGGGTGGATGGATGGATGGATGGATGGATGGATGGAGGGGAAGAGAGACAGAAAGACAGAGAAAAAGAGAAGGGCAAGTTTCATATGAACAAAATATTTATAGCAACTCTTTTTTGTGATTACAAAGAATTAAAAACAAAGTTGGGATTCCATTAGTTGAGGAATGACTGGAAAAATCATGGTATGGAATATTATTGTTCTGTAAGAAACAATGGATTCAGAAAAATTTGGGAAGACTTGTATGGTCTAATCCAGATTGAAGCAAGAAGAGTCAAGAGAAAAATGCACATGAGGGAAAGGGGAAATGAACCTACTGTGTGCTAAGCACTCTACAAATGATATCTTGTTTGATCCTCACAACACCTCTGTGTTTTATTGGAAACTGTGGCAGACACAGGTGAAGTAACTTGAAGAAGTCTGTTTGAACTCAGGTCTTTCTGACTCCCCACCCAGAATTCTATCCATTGCATGTGCCACCTAGTGGCCTCAGTTGTGATGGCTACAAAAATGTAAACAAAAACAAAGGTTGACTCTGCCATGTGATCAAATGCTGCCCACCTGCCTTCTTTCTGGGCAGAGGTGTGGTGGGCAATGCGTGTAGAAAAGCACAATACTTATATAGTGAGGAAGGGCTCTAGGAGGAGGTGGGAGAGTCAATTAGAAGTGATAATCATAATAAAAAATAACAATCATAATAGTTGAATTTTAGATTATACTTTAAAATTTGCAAAGCCCTTTAATTACTTTCTCATTTAATTTGCACAATAATCCTGAAAAGAACATAAATATAGCATTTTTTATTAAAAAAGGACACTGGGGGTGACTAGGTGGCACAGTGGATAGAGCACTGGCCCGGGAGTCAGGAGTACCTGAGTTCAAATCCAGTCTCAGACACTTAATAATTACCTAGCTGTGTGGCCTTGAGCAAGCCACTTAACCCCGTTTGCCTTGAAAAAACCTAAAAAAAAGTCACTGAACATGAGGGCTAAGGAAAAGGCACTGAACTAAGTAAGAAGCTGTCAGTGACCTTAGAACCATTTCAGAATGGTAGGGAAGATGGATGTGTGTGTGTGTGTGTGTGTGTGTGTGTGTGTGTGTGTGTGTGTGTGTGTGTGTGTGTATTCCTACTATCCCTGAAAGAAAGAATCACAGGATCAAAGGCCTAGAGGGACTTTCAGCAATCTCAAATCCATCCTCCTCATTTTGCAGTTCAGGAAACAGAAATCTAGAGAGGTCAAATGATTTCCCTAAGGCTCACCAGTAAGAAACATTTGAAACCAGGTCCTTTTTCTTTTGCTTCCCTATTATTAATTATTTCTGTTTCTCCTCTTCTCATTCTCTCTATTCCTTTCAACTCTCTCTCTTTTCTTCTTTTTCTCCTCCTCCTCCTCCTCCTCCTTCTTCTTCTCTCTCTCTCTCTCTCTTATCACTCTTTCATCTTATATATTTCATTATCCATATGCTTATGCTGAGATCTTCCCTCCCAAATACCATAGACTATTAATTTCTTTTTTTTTAGGGGTTTTTTTTTTTGGCAAGGCAAACGGGATTAAGTGGCTTGCCCAAGGCCACACAGCTAGGTAATTATTAAGTGTCTGAGACTGGATTTGAACCCACGTACTCCTGACTCCAAGGCCAGTGCTTTATCCACTACGCCGCCTAGCCGCCCCGACTATTAATTTCTTAAAGACTTCTATCTTTGCATCCACACACCCAGTGTTCTCCTAGAATTTCATTGAATTAGAGAGATGAGAACTCAGTCTTCAGCTAAAGCAGGACTCCGGGTGAAGAGGGTGGATGCTACCCACAGACCAGGTTCTGGTCCTTTCCCTTGGCTTTATTCCCATGAATCCCATCCCTTCTTGTCTGCTCAGCAGAACCTTCAACAAAAAGGACAAGGTCAAGAATCAACATTCATTCATTCATTTGTCCCGCAAATGTTTATTGAGCATTTGGCACCATGGTAGATTCTAAGAGACTTGGGATCTTGGGGGAGGTGTCAGAGGTCAGGGAGACCAAGAAATTTGGGGAGCAGATGCCTTCTTGAAAAAGAAGATATGATGAGAAATCAGACAAAGGACTGGTCAGTGGTATTTTCTTCCAAGCCCCCTGTGCCTCAGATCTGGTCATAGTCTTGGGGATCTTCCACCATAATGGTGCCATTGATGCCTCTTCCACAGAGTTTGGGGTCTCAGGCTTGGGTCACCCTGTAGGCACTTTGTAGAGAGAGGAGGCAGAGAGAGGAAGGACCTCACCCTTCCAACCTCTGGTACCCCTTGATCTCCCCAACCATCCCACTCCCACCCACTTCCCATGGTCTCACCTTCGCTGCTGCCTTCTGCACCAGCGAAACTGGCGGCACCGGTCACCTGAGAGGAAGAATTGGGTGAGAACAAGAAAGTAAAACATACTTGTGGGGTTGGAAGGGAGCCCCTCCCCAGATCACACACCAGATGGTGGCAAAGTTGGTACACAAATGCAGGGCCTCTGACCCAGTCAAATGTCTTATCCTTCCCCAGCCCAAATCAGGAACCTAAGAGCCTCCCAAGGTTCCCTTCCTTCTTACTGGTGAGGATGAGGATGCCTGTGATGAAGAGTATAGCAGCTGCTATTAAACCTCTCTTTCGGAGGGTATATTCATCTGAAAAAAAGAAAGAGGAGGAGAAGGGGGTCAGGGATGAAAAAAATGAGGTTTCACAAAGGAAAGGAGTCCTTTTGTTTTTCCTGACCCATCCCCTTCCCTGGGTCCCAAATATGGAAGAATGACTCACTACTTTTGAAGGGATTCCACTTCTCCTCATCATCTGGGGAAGATACAAAGAAAGTCAGTGGGAGGGGACTTCTTTCCTGAACTTCCTTTCCTTTCACATGTAACCTTTCTCTCCATTAGAATGTAAGCTCCTGGAGGGCAGGAACTGTCTTTCTTTGGGTTAGTATTCCTAACAACCACAACCAGCACTTCACCACTTTGACCTACAGCCTCCCAAAGTCATCTTTACCCTGGATCTACTCCCTGATCTGGCAAATGTGAGGACACTGAAGCCCAGCAAATGGAACAATTTGTTCAGTCAAATAGGTAATGAGTGGCAGAGACAGGATTTGAATCCAGGGTTTTTGTCTTTAAATCTAGACTTTTTCCCATGCTTTACCCCTCTCTTCCTGGTCTTGGTTTCAATTCAATTCATCCCCTCCTCTGTAAAATGAGCTGGAAAAGAAAATGGCAAACCACTCCAACATCTCTGCCAAGAAAACTCCAAATGGGGTCATGGAGAGTCAGACTAAAATGGCTAAACCACCACAACAAAAAACACTTAGACAGTCCTAGTCTGTACAAAGCACTGTGATAGGAGCCAGAGATAGAAACAAAGAAAAGAGCCACACCCTAATAATATTATCGAGCATTTATCTGGTTTTGTTCTGAGTCAAGTTCCTTCATGACCCCATTTTGGGGTTTTCTTGGCAGAGATGTTAGAGTGGTTTGCCATTTCCTCCTCCATGTCATTTTACAGATGAGGAAACTGAGACAAACAGGGTGAAGGGACTTGACCAGGGGCACATAGATAGTAATTTGCCATTTCCTCCTCCAACTCATTCTACAGATGAGGAAACTCAGACAAGCAGGGTGAAGGGACTTGGCCAGGGGCACATAGATAGTAATTTGCCATTTCCTCCTCCAATGCATTTTACAGATGAGGAAACTTAAAGAAGCAAGGTGAAAGGACTTGGCCAGGGTCACATAGCTAGTAATGTGCCATTTCCTTCTCCAGCTCATTTGACAAATGAAGAAACTGAGGCAAACAGGATGACGAGATTTGCTCAGGGTCACAAAACTAGCAAGTGTTTGAGGTGGGATTTGAACTCCTAAAAATGACTCTTCCTGATTTCAGGTCCTACATTTTCTATTTATCCACTGCAATACTTTCAAATTTGCAAAACTCATAAATTCTATTCCATTTGTCCTCACCATCACCCTGAGAAGTAAGTGTACAGATGAGAAAACTGAGACCAACAAGAGTTTAAGTGATTTGTCCAGGGTCACACAGTTAGAACTCAGGTCTTTCTGATTCCAAATTTAACTCTTTATCCACTTCATCCCACCATTGCTATTCTTCCTTCTGGGGAAGAAATGGGTTCATCATTCCCTGAGTGACCCTAGCCACTTGTCTGCCTCTTGGTTCCTGACTTTCAAGGATAAGCAGAGAGAAGGAAGTAAGCATTCTAGGTAGCGAGTGAAGTGGTGCCCAAAAGTTGAATGATGTGAACAAAGGAAATGAGTCCAGTGTGTGTTCCAAGAGTGAGGAAATACTCTTAACCCAACAAGGGGAAAATTATGGGATTGTACTATTTAGTCTCTGAGGTACCCCCATCCCAAGGTTCTCTACTGTTCTAGGCTGCTTCCTATGACAATGTGGAAAAATAGCTGCAAATGGGTATGGAAGAAGTAGGAAAGGGGGGGAAAAGTCAAATCCTATTTCTTTCCTCTTAGAATAATAATCCCCACAGTATCTCTCCCTGCCCACCCTCCCGCAAATGAATAGGACCCTGGATTCCTCCCTCCTGACCTATAACCCCAACCTGGGCTACAGAAATCACTAACCAGAAGAGATGGAAGGAGTCTGGGGGCTTTTTCTGCTGCTCATAGTTGGAGGGTTCAAGTTACCTAGAGAACACAGGAGAGAGACTTTGTATATAACATTGTGCTAGAAATATGACACAACCCCTACCTTGGGGACCTTATGTTCTAATAATGGCCAAAGGTTAGGAACAAGTATGTTAACAAGGAGGAGAGAAAGCAAAGGAGTAGTGAAAAGGACAGAGTCAGGGAAAGTTCTAAGAGAAATTTGAGCCCATTGGTATAATGGTAGAAAAGAAGAAAACATTTATCTATTAAACAAGAGGATAATTAAGGGATAAATGTTATACCAAATGCACATTATAAGAGATATTATACATTATAAAAGATAATGATTATACCAAAATAAATATTTTGTATATTTTTAAAAAGGGGGAACACACAGCTAGTAATTGTAAGATGAAATTTAAACTCAGAAAGATGGGTCTCCCTGATTCCAAGCCTAGTATTCTATCCGCCGCACCACTTAGATGTCCCCATATTGTTTCCTATCATTCATTCATGCATACATTCATTTGTTCATGCATTCATTCAACAAGCAATTCAATGCTTCAGTTGCCACTATTAAACTCCCCTTCTCCTAGAACCTCTTTCCTCCCTGGATCTACAAGACACTGCTCAGACCTGAGTGTCCTCTAATCCCCCTGTTTAAGCTATATTTTCCTTCCCTGCCTCATCACTCATATTTCAATCTCTTTGTCCTGACTTCTTGATGGTCTCATCAACTCCCATGAGTTCAATTATGTCTGATGAGTTCAAGTCTCTGTATCTGTCTATTTCTGTCTGTCTCTCTGTCTCTGTCTTTTTGTATGTCTGTCTCTATAACACATCTCTATCTATCTATCTAGCTAGCTAGCTAGCTAGCTAGCTAGCTAGCTATCTAGCTATTGATCTATCCAATCTCCAGTCTATGGGGCATTTACAATCGGGTGCTAGCATGATATAAGAGAAAGAGATTTGGCGTAGAAGCTCCATGTTCAAATCCTGGCTCTGCTTTCTTGCTTCCTGTGTCATCTTGGAAAGTGAAATCATTATTCTGGTCCTTGGTCATTCACGTATAAAATGAAGGGTTGGACTAGACAGCTTCTAAGTTTCTTAATTCTAAAAACCTATGATGTCTCTCCTTTTTTATCATAAAAAAAAGAAAAAATAGAAAATCTATTCTCTCAGATCTACATAGTCCATTCTGATCTCTCTCCTGCTCTCTGTCTCCATGTCACCAATTCTGTCTCCAGTTAGGTAACTAAAGACATCTCAGAACTGAGTATGGGTGGCAGAAGGCATGGCAGAGCAAAAGTCAGTAGAACTGGATTCAAATTCTGCCTTTACCACCTACTACAGGGTGGTCTTGAACAAATCATTTCATCTCTCTGGGACTCAGATCAACTGTAAAATGAGGAGCTTAGAATAGGCAACCTCTAATGTTTCTTCCAGAATTAAATTTATAATATAATATCCATAACAGAATTTATTTTCTCTCTAACTCTTCCCACTCGCTACTCCCTTCTTTTTTCATCAAATACATCACTATCCTTCCACTATCTAGCCACTATCTATCCATTTATCATTCTGCCTTGCAAATTCAAAGTAAGTTATTAAATAATATGCTATATATGGCACTCTGCAAATATTAGTAAAGTCCATTATTATTATTATCATTATGTTATATTATATTAATATTATTATTATATTAACAAAAA
Organism: Macrotis lagotis; assembly: GCF_037893015.1. Classification (NCBI taxonomy): domain Eukaryota; kingdom Metazoa; phylum Chordata; class Mammalia; order Peramelemorphia; family Peramelidae; genus Macrotis; species Macrotis lagotis. The sequence continues at coordinate 900,701,465 of NC_133658.1, forward strand.
GCTGTTAAAAATACTGAGTGATTGGTGGGGAGATGCTTTCAAGGGGCAAGGGAATATCAGGCCATCATGAAAAGTGTCAAAGAGGAAGAATAGAAGAAAATCTAAGCAAACAGATAAAGGTCTGCAAAGGGAAGAAACAGGTCAGTAATATGAAAAGCAAAATAATGATAAAAAAGTCAGAAAAATCTGAAAAATAAAACCTCCATATGGACAGATCAGTAGAGGGTTCAAGTAATACAAACAATTTGGGTATTCTGCTAAATGATAAACTGAACTTTTTTTTTTAATGACTACCTAATTTTTATAGGGAGATGCAACAGTCTGTGCATTAGAATGTTTACTTCCACTGATGGTCATTAAACTGAGAAGAGATAATACACAAAAATGGAAAGATCTGCATTTTTCAGAACAGGGACCTTCCCACCAATTCAGTGGGTGATGCCCAGAGAGAAGTCACTCATTAAGGGCTACACAGTCAGCAAGTAGAATTCTGAGTGGGAAAAGTGAAGTTCACCTGTGTGACCTTGGGCCAATTACTTCTCCCTGGGGTTCAATTCTCTAAACTGTAAAATGAGGACTACACAGTAACCTCTGAGAAACCTTCCAGTTCTAAATCTCTGCCCACAAAAATCACAGACAAGATTTGACCTGGGGTCTTCCTGACTCCAAACCCAACAGTGTCCCATCTATCAGATATGCTGACTCTTAGAATAAAAAATGCAATTAAAATCTGATGAGGGAACATGTTGTTTTTACATGGAGAAAAGTGGGAGGGAGGGCCTTGAAAGGCAGGGGAGGATTTGGAGAAATGGAGAGAGGACTGGCTGAAGGGCTCACAATGGCATGAGAAGGAGAGATGATTGAATACATAGTATGGAAATCTTAGGGCTCTTCTCCCAAATAATTACTCCCCATGCTCCCACTTACCCATCACTGAGGTTGTTTCCATCTTATCCTCTGCCTGGGTTTGGCCTGTATCTTTCCCCCAAAGGAAACAGAGAAGAATGGGACATGAGAAATGAATAGTTTGGAACCCCAGACCCTATGTCCCTTAAACAAGTCTTCTCAAGGTTTCAGAGTCTCAAGTCTCAGTCCATCTTGGCCCATCTGTAGAAAAATCTGGAGAGGGGGGTGGTACCATGCCCAGGAGACAGTCAGGGCCCAGGTCACTCTCCTCTTTCCCTCCCCCAGCACCCATGAAGCCCACTTACCCTCACTGTCCTTGATAGGATCCTTCGTAGGCTGCTGGAGTTCTGAGGTGGTTGAGCTTAGAGCTGGGGGTGAGGTAGAGTTGATAAAAGAGGCTAGAACTCAGGCCCCCTCCTCCAAGTCTCTTCCCTACTTGCTCCCCCCATTTATTTCTCACCTGTGCTTAAGCTTGAAGCAAGGGGCTCCTCAGATGGGCTAGAATGGTTCTTCATCATGTCTACATGGGGGGCCATCGATGTACTTAAATGGGGCGCCGTTGGCATACCTAATTAACAGGCCAGTGAGAGTAGGGAGTGGGGGAGGGAAGAGGACTTCAGCTAGGACTCCTTCCACACCCACCATCTCTCCTAGCCCACCCACTTCCTAATGCTCCAGAGTCATGTAATCAGATCTTTCTCTTTGATAGCTTTAAGGACAGGTAAGAAATGTCCCAATCCCTTACAAGTTTTTCTTTATTTACATTCAGACTCAGAGGTCCTTTTACCATAGATTTAGACTTGGGAAGGGCATCATATTTCATCTTACAGAAGTGGAAACCAAGGTCCAGAGAGGAGGGATTTCTTGACCAAGCTCTCCCAAAGGAAGGAAGAAGCAATACCAGGGCTGGGCCCCATCTTCTGACCCAAATGCAGTCTGTTCATTCTGTCCCAAGGGCAATGATCTTTACCTTCCTGTCCATTGAAGTCCTGTCTTTCTTAAAGGTCCGGTTCAGGGACCAACATAAAACCTTCTCTGAGTCCCTCTTGCCTCCCTTATATGGGAAGTACAGTGCCAGGTACTTTCTTCCTATTATCAAGAAGCAGGTGAATACAGTGGGAAGGGTGTGGTCTCTGAAGTCAGAGAACCTGATTTTGAATCCCCGCCCTTCATTCTTTCTACCTCTGAGATCTCCAGCAAATCACTGAACTTTCTCAGTTTACCCTTCTATAAAATGAGCGTTGGGAACTAGATGTCCCTTCTGAGGTTCCTTCTAGTTCTAATCTATGATCTTATATCACTTCCTTTCTGGGACTCAGTTTCCTCATTTGTAAAAAGGGAATTGGAATAAATGATCCTGGAGGTATCCTGTAAAAAAGGCATTGTCCTGGTATACTCCAATGGATCGATGTGGGCATTCTCTCCAACGCTGCAGATTCCAGTCTATCCAGGCTGGCTAAAGAATTGAAATGGGGGGTGGCTAGGAATCAGGAGGACCTGAGTTCAAATCTGATCTCAGACACTTAAGAATTACCTAGCTGTGTGGCCTTGGGCAAGCCACTTAACTCCATTGCCTTGCAAAAAAAAAAAAGAATTGAAATGATGTACTCCCCCCAAGCTGGACGAGATTTGGCTGTGATACATTACAAATAAGGAATTAAGGAAGAGAAACTGTGGAATCTAAGAAGTGCTGTGGGGGGTGAGCGCAGTGGAAAGACTGAGTGATAACTGGTTGACAGGCTCATGGACTTCACAGAGAAACCCCACATTCAATAGACTCTTGGGTTGAACTCAAGGGAGCAGTTAGACAAGAGTTAACTGGCATGGACAAACATGGATAGATTGTAATCTGGGCTGGGGAAAGGAAGGTTTAAAAAAAATGTCCCAGTTCCTCCCTTAGGGAGTTTAAGGCCCAAATGGGGATGATCCAAAATAATGGAATACTACTGAAATCTGATTAAATGGGGGGAGAAGGGGAAATTGTAGCATGACTCACCTTGGATCCATGAAGATGGGGCCAAGCCCAGGAGGAGGAAGAGGAAGTAGAGGTAGCTTGAAGCTGACATCTGTAGGAGGGGGGATGATGGGGTTGAGATATGTGGGGAGCAGGGTCCCCAATTTCCTGTAGGGGCTGCTGGAAATTGGGGAAGTGGAATCTGGGCAGAGCTGAGAGTCTGACATTTAGACTCAGGTCTGTCTGAGGAGCATCACAGACTGGTCTCGCTCCCAGAAGACCTTCCTCTGCAGAGAGCCCAGGGGAGGAAATGGGGAGATGTGGGGGGGAATTTAATTCCTCTACTTCTCCCACTCCCATACTCATCCCCATCGCAGCCACCCCACCCCCTGTTCCCCTAGAGGAAACAGGAAGCAACCAGCCTAGGGAGGGTTTGGCAGTCACTGATGCAAGAGTTTGCTTAGAGCAGAAATGAGAAACATCCCTACTTTTCAGACCCTCCCCTTCTTTCACTTTGCTTTTAAGCATAGCACCCTACCCAGCTAGGGGCCATGGTCAACCCCAAAGGAGCTGGAATAGATGAGCTTGCTTCCTTTCCTTCCCTTTCTGGATCTGTCCTCCCCTCCCCCAGTTAGGGAGGGGGCAGAGAGACATTATGAGTAACGGTCTCCTCTTGCAGGAAAAAATGAGCCAGTGGAAAAAGGGGGGGTGTAATCAGAGCCAGGGTCATAGGGAAAGGGAAAGAAGATGGGGGGAGAGAAGAGACAAGGAAGAACTAAGTTTGGTGGGAGATACTTGAGATAGAAAAGAACCGTAATAGAAAAGAGAGAAGGGAAGAGAGCAGAGAATGGGGGGAGAGAATGGGGAAGAGAAGAGGTGCCACCAGCAAGGGAGCCCCAAGAGGTAACTGAGAGACAGAGGAACTCAGAGAGGGCAGAGAAGCAGAGGGAGAACAGGAAAGCCTCAAAGAGAAAGGGACATACACACATGGGCAGAGAGGAAAAAGGTCCGGGGATGCTGGGCAGGAAATCTCTCCCACTGCCCTAGAGCCCAGGGGAAAGGGAGCCCACAGGCGCAGAGGAGGGCTTTACCTTGACGCTGGGGGGTCCGGAGCTGATGGCCTTGGCCTGGTGGGGACAGACAGGGCGGGGTGGGGAGTTGAGGAGGGAGGGGGGGTGTGAGAACAGGGCGGGCGGGGGCCAAGACTGGGAGAGTCATTTCCTCTTTGGCTTCCTGGCTTCAAAGCCAGGGGCGGGAGCCAGAGAGAGAGACTACACAGGGGTAGAGTGGGGGACACCCCAGTAAAGGAGCATGAGGTAGAAGAGATGGTCTGTGGGGAAGTGGGGCAGGGTTGGACACCTCGGAAGCCCCCACACAAGAGGGGAAATGACCAGGACAGTCAAGTTGAGAGGAGGGGGAAGGAAGAGATACAGCTAACTTGGGATTCTGCCATTCTCCCTTCCCTTTACCTTGGGGAGGGAGGGATCACTTGATTTTTCACTCTTCCCCCCTCCAAAACAAGAACCAGGAAGGACACAGAGAGACCAGAAGGAAAACCCTGAATCCACATTTATTGAGCTCAGAAGGTAACAAACAGGGGGTCAGGGCTCAGGTGCCTGAGTCACAGGAGGGTGGTAACAGGGGTGGGAGTTGGAGAGGATACCTGGGATCTACAGGATGAGTGAGGCTGGGGGAATGGATGTCTGGATCCTAGGAAGGAGGCAAGGCAGGGAGGGGATGTCTGGGTCCTAGGAAGGGGCTAGGGGACCGGATACCTATGTCCATGAGAAGGACTAGGGGTGGATTTTATTGCAGAAGCCTCAGGGAGGGGGGCCAGCCCTGTCCCCCAAGGGGGCTCAATGCTCTCGGCCCTGGGTACTCCCTGTGGGATGAGGAGTCCAGTTTGGGGCACAGGCAGTTCATATAGAAGGGGAACATTCACTGGTGTGAGGGGGGCTGGGAGCAGGGGGCCCCAGCAATCTCCATCCCTAACCCCTAGGGTCTTTGAGATGGGGGCAGCAGCGGAGCTGGACAGGCCTCCTCATGTTACACGGCTCCCCCTGAGGCTGTGGGGAAAGAGACAGGGGGATAGAGAAAGGTCCAAGCACCCACCCCAATTTCCCTTTCCCCAATCACATTTACACAATACTCTCACAATTCTGATCCTGGGCAGTAAACACTTATTGGCTGATGATTCCCGGGATCCCACTTTCTTCCCGCCCCCCCCCCAAGGCAACAGGAACAGAGATAGGGAGTGGACCTGGGATTTCATAAGTGGAGGATCTGATGAGCAGGTCCCCCTGATAGTGTTAGATAGTCTCCACTTAAGCCAATAAATGAAGTCATTTGCCCAGGATCACACTGTCCCTGTGCATCAGATCTAGAAGTTAAGGCCAGGTTTTCATTCCCCTGAGGACAACTCCCTGTTCAGAAAAACACACTGTCCCTCTGAGAGGACAGAAATCTAATCTGAAAGTCCTCAACACAGCTAGGTTTCTTCTGTGGTATCCATCCAGATACAGATTGCTCCCTCCCACCACCCACCAACACACAAGACACAGACACACACACAGACACACACACACACACACACACACACACACACACACACACACATTCTCTAATGAGGAGAATCAAAACTTACAGTTTTTAATGGTCGGACTGCAAGAAGAAAGGAATGAGAAGAAACTGTAAGGAGACCAAGAGAGAGACAGAGACAGGGAGACTGACAGGGGCAGAGGAGACAGAGACAGAGGGAGACCTGAGACAAATAAGGAAGGTGACAGGATGGAAAGACATAGAAGACAGAAAGGAATGGAGAGACAAAGGCAGATATACAGACAGAAAGGCACAAGGACAGAGGTAGACACAGAAGTATAGAGGAACTGGGGGAAATAGGGAAGTCTACCCTCATCCCTAACCCCCCCAAAGACCCTTCTGACCTGGAGTCTGACTTTCTGCACTTCACCTTCTTGCCTGTGAAATGACAGAAATGGGAAAATAGAAAGAAGAAAAGTTAAAACTAGAGTTGGGAGCCAGGGAAAATAGTCAGAAAGGGACCCACCCAAACTCAGCATGGTTTGCCCCATAAACCTAGGGGTGGGGATGCTGTGGTCTTATAGAAGGGAACCAGAGCTCTGGGGGAGGGGCTCTGCCCTGGGAGCTGGAGGAGGGCCCTAGATAAGGAGTGAGGGGTCATCCTGGGAGGTCTCAAGGATAGGAGCTGTGCAGGTAAAGGGAAGATACTCACTGAGTATTATGACAATACCCAAAACAAACATGATAGTAGCCAGAGTAAGTCCCACAGTACGAACAGTATCATAGTCTGAGGAGGAAAACAGACATGGAGTGACCTATCTGGACATAGACTCTTTACCAATCCCCTTCCCCAAGCCTCCATCCTACTTCTGTGGGTCTCAGTTTCCTCACCTGTCAGATGGGACCTCATAAGGTTAGGGACTGGGATAGGGCCTAAACTCAGAATTTGAATTTAACACAGAAGGGAGCTGACCAAGCCTTAATTTCCAAGCTGTTCCATCTTTCCTCCTGTAGTACCCCCCTCCCAGCTCCCATGAGTTCTCCCTCTGTTTTTCACTGCTCCCTCCAAATTAGGTGACGTGGCCTCGAAAAAACCCCATTCATTTGTTTTAACAGTAGTCTGAGCCCAGAATAACTTTGGGTATCCAGGAACCTCCCAGACAAATCCAAGTCAATAAAATGTAGAACCAGGGTCAGGAAGGAAGGATATTTGGATTATCAGCCATGCCCGTAGTTCTCCTTGAGGGTGACTGAGAAGGAGAAGACTGGACCTCATTACCTGTGAGTCTCCCTTAAGGTCCCTTCCCAACGTATCCCAAACTCACCATAGACGAAACGGTCAGGTTCCTGAGAAGTGGCTGAGGGAGAGAGAGAGAGAGAGAGAGAGAGAGAGAGAGAGAGAGAGAGAGAGAGAGGGAGAGAGAGAGAGAGAGAGAGAGAGAGAGAGAGAGAGAGAGGGAGAGAGAGAGAGAGAGAGAGAGAGAGGGAGAGAGGTCTAAGTCTATCATAGACAGCCTCTCTGTCTCTTCCTTCCCATCCCTGACATAACAGGACAAATGCTAGGTCTGCTACTTACTACCTATGGGAACCCAGGCAATTTACTTAACCAATCTGGACATCAATTTCCTCACCTGTAAAATGAGGCTGATTCCTTCTCTAAGGGGCCTTCCAGCTAGTATTTCTATAGTACATTGTCTGAGATATTGTTTCATTTGATCCTGGGAGATAGATGCTGTGATGATCCCCATTTTACAGATTCTGCGTTTAAAATTGAGGCAGACAGAAGTTAAGAGACTTGTCCAGAGTCCCCCAGCGGGTCCAGGCAGGATTTTATCTTAGATCTTTCAGAACTCTTAAATACATGGTCTGGCTGCCTCATTAGTCTTCTCCTCTCTGTGGCCCATTCATACCAGCCTATTTGCTTTTCTCATGTACAATGGTGCAGTTCCCATTTCCATGACCATGTGCCCCCAGCTCAGGAATACACTCCTTCCTCCACTCCACCCCACCTCTTGGAATCTCTGATTTACATCGAGATTTATCTCAGTGTCATTTCCCTGGGGACTGGTAACTTCCTGCCAAAATTAACTTGTATTTATTTTAAACATATTTTATATAGACCATATATGCTCATGTCAGGTGAATTGTATATAATATACATATTATATATATATATTATATATATATAGTTCTGTCTGTATTCTATATTTACCTTCTATATCTATCCACCTATCCTCTATCCATCCATTTATCTATCATCTATTTACCCATATACTATCCATCTACTCAACTATCTATCTATCCATTCATCCATCCACCCATCCACCTATTTATCCATCCATCCATTGTCTATTTATCTATCTATCCACCCATCCATCCATCCACCCATCCATCTATCCACCATCTATCCATCTATCTATCATCTATCTATTTATCTATCTATCTACCTACCTACCTATTTCCACATCTACCTTTCTATCCATCCATCCATCCATCCATCCATCCATCCATCCATCCATCCATCCATCCATCCATCCATCCATCTATCCATCATCTATTTCTATCTCTCTCTCTCTGACTGTCTTTCTATCTCTCTTGGCTGCTTTATCTTCCCTGATGAAATGCTAGTTCCTTGCATGCAGAGATTGCTACATTTGTCTTCCTGGCCCCAATATCTATCAAAGTTCCTACCATATAGTAGGTGCTTAATAATATTTGCAAACTGATTAATTACCTCTGAAATTTTTTTCAGGCTTCATTTGACTAGCAGATCTCTTTGCAGTAAATCTATTCCACTTCTTCACACTTACATCTAATTTCCTGCTTCATCTTTCTAAAACCAATTTAAAATCTCCTTCTCTGGGAAGTCTTCCTGGTTTCTACCTTTATCCTTTGTTCAGGGAGGAAGACAACTTATATTCATATAATGCTTTAAGCAAGGGTCGAAAAGTTATTATTCCCATCTCATAGGTGAAGAAAACAGACTAACAGTGACTTTCCCAGGGACATAGAGCTACTAAGGCAGGATTCCAAGCCAAGTTTTCTTAATTCAGATCTCCTGTACTCCATCCACCATACTTGTTTCCTCCCAGGACAGTTCCCACCCTGTGACTCCTACACCTATCTGTGTTTTGTCTATCTCCAACCTCTCCCCTCAATCTGAGGGTTCCCCGAGCTTCTGCTGCCTCAGATGAGAGAGAAGTATGACTCACATCTCCTGGATTAGCAGGAAGTCTGGAGAGAGGATTCCTCATGAGTTGGGAAGGGGAATTAGATACTTTTCTGAAGTCCCATTCAGCTCTCAGATTCTAGCATTCTATCAGTGTACAATTATCATATTCTATGACAGTGTTCTAGGAGCTCATTTTCTCAATTTCCCATGTGTAGGATTCACAGTCTTGAGGATAGCAAGGATTTCTCCCTTTTCCCAAGATTTCCTCCCCTTCCTTCCCCTACGCTCTATTCCCAAAAGCTCCAGGGAGGTGGGAGGATGAGGCCCCTCATGAGGGATGGAGGTGCGCTGGGGGGGGGTGGAGCAAAGAAGGGATGCATTACCACAGGCCTGTTGCCAAGGAGAAGCTAGGGAAGGAGGGGGTTGCTGCAGCAACTGGGGCATTCTGAAAGGAAAGGAGTGTGATGGGGGAAGGGAGGCTAGGGAGAGGAGGAGAGCCTTGGGGGGAGGGGGGCAAGGTGGTCAGACACCCCATTCTTCCATCATTTTCAGACCCCCCAGAATCCTTGATTTGTCTTGTCCCAACCTACCCTGCCTCTAACCTTTCCATTCCCAGTTTGGGGTAAGTGGGTAATCTGAGAGGAGGGAGTATGGGGAAGGGAATTTGGGAAGCCCCCAGACTTTCCACATAGGTAAGGATGGCATGATGGAGCTTTCCCCTTTGCTTCTCCTCCATGTCATCCTCTCTGCTCTCTGAAAATGAGTTTTCTCAGTGACAGCAAGACAGAACATGTGGTCCCCCCTCCCTGTGGATTTCCTGAGACCTGAGATTCCCCTCAGATGATGCTGGGTCTGGATGAGGTTTGGGTTCCTTTGGTGTGAGATCTTTGTAGATCCATTGGTCATCGATCAGAACACAACAGCATCTCCGGGAAATTGCTGTCTCTGGGTTCCTGCCAGACAGATGTCTGGAGAAGATGCACCTCCCCCCACCCCCTCCCTAGCACAGACACAGACACAGACACACACACACACACACACACACACACACACACACACACACACACACAAACACACACACATACACACACACAGACCAGTCTTTTCTCCTCAGCTGCTCCTTCCCTAGAGCCTTCTCCCCCTACAGAGCCACCCCTCCCCCAGAAACTCCTCTTTCCAACCCCTCCTCTCCTCAAGCCCTTCCCACCTAGAGACTACTCTTCTCCCAGTCCCTTCTCCCTCCCCCAGAGCCTCTCTTCCCAGATCTTTCTTCCCCCAAGTCTTTCCCCCAGTTCCCCCAGAGGTAAAGACTTTACTTCCCACCCCCAGCCCCTCTCTCTCCTCTCCTGAGAGTAGGTGCAAGGACTTTCTCCCTAGACACTCCCCACCCCACCTCACCCTGCCTCACCCCACCATGATGAACATCTGAACGTCTCAGGTTGGGGGGTGGCTGCTGCAAACTTGGTACCTCAGAGGGTTGTGGGGGGTGGGGGAATGTAGCTGACAGGTTTTCTATATAAAGATATATATTACATTTATATTTTTACCTTAAGATATGATATATATGTTTATTTACATATATGTCTCTACATATTTATAAATAAATATAAATATATATGACAGGTTGCAGGAGAGTTTATATTCAAATACTGCGACCCCAGGTGACCCGAGTGAGTCTGAGACTACGGACACACCCTTGGGGAAGGCTCTCATCCCCCCCCCATCCCCAGGCTCAGCAGAGGGGGAGGGTCCCCTCATCCAGTTCCTCCCCTCCCTTTCAAGGGTGGGGTCACTGCGGCTTACCACCCCTGCAGACACGCAGTCCCCGCAGCATGTCCTCTCCCCGCCCCCCTCACCCTCCACTCCCCGCCCCCCGCCCCCCCCCCCGGGTTTCTCTCTTCTGGGGTCCCTCCTCTCTTTGCGTCGGCTCTGTCTCTTTTCCAGTCTTAGGGTCTATCTGTCCATCCGAGGGCCCTCTAGCCGGTGGAAATGATCCACAGGAACGTCTCATCCCACCTCCACCCCCCCACCCCCACCCCAGCCCCACCCACCCTCGGCCCGGGTCAGGAACCCTCGGGAGACACGGATAGAACCCGAGCCAATGACAGAGACGGATGCGGTCCCCAGGGTCCTATCCCTGCATATATATAGCCCTGGCTGTCTCTTCCCCCTCCCCCCAATAAGCAGTCATCCCCCCCCCCCCCCCCGGCCGCGCACACTGCTACATCCTCTACAGCATCACAGGTCCTCCTCACAGAAAACACCTTCCCGCTACACTCCCCCAGGGGCTGGACCGTCTCCGTTGCCATAGCTACGGTTCAGCTCCGTCATTCACTCATTCAGCAAACATTTATCCAGTTTACGAGATCCAGGGCCAGGGGCATCCTCCTCCCCATTTGCTAGAAGCTTCACCCACCTCCCCCACCGTGCCCCCCTCTCCAGCCCCTTTGCCTGTCCATCCTCTGGAGACCAGGTTCTCTCTCCCCCCAACCTCAGCAGCCCCGGGTGCTCTCAGAGCAGAGGCCCCCCAGCACTCCCGCCCCGGGCCACCCTGGGTCTCCTTCCGCTCCACCACCCCCCTTGGGTCCCTCTCATTCCCCTGCACCGGATTCTCCTACTCTCCCAGTCTCCCCGGCTACCCCCGCCGTCCGTCTCCCAGACCTAGACTGGGACTCCTGCCTCTTCTACACCTTCCTCGTGGGCTCCCCGACCTCTGCTGCTTGCCCAGATCCGCTGGATTAGCAGTCCACTTCCCTTGTTTCCCTTGACGGGGTCCCCCCTTTCCTCCATCCTCCTGGCTGGGGTCCCCTGGGGCTGCGGGCTTGGCAGGGCCTCGCTCCCTCTCACCCTGAGTGATGGGCTCGGGGGTCACCATGGCTGGGCCGGGGGCGCGGAAGGCAGAGGCGGCAGCTGCAGAGGGAGCCCAGATCTGACTAGGGGAGGGGGGCAGACTTGGAAGGGGGGGACGAGAGAGGGACCTCCGGGTTGGGGGCGGTGGAAAGGGCGGAGGCGGACACTGCAGCCAATGGGGGCTCCGTGGGGGGAGCGGGGGCGGGTTTCCCGGGTTCCCCGCCCCTCCTCCCCTCGGCGACCCCTCCCCCTTTCGCAGGCGAGCTCCAGTCCCCGCCTCGAGTGTCTGCGGAGCCCGTGGGCGGGGGCGCCTCCTAGTGGGGGGAGAGAGGGAGCTCCGATCTCTCGGGGACTCAGGCGGCCGGACCCGACTGTGGGACAGAGACACTGACTGCGGGGGGGAAGAAGACTGGCCTTTATTACAGGTTTGGGGGAGCGGAGGGGGCATCGTGGGGGTGGGTCCGCGGGCAGTAATCCTGGGGAACCTGTGGAGAGTGGGTGGGAGGAGAGGCTTAGCTTCAGGCAGAGGGAAACCCGGGGGGTCTCGGACCCCAGCCCCTTAGATCCCTTATAGCAGGACCCTTATATCTCCACTAATTTCCTTCCCTGAGTGCCTCCTATTCTGATAGCGACTTATTTATTACCTGCTCAGTCTCTCTGGCTTCATCTCAGGCTCCTACCGCCTTCTGCTGGAGAGGCCTGGGGAGGGAAGGCAGAGATGGGGGAGGGCCATGTGGAAGGCCTGGGTCTCCTCTCTGCCCACCCTCCTCCCCCATTCGCCTTCCCCAGTCAAGGATCTTCCCGGGTGAAAGGGATTCCTCAGAACCCTGGGGCAGCCAGGGATCTCTCATGAGTGACCACACCTCCCTTCTCTAAGAGGGGCTCCTCAAGGAAGGGGTTCCAAAATCAAACTCACGGCGGATGGAACTGCGGAAAGTACCCTCTTCTTCATCGGGTTCCCCAGTTCTGGAAAATGAGAGAAAGGTAAAAAGAACTATGTTAGAAAAGATGGGAGGAAAACAGGGACAGAGAGAGAGAGAGAGAGAGAGAGAGAGAGAGAGAGAGAGAGAGAGAGAGAGAGAGAAAGAGACAAAGGAGAGAGAACAAAAAGGGGAGAGAAAAGAAACAGAGATAGAGAGGAGCAGGAGGAGAGAGACAGTGAGGAAAGAGAAGAAAGAGGCAAAGGAAAGAAAGAAAGCAGCAAGAGGAGAGAGAGACAGAGAACAGAAAAAGGAGAGAAAAGAAAGATAGAGAGCAGGAAGAGGAGAAAGAAAAAGAAATAACAGAAATAGGAGAGAGGGAGGGAGGGAGGGAGAGAGAGAGAGAGAGAGAGAGAGAGAGAGAGAGAGAGAGAGAGAGAGAGAGAGAAGAGCAGAGACAAGAAAGAGACAGAGAACAGCAAGAGAAGAGAAAAAAGACAGAAAACTGAAACAAGAGAGTGAAGAAAAAGAGAAACCATAAATGGGAGAGATAGGAGAGAGAAGAGATTATGAGTGTGTGTGTGTGTGTGTGTGTGTGTGTGTGTGTGTGTGTGTCCTGGATGAAAAAGGATGAAAAGATACAGTTAGAGATGAAAATAGAATTTGAGATAGTGCAAGATAGAAATGGAGAGACAGAGACAGAGGATCAAAGACAGAGAGAAATGAAGGGAGACAGAAATGTACACAGTGAGAAAATCCAAAATAAAAAGATAGAGATGAAAATACAATTAAGCACAGAGAAAAGGTGAGAAAGAAGATGGTGTCAAAAGCAGAGATGGAGATGGCATGACAAAGTAAAAAAAAAACTATATTGCTGAAGTTTACAGTTTCACTTATAATCCTTTTTTCCTAAATTTGCACTAAAATATCATGTGCATTGAGTTCATAATAGAAAAAATTAAAAGTCAGATTATTAGAAATGAAGTTGGTTTCAGAACCAGAGGTGAAGAAAGGCAGAAATTTAAAAAAAAGACAGTCCAAGGTGGAAAGCTAGAGATGAAAAGATAAAGAAAATTAGAAATGACGTTGAAGAATAAGTGCAAATGCAAACTAGTGAGAGACAGACAAAGACAAAGGTACAGACAGGCAGAAAGACAAAAGGAGATATAATCAAGAGGTGGAAGAAGTTAAGACATGTCAAAGATGGATGAGATGAAAAACTTGAAGACAAAGGGATGTTGAGGGAATGATGTGGCAAAGGAAGGTACAAAGAGTATCACTCACTTTTGCTGCTGGTTGAATTTGCAGCGACATCTTCTGCCTGGTGGGGATCAATCAATCAATCAATCAATCAGCTTGTATTAAATGCCTATCATGTGCCAAGTAATGGGGATACAGAGACAAAAAGGTGACAAAGTGCCTGCCTTCAGGGAGTTTCTATTCTATCCAGAAGATGACAGGTACCCAAGTAAGTGTCTATTCGGGGTGAATACCCTTATAGATGTGGGTGAGATCATTCATTCCTTTATATGCTTTCAACACTCTGGGCCTCCCATACCTAGCTTATCCCATGGGAATTGAGGAAGACTTACTGAGGATGATGAGAATGCCAAGGATGAAGAGGACACCAGCAAAAACTAGCCCTCCAATCCTCAGGGACTGGTAGTCTGAGAAAGAGGAGAGATCAGGAGTTAGGGTAAAGAAAAAGAGAGAAAGATGGGGGTGGGGGAGAGGGACACAGAAACAGAGATAGAGACAGAGACACAGAACTTGGGATAGGGACATACACATGTGAATCTGTTCTCACCATATGTGAATGGGTCTCTTTCCTTTGGAGCTTCTGGAAAGATATAAGGATTTGGGGTTAAGGAGATGAATTTGGAGATGCTAAAAACATCCTTTTTTTTTTCAGGGATGAGAACTCTAGCCTATGTCTCCTATATAGAAAACTGGATCTTTCTGGATGCCAGACTTTCCATTTATAGTTTGGAGGATGGAGCATAACCCTTTGTCCCTTCCTGTCTCAGTGGAGAGAAAAAAATTGGTGGGAGTCAAGAAGTCTGAGTTTGGATCCAACATCTGCCAAATCACTTACTTAATATGGGAAAACTCAGCAAAATTTTTGTCCTCTCTGGGCCTCAGTTTCCCCATTAATAAAAGGAGGCTTAATCATTCCTGTCCAGGCTAGCCTCACAAGACTGTGATGTTCTAGAAATGAGCTGTTGATACTTATGATGGTGTAGTGTTGTTTCTGCCTGGGATGCCCACGTGGCTATTCTTTTGCCCTAGATTCACTCCTTGTCCCTGATCTGCTTGGTGTGACCTGATGTTAAAAGGGGTTATCACTCTGGGGGAGGCTTCCCAGGTGGTGGGAAGCTTGAGGCCAGAGGCTGCTCACGCATCTATACAGGCCTGCCTGTACCATAGTGACCAGTGGCTAACATTTTGCCTAACACCATAGTAGTTGAGGCTGGAAGTTCAGTTACAAGTGGTACCTGACCCCCCATCCTCCAAGGCATTCTCTCTCCTTCCCACCCATTAGACTCACCGGCCTTGGCTGTTGAGATCAGGGCAATGCAGAGTAGCAAGAGGTGGGTAAGGGGCTCCATTGTCCTGTGGGCATAGAGTGAACCCAGTTAGATTCCCCTAGTGGGTTCCCTCTTTCTCTGCATTTGTCTATCTCCCTCCCGCCACTACCAGTTCTGAGTCAGACCCCACAGGGTTAAGTCTAAGAAGGGGCTAGGACCTAATCCAGTCAGAGCCATCTGGACTGGCTGGTCACCCTGAGTTACGGAGCAAGCCCTCCTGGGGTTGGGATCCAGAGCCAGAACCGAAAGCCATGGAAACTCAACACGGGGCAAGACAGGGCAAGCACCAGGGAGGCAGAGTCAAAGGGACAGTCTTGTAGCCACATGGGAACCTGCAGCTCCCCCAGATGGAAAAGGAGCAAGGGATTTAGAGTCCAGCATTTGGAAGTCCAGCCCCATGGTGTGTGTGTGTGTGTGTGTGTGTGTGTGTGTGTGTGTGTGTGTGTGCATGTGCGTGTGTGTATAAGTGCAAGTGGGTAATATGTGTGTGGTATCTGTGAAGTGTGTGTGAATGTTTAATATATGAGCATGTGGTGTGGTATGTGTGTGGTGTGAGTGTGAGGCATGATTTGTGTGTTGTATATGAATGTGCAGTGCATGGTGTGTGTAAGTGTGTAGTCTGTATAAGTGTGTTGAGTGTGTGATGTGAGTGTCAGGTGTGTTGTGTGTGGGGGGGATGTGTGTGTGACATAGGATGTGTGTATAATGTGAATAAATGTCTGTGGTGTGGGAATGTAGTATATATGTGTGGTGTGTGGTATGTGTGTGTAGGGTGTGTAGATGTGGGGGGTGTACTATGTGTATGAGTGTGGTGTAGATGTGTGCGAGTGTGAAGTGTATCGTATGTGTTGGGTGAGTGTGTGGTGTTGGGTGTGTGAGTGTAGTGCACGTGTGTGTGTGTGTGTATGTGTGTGTGTGTGTGTGTGTGTGTGTGATACAACAGAGCAACAGGAAAGTACTGGCCTGAGGAGCACTGTCATCCAGGAGGGACACCCAAAGCCCCATGGGGTGAAGAGCCCAAAGGACACCGAGCCACTCTCAAGGTCACACCTTCCCCACTCCACTCTCTGTCACTGTAATGTCTCTGGCATGCCGCCTAACCCTCGTCTGACTCTTGGGCATGGGACCCAAGAGTATAAATATCTCCAGCATCACCCCAGAGGAATTTGCCTCCCTTCGTGGCCATGACGACTGCCCCCATTCCTTCCCTTTTACTCCCAAGAGGGCCACCCAACCACACTTGGAAGGGGGCTGCAATGAGTGCCAAGGGGAGCCTAGGCAGCTCCTGCCATACTCCCCCCCCCCACTCCTGACATCCAGTTGACCATCACCAAAGGGTGGCATTGTTGACAAAAACAAATCTCAGGGAGTTTCTAGAACAGTCCAACAAACAGACAAGCACCCTGGCTACATCTGGAGCAAAGGGACCAAGGGGAACTCTGTCCCCCAGCTACAGCTGGAAGAGCCAGATTGAAGAGCTTTGGGGCTAGGCAGGCAGAGCTGTGTCCAGCAGTTAGGGAGTGGGACACATACACACACCTACAATACATAGATGCTCACACAGTAACATACATACACTCACATAGTTACACACATTTACACACTCACATAATATACACAAACATAATATATAGACAGTCACATACACACACTACATAGACACTCACACTGTTACACATGCTCACATTTACACATGCATTTTCACACATATACACACACTCAGCCACACACAGGAACACACACACAATATATAGACAGTCACATACACATTTGTACTCACACAGTTAACACATGTTCTTACACACTCACTTTCACTCTCACTCACACCCTTACAGAATACATACACACTCACAGTTACTCACACACATACACATACACAGAGTCACATTCTTACACACACTCGCTGTCACTCATGCACATACATACAAAATACATAGACAGTTATATATGCACACATTCACAGTTACACACACTTGCTTTCACTCTCACTCACACACAAAATACATAGACACACAGTTACATATGCACACATACACACTCACACATTTTCACACACACACAAACATACCCTTAGACAATATATAGACACAGTCCCATACACACTCACATAGTTTTACACACACACACACACACACACACACACACACACACACACACACAGGCATGACCTAGTTTGACCCAACAGCCCTGCCCCCAAAGCCTGGCGAGCCCCTCATAGCCCCAGTAACGCTTGGTCACTTCCTTGCCCGAGGATCCAGGGTGGGGTGTTTGTGTGTGTGTGTGTGTGTGGGGAGGGTGCCTCCGAACTCTCTCCTCTCCTCCATAGCTGAGTTAGAGCCCAAAGCCCTGGCGCCTGGAGCTCACTGCAGTCAGAAGAGACAATAACAACAGAACACATTCTCTTTCTCTCTTCCTCCAGCCCCTGGGTGGGTGACAAGCAGGAGCCCCAAAGCCCCAGAAGTCCCCCAGCCTGTCCCCATCAGCCCACACACTCATGCTCCTTCACACACTACCATACTGGCCCAGGACATTCTCTCCTTCTCTCTGCTCCCAAAATAGGAACCCCTCCCCCAAACCAGAGGGAGAGCCAGGGGAAAGGGCAAATCCTGGCTGGGGGAACCTCAGGGGCTTGGGGGAAAGCTCACCCCAAATAGACCAGTACTTGATCCTAGGCTGTCTGTGCTCAGGGGTCCAGAAGGCTCTGCTGAGGACCCCCTGGGCCTGGATGCACCGCCCCCCTCCTCCTCCTCCTCCTCCTCTTCTCCTCCCCAAGCGCTGTAACTGGAGCCCAGGCTGGAAGAAGGCCAGGGGGCGGGGGATTTGGGGGGGGCGAGGCCCCTGGCCAGAGCAAGCCCAGGGCCCGTTAGCTTAACTCTCTCCTCACAAACAAGGATAGGCACCCACATGGTAAAGGAGCAGCAAGGGCCTGTTGGAGACCAAGCAGAAATTTCTGACCATAGGAGACCACAACGGGTCTCCCTCTCAGCTGGCAACCCCCCCTTTCTGTTCCCCCCCACAATCCTTTCCAAGAAAACCTCTCTGAATGTTCTAGCAGTTATTACAAACCCCCTTGCCTCTTTCCAAAGGCCTGCTGGGATTGAGTAGAGGAGACCTGGTGGCCGACCCTTCATCTCCATCCCTCCTCCAGGCTAGTGCCTTTGACACCCCCCCACCATTAGGGGCCGTCTACTTGATCCCAACTATGGCCTATGTTGTTGTACAGTCCTGTCTGACTCTTCACCACCCTGTTTGCAATTTTCTTAGCACAGAGCTGGAGTGGTTCACCCTTTCCTTCTCCAGTTCATTTTCCAGATGAAGAAACTGAGGCAACCAGGATAAAGTGACGTCCCCAGGATCACCCAGCTAGACTCATCTTCCTGACTCCAGGCCCTGTACTCTCTCCACTGAGTCACCCAGCTGCCCCGAGACCATGGCCCCACTTTTCTGTGGCTGGGCTGACCTTGGAGCAGGAATAATGCTTGGGGGCCTTGATTCTTCACCTTCCTATTAGAGCCACTGTGACCTGAAAGGCTCCTTTAGACACTGAACACCCAGACATGTAGACAATTAGAATACATAGGGAGGCACGGTGGTAATAATAACAATAATCTAAATAATAATGATAATGATAAATGAACAGCAATAGCCATGATAATATTATTTCTATAGTACTGACCTTTTTTTTGCCAGCCACTGAGCCCATTATCTCACTTGATCCTCAGAACAACCCTGGGAGGTAAATGCCATTATTATTCCCATTTTACAGTTGAAAAAACTGAGGCAAAATTGAAGTGAAAGGACTTGCCTAGGATCATACAGTTGGTAAGTATTCAAGGCAGGATTTGAACTCGGGCTTAATGATTGCCAGTCAGGCACTGTACTACCTAACATCTTATGTTAGCATCTCTCTCTGCCTCTGTCTGTCTGATTCTCTGCGCCCCTGTCTCTGTCTGTCTCTGTCTTTGTCTCTGTCTCTCTGTCTCTCTGTCTCTCTGTCTCTCTCTCTCTCTCTCTCTCTCTCCTTTCTCTCTCTCTCTCACACACACACACACACACACACACACACACACACACACACACACCAACACTCATGGGTAGCTCACCTAAAAATTCTTCACTTCTCTTGGTCTCACAGCCCTGAGACTTCCCTCTCCTGCGCCATTCTCCTTTGTCCCCATATCCAGTTTGGGGGATTGACTTTGCAGGGACAGCTTGGTTTTGGGTCAAGCCTTGGCTGCTTCCCCAGGGAAAGCAGGACAGGTCTCCCATCCCATCCTGGGGGCACCTAGCCTGATGTTGAACTGCTTGTGGGCCTGGGCATGGTCCCATTTGAACTCAGCTCTGGGGCAGGATCCCTCATACCCATCTTAGACCAGATTACTCCTAGGGTCACTGACCAGTCCTGGTTAATGATCATCTGAATGTTTGAACAGCTCAGGAGAGAGAAAAGAAGTTTTGAGCCTGGGATATGGCCACCTGGATGGAGAACCAGTCTGCAGTTCATGGGTCTCCTCCCCCTTTTCAAACGCTGGCTGGGACTTCCACCACCCTCCACCTTCCAGGGATTAATCCCACCTAGTTCCCATCATACATTCAAAGCCCCCACCAGGTCTTGGTCATGGTGTAGGGTCAAGAGCTTAGAATTTGGAGAAGTCAGAAGATCTGCTTTGAATCCAAATTCAAATACGAAATTCGCTGTTTGCTGGCCATGTGACCTTGAGTACAGACCCTGGGATTCTCTTGACCTCAGTTTCCTTTCCCAAACATGAGAGCATTGGGCTGGGTGGTCTCTAAGATTCTTTAAATCGTAGGATCTCATGAGCTTGATCCTAATGGACTCAAGCTAACTGTAATAGTTAACAAAGAGTTTTTAGATTGAACAGGACTAAAGACCCCCCAGTGGAGGGGAACTCCCATTCTCGACTATAGCTCTCAGTGGGAAGGGGGCAGCTCCATGGTGCCATAGTGCCAGACCTGGAGTCAGGAAAGACTCCTCTTCCTGAGTTGAAATCCAGTCTCAGACTCTTCTAGATGTGTGACCCTGGGCAAGTCACTTTACCCTCTTTGCCTCAGTTTCCTCATCTGGAAAATGAGTTGGAGAAGCAAATGACAAACCAGGCCAGTATCTTTGTCAAGAAAACCCTAAATGTATCATGGAGAATCGAACATGGCTGGCTCAAGTCCTTCTGACTGAAGGCGCACAGCATCTATCCACTAGCTGCCCCATCCCTTGGACACCATCCACCAATGTCTCCTTTAACCCTCTTATAAAGAGATGGCTGACCCTTCTTTTTGAGATGACAGTCTCCTTGATCCCATCCTCTCTTACTTCTCAGGCAAATTATCACAGCTATCTGACTTTCTCTCTAATATTCATTCTCTCCTTATCTCCTCATTCAAATGGCTACCTGCAAATCTGCCCACATCTCTCCCATCCTTAAAAAATCTCTCTTAATTTCTGCTGCCCACCTACCTACTCCTCTACTCCTGTTAGTTACTCCCATGTGTTAGTAGTTTCCCAAGGTTACCTTGTATTCTCTCTCTCTCTCTCTCTCTCTCTCTCTCTCTCTCTCTCTCTCTCTCTCTCTCTCTCTCTCTCTCTATCTATCTATCTATCTATCTTTCCCTCTCTCCCCCTCCCTTCCTCCCTTACCTTTCTCTATTCTTTTTTCTCAATCTATTCTTTTCTCTCCCTCTCCTTTCTTTCCTTTCTCTTTTCTCTCCTCTATACATCTATCTATATGCCTTCTTTCTTTCTTCTTCTTCTTTCTTCTTCCTCCTCCTCCCTGCTTTGCTTCTGTTTATGTCTTTCCTTCTCTCTCCTCTTTCTCTTCTGCTCATGTCTATATATCTTTCCTTTCCCTCTTCTCTTTCTCTCCTATCTGTATGGCTCTACCTTTTCCTGTTTCCCCCACCTGATTCTCTTCTCTGTCTGTTCCCTCATATAAAATATATATATATAATATACAATATATATCTATATATTCACCAATGCATACACATGTATACATACTTTCCCCATGTTTATTTTATTTCTAATTTATGGAATAAAATAAGCATTTCCATAACATGATATAATATAAAAAATGTTTGCACATGAAGCTGCACCCCTACTATACTTTTTATGGATGGAATATTAAGAAAAAGACAGCCAGAAACAGGAAAGAATATGTGTGTTACATATATGTGTGTGAATACATGTGTTCATATGTGCATGCATACATATTTGTACGTCTGATATTGCTGATGTTTGTCCTTCATTCTCAAAAAAGATCACAACATCAGGGAGGTGATGCCATGACAAACCGTGAATTGGATTTGACTGAAGGGTGCTGTGCTAAGTCACCAGCCTCATCTTCTACTCCAGAACCATCTGGGTCCAATGGCCATATAGGAATCAGCATGACTGGAGATGACCCTGAATGCTAGGCAATCAAGGTTGTGACTTGCCCAAGGTCATACAGCTAGTAAGTGTGTAGTGTCTGAGGCTAGATTCAAACTCCTATCTTCCTGACTCTAAGACCAGTGTTCTATCCACTGCCCACCTAGTTGCCCCCTTATCATTCAATGAATACTATAACCTGAAGAATTAAGATCTCTTAATTGATAAATCCAATGGCCGTTTCAAATGCTATCAGCTTATGAGTAAGCTGTCTTCCTCACTAGAATGTAATGTAATGCCTTGAAGGGAAGGGCCGGTTTTGCTTTCTTTCTGTGTCTCTAGCACTTTAGCACTAGTAAACATATATTTGATTGACTAATTAGTGATCTGTAACGTCTGCATCCATGCAATCTCAGACCTTATCATAGATCTGAACCAGTGGAAATGAAGCCCAAAGAGCCCAAAGAAATACCATTACCTGCCTTAAATTACCCTAGTACTGAGTGATTGAGGGAGAATTTGAACCCACAGCCCCAACTTTTTATACTATACTTTTTTTTTATATCTTAAGCTGTTTCTTGAGTCTGTGAATTTTCTCTAAATAGGGAGTCAGAGCATGTGACTCTAGGAATGTTACTGCATTCATCATTTTGTTTCCTCACTAATTTGGGGAGATGGAACTCCAGACCCCACATTTCATCTGTGTTTGAAACTCTATCATAACTCCTTCTAATACATATCTTGGATGCTAGCCACATAGATTTAGACCTTACAAGCTATTTACAGATGAGGAAATGTAGGCATATCAAGGTTGTGATTTGTTCAGTAAGTATCCAAGGCAAGATTTGAACCCAGATCTTCGTGACTCTAAGCCCAGGTTCTTCCTATTGCTCTAGGCTGATCAGCTGCTTGTCTTATCTCTGAAGTACAGTGACTTGTCCTGGGTCATACTGCCAGCCTATGTCATAACAGGACTCAAACCCAGTACTTTGTTGTCAGACATGAGGAATATTTAATAAATTTAAAATACGTATAACAGCCATTGACCTCTCTCTCATGGGGTAGGTGTAGGGAAAGGGTGCTTTAGAATAATGGTCATAGTGCTGGCCTTGGAGGACCTGGGTTCAAATATTGCTTCAGCCATGGACTACTTGGGTTACCCTAGACAAGTCATTGCCTCATTTGTATAATGAGGAGGTTGGGCTAGATGATCTCTAAGGTCCCTGCCAGCCCTAAATCTATGATTCTTGGTATAATAAAGAAGTGAGATGGCTCTTATTCCCATAATTCTTCAAAGTGCTTGCAACACACTTTATAAGTATTGTCTCATTTTATTCTAAGAGGTAGGTGCTATTATGTCCATGTGACAGCTGAGGGAACTGAGGCAGACTGGGGAAGTGACTTGTCCAGGGTCACAAAGCTAGTAGCTATCTGGGGATGGATTACTCAGGGCTCCTTCAGGGGAGGACCAGCGTCTGCCCCCCACCCCGGACCAGGATCTGGAGAATCCCTCCTAGCTGAGCAGCCTAGACCAGATGCTCAGCCTTGAATTCGCTTTTTCTTATTTTTTTCTCTGAAGATTTGGGGGTGGGGGGGGAAGGAAGGCTCAAGCCAGAGCTGTCCAGTAGAGGGCAGACTGGAGCTGCATTTCTAGCTAGTCTGGTCTCATTCGGAAAAACTCCAGGGTGTCAGAAGTCACCCCCCCCCAGCTCCAACTGTGCCCCTCCCCATAATAGGGAGGGCTCAAGGATGGCTTCTGCCCAGAAGCTGGAGCTAAAAAAGGAATGATGTTTATCTCCATGGTCCCTTCCAGCCATACAAAGCACTTTTAGAAACTTTATCCAGAGGGGCGCTCTGGGGTCCAGGTGTCAGTTTTAGGGGGGGCCCCAGGCATCTGCTCCCTGTTGAATCTGCTCCTTCCCTCCCTTCTCTTACACACCCCCCTCGTTCTCTCCCCGCTCCTTCCCACTCTTTTCTGTGTCCCAAGTATCTGGTTCTCTGGTCCCACCCCACCCCACCCAGCTCCCAACTTCCCAGGCCTCCTGTGGGTCCCTCCTTTTTCTTCCTGCTGGGGGGGGGGTCCATCCTATCCCCTCCCTGGAGGCGGTATCTTTCCTAATGGTCTCTGACCCTCCCTCTCCAGACTTCCACCCTCCAACATCCTTTCCCCCACCACCACCCCCAAGTCCTGTCTGATACTGAGTCCTTTTCCCAGCCCCCAGGGAGAAAAGAGGCTGGAGGAGGGAGCAAGGGCCAGCCAGGGCCCAGAGACAGAGGCAAACGAGGCAAAGGAGAGGCAGAGACAGACAAAGGCAGCCAGAAAGGGAGGCAGAGAAGGAACAGATCAGAGGGAAAGGGGCAGCTGCAGAAATAGAGACTGAAAGAGGCAGAGGCTGGGAGGGAGGCAGAGGCAGAGAATAGGACCTGGAGGCTGGAGGGACGTGGGTTGGGAAGGACCGGGCAGGGGAAGGGAGAAGAGAAAGAGGCAAGAGCCAAGCCATAGACTAGGCAGCTTTAGGGAGCCAGGCCTGGGCTTGAAGAAAGAAAGGAAGCGGCAGCCAAAGAGATCTGCACCAGCCTGGGCCACTAGCCCAGGATTGTTGAGACACCATGGGGGGGCTGGAAGGAGCCAGGATGCTGCCGCTGCTGCTGCTGCTGCTTCTTGGAGGGACAGGGAAAGCCTGGGAACCACACAAGGGGAAGTGCCCCCCAAGTTGTTCCTGTACCAAAGACAGTGCCCTTTGCAACGGCTCCCCCCAAGTCCCCGAAGGTTTCCCCCCAACCCTGCTGTCCCTGTGAGTCTGCCCAAAGCCAACAACCCACTTGGGGGATGTGGTCCCTGGAACTTGGGGCCCCTGAGGGGAAGGATAGCAGCTAAGATGCCAGCATCCTGGAGGAGCAGAGAACAGGAGTGCCAACAAGAACCCAGGATAGATGGAGGAGTGGGGAATCCCTGGGAGGGAAGGTGCAGGGTGGGTAAAGGCTAGGACTCTAGGGTCCCTCGAAGGCTAGGGACAAGATGCCTGGCTCTTTGAGTGGGGCTAATGATTGGATTCTGAGGGAAGAAAGGCATCCGGTTGACTGGAGGGGTGATCCTGGATACTCCCCCCTCTCCTTAGGTCTTTGGTAAGATCTGAAGTGACTGGCCTTACCTCTGGAAGCTTCTTAGAGGTCCCCTCCCTGCACCTTCTGTAAGCTGTCTTGGACTCTGGGACAAACAACCCAGGCTTGTTGGGAGAGTGGGAAGGAAGGGAGGGGAGTGGGGAGGGGGGGGGTATTAATATGTCTTTGGACAAGGGCCAAAGTGTGTGTGGGAGGGGGAGCTGGGGTCTGGCAGATTGGAATGGGAGAGGAGAAATGAGAAGAGGACTCCGGAGTCCTAATTTAGACTGCTCCAGGGCCCCAACGCCAAGTTCCTTCACAGTCTCTTCACTGCCAACACCTTCTCTGTGATTGAAGATGATGCTTTTGCAGGCCTCTCCTATCTGCGGTATCTGTGAGTGGGGCCTGTGGGAAGAGGGGATTGGGGATTACTCAGAGGGAGGAGAGAGTTGGAGTTGACGAGGTTGGTAGCTACAAGTGCTCATAGGAGAACTGACAATTGGGGAGGTGATTTTCCCATGATTCTCCCTAGCTCACTTCACCTTCCAGAGTGGGAGGATGGGGATAGGGATCTGAACTAGAAGCTTGGGAAGAGCTGCTTTTGTTTCCCTGGGTCACCACTGACTCCCCATGTGACCCCAGACTGGTCAACTTGCCTTTCTATGCTCTAGTCACCCCAACTTCGAAACAGGAAGGAGGTTTCTGGCCCCACCTGCCTCTTGGGAGGAGGCTTCCAGGGGACCTGCTGATGGGTCCCTGAGGCTGGGGTTACCCTTGGGGCCCCCTCTCCTCCCCCAGGTTCATTGAGGACAATCACATCAGCTCTATCTCCAAGAATGCTCTCCGGGGGCTGAGATCCCTCACCCACCTGTGAGTATCCCAGTGACCCCCTTCTTCCCAATTTCATCTCTTCTCCCCCAGAAACAACATGATATGTCCTAGTCAGTGACATGGAAATTCCCCTGAATTCATTCCCTTAACCTCTCTGGAGTTTTTCCCGTCTTAGGTTCCCTTTTCCATCTTTTTGGGATTACCAGTCCCTGTCCCAAGGCCTTCTGGGAAGGAAGTGATGTTAAATGTGGCCTCCTTCCCTTTTACTTCTCTGTATACTAGGAGTTTGGCCAATAACCATCTACAGACACTGCCCAAGTTCCTGTTCAGAGGATTGGAGACCCTGAGCCATGTGTGAGCCACAGGGAAGGGAAGGGGAGGAAAGGAATAGGGTGGGCTGTCTCCCAACTTCCAAGAATGGGGAGGGAAAGCTGCTAGCTTAAGAGGGAAAAGCCAGAAGCTGAGGACCTGAAAGGTAGAGAGGGAATTATCCACAAAGGCAGTGGAAAGAGTACTAACTTGGGGGGGGTGTCAAAAGACCTGGGTTCAAATTCTGCCTTTTCCACTTACTATCTATGTGACCTTGGACAAGTCACTTAACCATAGATCTCTAAGGTCCTTCATGAGCTCTGCAACTATGATCTAGGATGGGATGCCTGAATGTTGTGAGTTCATCCATACTGGGAGAACCTTTAGGAAAAAAAGTGAAAGACCATTTGATAATGACATGGTCCAGCTTGGAATAATTATGATCTGGAGTCTGTTCTCTCTCGGAAATTCTGTGATTCTGGAAGAGACAGGTTGGGGACACAGGAGAGTGAACCAGTGAGGTAGACAGAGCCTATAGCCCAGGACACCCTCCAGAATTCAAATGTAACTACTGTGATCTTGGGTCAATCCTTGAACGCATGGTATTAATCTAATCCTTGGATTCATGAGCTAGTCTGCAAAGTCTCTTCCAGTTTTAAATTCTATGAACCTGCTCAGATCATCAAGGCTGGAATCCATCCATTGGGGCTTACAGCAATGGGAGGATTAGAAAGGTCTGAGCACCTTCTATCTCTTATTTTCCCCACCAGAGATCTTCGGGGAAATCCCTTCCTCTGTGATTGCCGCCTGCTGTGGCTGGTCCTGTGGCTGCCCCAAGTGAACGCCAGTGTGGGAGCTGGAGCTTGTGCAGGACCCACTCCCTTAGCCAACAGGCCATTGCAACACCTGGACCTGGACACCTTTCACTGCAGGACTGTGGGTATGGCTTTCCAGAGAGCACAAGGTCCAAGGTCAGAGACCGTGAAGGAAGGAATGAGGCATATTTATTCAACAGGCACTATCCTTATTAATGTACAATTATCTCCTTTGTTAGAATGGAAGGTCCTTAAAGGAAAGAATATTTCCTTTTTAAAAGAAATGTATTCCCAACCCAGTGTCTGACATCTAGTGAACCCTTAAAAAATTCTTGTTCATTGATTCCCTAAGGGAGTGCTGAGGTAGCTAGGTGGCTCAACAGATAGCATGAGTCTGGAGTCAGGGAATCAAATGGAGTCAAATCTAGCCTCAGACACTCACTAGCTGTGTGACCCTGGGTAAGTCACTTCAAATCTGTTTTACTCTACCAAAGAAGGAAATAGCAAATCACTCTGGTATCTCTGCCAGTAAAACCCTATGGACAATATTACCCAATACCATCCATGGGGTCATGAAGAGTCAGACACAATGGAATAACAAGGTACAGTGGTTGAAGAATCAGCCTTGGAGGCAGGAAGATCTAAGTTCAAATGTCACCTCTGTTATGTGTTGGCTATATGACCCTGGGCAAGTCCCTTATGTTCTAAGTAACTCTAAAACTCAAATTGCAGAACAGATGCCATCTGCCACAATGGATGGAGTTTCATCAGAATGAGGTTCTAAAACCAATGTTTTAGGCTCTCTGTTGTGGCCACAAAGGGAAAAAATAAACATCTCTTCCCTCAAGAAGATTAGGGAGATGGGAGAGATATGACTGGGACCTGAGTGGAGTAGAAGCCAAAGTACAGGATACTTAGTTTCTGAAAAGCCCACAGGCCAAGGGACTAGATTTCAGCATCCTTGAAGGGACTGGTAGCCAAGTAGCCAGACTGATTATTGGTAAATTCATTAAGTGATTACTTTGTGACCTTGGGGATACTCACAAAAAGCTTACATGTTCATGGGAAAGATGAGTATATATAAAATATATGGGGGGGAATTTAAAGTTAATAAATATATTGCATATATATCTCCATATATTATTATATGGGGTGTCATTAAATACAAAGTAGTTGGGCCCTTGTAGTTGGGAGGGGGAGGGCATCATGCCAAAGATGGTACTTGGGTTGTATCTCCTGGAAAGAGAGAGATGCTATAAGACAGAGATAAGAAGAAAGTGTCTTCAAGGCCTGTGGGATATCTAGCACAAAGACATTGAGGTAGGAGATGGAGTATGAGCAGTGAGGAAGACCAGTTTGCCTGGCTGGCAGGGTACAAATTCCAGGGAGGTTGGGGAACAGAAACTAAGGTGTCTAAGCAAAAGCTTTCTTTTTATTTTTACATTTAATTTTTATTTCATTTTCTCAATTACATGTAAAGAAAAACGTTTAACATTTTTTAAAAAATTGAGTTCCATATTCTCTCCCTACCTTCGCCTCCTTGAGAAAGCAAGGAATTTGATATAGATGATTCCTGTGGAATCAGGCAAAACATTTTCATATTAATCTGAATTATAATCATAATTAATTTGAAAATGAAGATAAAAAACCCCAAGAATGATAAAGCATGATGTTTTTGTCCTTCATTCTCAAAGAGGAGCACAATATTAGGAGGTGATGCCATGACATGGATTGGATTTGAGTGAGCTGGATACTGTGCTAAGTCACCAGCCTCACTTTCTCCTCCAGAGTCATCTGGGTCCAGTGGCCAGATAGGAATCAGGACGACTGGAGATGGCTCTGGATGAGAGGCAATCAGGGTTAAGTGACTTGCCCAAGGTCACACAACTGATAAGAGTCAAGGATTTGGACACCACCTAGCTGCCAGAGTCAAAGTCCATCAGTTCTCCCTCTGCAGATGGATAGCATTTCTGATCATGAGTCCTTTGCAATTGTCTTGGATTGTTGTATGGCTAAGAACAGCTAAATCATTCTCAGTTGTTCTTCATTGTGTACAATGGTCTCCTGGTTCTGTTCATTTCACTTTGGATCAGTTCATGTGAATCTTCCCTCAGCAGAGGGAATGTGAAAGCGTCACTTAGCAGAGACTGATTTGACTCCCTCTCCCTGTGCCCTATCCTAGAGCTGAACTGGTTCCAGACCCTAGGGGAACCAGCGCTTGGTGTGGAAACCTTCTCCTACCTGGGGGAGCCGCATGTGGTACTGGCCCAGCCCTTTGCCGGCAAATGCCTCTTTCTAGTCTGGGATTATATGCTGCAGCGTTTTCGATCTGATGAGGAAATCTCGGGTGAGACCCTGATCCCCGATGCCGCCCCGACGCCCCCCCATCCTCCGCCATCCCCTCCCTTTCCCCCCAGCCCAGCTTCTGCCCGCCCTCGCCCCTCATCCTTGGCAGACATGGTCCCGGATCCGGTACCCCTCACCGTGACGTGCCCTCCTCCCCTCCCCTCCCGCCAGCGCCGTCGGTGGTGGCCTGTAAGCCCCTGGTGCTAGGCTCGCAGCTCTTCGTGCTGGTGGCCCGGCTGTGGGGAGGGTCCCAGCTGTGGTCCCGCCCGAGCCGGGGGCTGCGTCTGTCGCCGTCCCAGGCCCTGGCCCCGGAGCTGCTGCTGAAGCCCAACGACGCCGAGCTGCTGTGGCTGGACGGGGAGCCCTGCTTCGTGGTGGCCGAGGCGTCCAAGGCCGGCCGCACCACCCTGCTGTGCCGCGACGGTCCGGGGCGCGGTTTCTACCCGCGGCAGAGTCTGCACGCCTGGCACCGAGACACGGATGCTGAAGCCCTGGAGCTGGCCGGGGTGCCGCACCTGCTGCTGGCCTCCGCCTCTCAGCGCCCGGTCCTCTACCGTTGGCAGCATGGACGCTTCTCCCGGCGCACCGACGTGCCCGAAGCCGAGGACGTCTACGCCACCCGCCACTTCCAGGTGGGCACTGACGTGTATGTCTGCCTGACCCGCTACCTGGGCGACTCCATGGTAAGGATTCTGAGGGAGCTGGGGGCCCCAGGGTGGGTGGGGGACTCCGCTGGCCAAGGCTGCCTCTCTGTGGACTGGGAGTTAGGAGGCGGGGAGAGCTGGGTGACCCTAGGCAAGTCACTGCCTGCTTTTCCTTCTAGAAAATGGGATGGACGGACAGGATGACCTGTTTATCCAAGCCAAGTCCAGTTTCCTACTCTGTAAAAATGAAAGGATTGGATTCCTCGCCTCCAAGGCTCCTTTCAGCCTTTACTTTATGGTTTTCACGTTCTCTCCAGATCAAAATTTTTAGGATTGTGACCTACTCCCATATCTTTGGCACCAAGCTCCCTAATGGGACTCCCTGCTTCTGAAGCTCCCTTTTGCTCTTTCCTCTGCTTTCATACCCTTCCCCCGGTGCCTCCTTTACACTCCCAACCAATCAGGAAGCATTTATCAAGAGCCTACTCTGTACCCAGCAATGAGAATGAAAGACAAAAAAGGTTATAACCCTCCTTGCCCACAGCATTTAGAGATGAGGGACTCACTACCTTCATAGTATAACAATAACACTTAGTATGTATAGGCATTCCAAGGTTTGCTGATCGCTCACAAAAAAATTGTGGCAAGGTGATGCCATTAGTACCCCCCCCCCCCCTAGTTTACAGTTGAGGAAATGAAAGCTAAGAGAGATTAAGTTAAAAAGTAGGAAACAAGGGTACCTACTGTGGGCTAGGCCCTGTGCCAAACACTTTACAAATATTATCTCATTTGATCCTACAACAATCTTCTGGGACAGATGCAATTATTAATCCCATTTATAGTTGAGGAAACTGAGGAAGACAGGTTAGGTGACTCATCCAAGGTCACCCTAGTAAGCATCTGAGGCAAGATTGAAACTCAGTTCTTTAGAAAGACCTGAGTTCCAATCCTGTCTCCAGGCTCAGTGTGGCATCCATATCTAAATATATTCAAAAGGGTTACCTTGTGATTTGAAGAACAAGGCACTAGCAGCTAGAGGAATAGCTGAGCCTTAAGGAAAACTGAGGCACAGGTGTGAGGAGGAATTGCATTATAGTCCTGGGGGACCACAGAGCACTGGCCCTGGAGTCAAAAGGACCTGAATCAAATCCAGTCTCAGACACTTAATAATTACCTAGCTGTGTGACCTTGGGCAAGTCACTTAACCCTATTGCCTTACAAAAAGAGAAAAAACCAACAACCACAACAAAAAGAATACCAGTTAAGTAAGGCCAAATTGGCTCTACCATAGTGATGTATGGTAGATGGAGGGAAGCAATGTGCAAAGTCTGAGATGGAAGATTGGGGTCAGCTTATGAAGGACCTTCTATGTCCAACACAGGAGTTTGTATTTTGTCCTAAAGGAAGTAAGAAGTTACTAGAGTTTATTGAGATTGGTTTATTGAAATGGTTAGACTTGGACTTGGGAAAATCAGCTTCACATCAGTGTAAAGGATGGTTTTAGAAATGGGAGAAACTTCCAATGTTGAACCAATGTAGCTGCAAGGAACAACTACAGAAGGGACCATGAGATGAATGGAGGGTTGTAGAGAGGAGTTGGGGAGGTGAGAGAAAGATCTGTTCAGGTTTAGGCTTTTGTTGAGGGCTCACCCTTTGCTTGGTTGAGCTGAAGGAGTGGAGTGTCGTTCTAAGAGGACAGTCAGTCTTGACCTCAGTCAGGAAGCTTGGTCTTGTTAGGGAGACTGGATTTCTGCACGCAAAACAACAAGGAAATGATCTAGGGCTTCACCATATGGCAGAAACTAAAGGTACTCAGAGGAAGGAAAGGGGCCTGGAGGCTCCAGGAAAGGACATCCAGGAGCAGGTGGCATATGAGCCAGGCTCTGACACCAAGAGAAGGGTGTTCCAAGGACACTGACAGCATAAGCAAAAGCTTGAGGGGAGAAACAGGTTTGGGGGATGGGAAGAGATTGACTTGGATGGAAGAAGGGAATCTAGGAGAAAGAGTTGGAAAGGAAGTCAGGGGCAGATGGAGGATGCTTTTCAGCGAAGGAGCTTGGCCTCTATCCTGTAGAGCCCACCCTACTGGAATCCCAGCTGTCCCACTTGCTCCCTGGATGTAGGGGTTTGGGGCAGGACATCTTATCTCCCTAGTCTCCATTTTCCTCCTCTTCAAAATGAGCCAGTTGGACCTTTTGGCTCTATTTCTAATAAGGCTTCACCTTTCAACCCTGTTTGAAAATACCTCAATGGACACATCTATAAAGGAGAATAATAATATCTATTATTTCCTATGATTATCCTAAGTTCTTGAGCAAATCTTGATGATTGGGTCAGGAGAGAGGCCTATGAAGTATGAGTGGGGAATGAAGAGAGAATGGAGGCAAGGAGACCAGTTTGGAGGCTTGTAAGAATAATTCAGACAAAGAGGGGCAGCTAGGTGACGCTATAATGGATAGAGCACCTGGTGTCAGGAGGACTTGAGTTCAAATGGGACCTCAGTCACTTCCTAGTTGTGTGGCCCCCGGGGCAAGTCACTTAACCTTGATTGTCTTTTTTAAAAAAAAATTATTTAAGGCAATGGGGTTAAGTGGCACAGCTAGATAATTGTTAAGTGTCTGAGGTCCCATTTGAACTCAGGTCCTCCTGACTTCAAGGCCAGTGCTCTATCCACTGCACCATCTAGCTGCCCCCTCACTGTGCCCCCTGATTGTCTCTTAAAATAAAAAGCAAACAATAAATTTAGACAAGAGAAGATGATGACCTGAGCTAGGGACAGATGGGAAATGTATCTCAAAGGAAGACTTGGCCCAGGGTAAACCCCTCAAGGATTGTTTTTGGTTTGGTTTTGTCTTTGTATCCCTAAGACCCTGGCAGTCAGTCAATGAATGCACACTTATTTATGAACCAGTAACTACGTTCCAAACACTGTGTTGGTCTCTGGATACAAAAAAAAAAAGTGAAAATGTTCCCTGTCCTCAAAGAATTTCCATTCAAAACACACACACACACACAAACACACACAAACACACACACACACACACACACACACACACACACACAGGTTTATCTCAAAAGAAATGTGAGATGTGTAAATTTAGAGCATCCACTCCAAATGTTCACGGGGTCTATCTTTTTGTACCTGACCTGTGGCAGAGCCTTCTGAATTCGACTGGTTTGATCAGCCACAGTCGAACACAAAGTAACTTGATTCTACCCTGGTTGATGTCTTGTTGGTCTCTTTGAGAACCAAGAGCAACCATTAACATACGTCCACATGCAAGATATGTACAAGGTGAAGACAAGCTTCAAAGGAAAGGATTATACTGGGGTGGGGGACAGGGGACCAGGAAAGGCCTTCTACAAGATGGCATGTGAGCTGAGTCTTGAAAGTTGAATGTTCTAAACAGAGGTGAGCAGGATCACTTAGAACTTCCCTGCAACCTTAGAATGCCATCGCTTTCCCCCAACTCTGCTCCTAGAGTCTTGAGAGCATTGGGGCCCTAGGCGACTGTCTCCCAGTCCTGAAATTCATCTCTACAGGTGATGCGCTGGGATGGTTCCATGTTCCGTCTGCTGCAAGCACTGCCATCCCGTGGCTCCCTCATCTTCCAGCCTTTGCTCATTGCCGGAGACCAGTTGGTCCTGCTGGGTAGTGACTTCACCTATAGCCTGGTGTTCCAGTATCAGTCAGATACGGGGCTCCTGAAGCTGCTGCAGGAGCTGGGACCCCCATTGCCTTCAGCTCCCCGGGCCTTCTCCTTCATCTCTGTGGCTGGCCGAAGGTTTCTCTTCACTGCCAACTTCAAGGGCCCCACCCAAGTCTACCAGCATCTCATCCATGACCTCAGTGCCTAAAAAGAAAGGAATGGGGACCCCCTGTCCTTCCCACATGGGCCCAGTGGGACTGGGAAATTACTGACAAGGAAAGAGCCTGGTGTCGGGAAGTCAAGAGACTTAGGGTCGCTCTGCCACAACTAAGTTACTGAGTGAGGCCATCCTTTTATTTTTACCTTGGAAAAATCAAGGGAGTTGGCCTAATGGCTTTTTAGGCTCCCTCAAGTTCTAATATCCCAAATCTTTGAAAGTTGGCTGAGGATGGGGATGAGGAGATATTCCTTGGAAGGGTTAGTGTTCCATAACAGAAAACACCATGTTGGAAGAAGTCTTAGGTTCTATTCTTTGCTCTATCAGTGAAGAGCCTATTTCTTCATCTATGAAATGGATAGATGGTGGCAGGGAGTTGTTTTAATTTCTGTGACCCAGAAGTCTATTGGGACCATCCCACAGAACAATCTCAGATGCTGAGCCCATGGCCCTGACAATGCCACTGAGAAACCACATACTGAATTCTGAACATCCCTGATGGACTGGAAGCTGCCATTGATATGGTGGCAACTGGGTAAAGATGCCAGGAGCCAGAGAAATGGCAGCAATCTACCATTGTGGCCAACTCTGGGTTTGGGATCAGAACTGGATTGGAATCTTGTTCCTAACACTCAATTATGTGATTCTGGGCACAACATTCAATCTCTCTATGCCTCAGTTTCCAGATCTGTAAAATGAGGATTACTCCATTTGTGCTCCCACCTCACAGGGATGTTGTGAGGCAAGTGCTTTGCAAATTTTAAAGCCCAGGAACCTGAGTAGTCATTTGTGTTATGTGGGAAGGGTTGGGGCAGAAAAGACAGACTGTGGATTGAGGCTTAAAAATGTTCCTGTGGCTGATGTTTAGGGTGTCTAGGATTTTTGCTGTGAGGGAACACTGATGGCTTATGAATGAGGGAAAAAGGAAGAGGGATTGACTATTTGTGGATAGAGGGTGATGGGGGGAAAGAAGGAAGGGTTGGGATCAGGAAACTGAAATGGGGGGAGATGGAGGGATGCGTGAAGTGAGAGGAGGGTGTTGAGTGAGGAGGAGTGAGGGGAGGAGGGGGCTGGGTATGAAGTGAGATTCGGGAGAGGAGGAGTTGGTATATGGGATGGGAAATATTTTCAATGGGTGTTGCTCTGTGGGAAGGGCTGAGAGCTGGTTTGGAGGTTTGCGTGTAGGATGGGGGTTGTGTAGAGGGGAGATGTGTTGTATGGGAAGGGCTGAGAAGAGGAGGGAAGGCTATCATAAGCAAGGGCCAAGGAGGAGCCATTAAGTGTGTGCTTGAAGAGTTAGAGGAAGGCAGACAACCCTAAGACACCCCATTCCCAATTTATATTTATTCTGCCTCCCCAACTTCACCCCCTGTACAACCATCCTTGATCACCAGACTCAGGTAGGGGAGCATGGTTCTCCTCCAAACTATGCCCTGGAGGAGCAGGCTTCAGCCAGGAGCCAGTCAGGGTACATGTGCAAGGAAAAGGTGGGAAAGGATGGGCATCATTTTGGCTGAAGGCCAAGAGGCTCTATGTTGTGGCAAATGGAAACTTCAGGTACCCAGAATTGTAGGAGAAACAACACATCCCATCCTCTCCAGGAAAAAAAAAAAAAGCAACCCAGAAGCAGCAAAAAGAGGGTAGTCAGGGCCTGGTATTGGGGGAGGGGCTCAATATGCACATTCAAGGGATGGGGAGCCCTTCCTGGGAGAGGGTGTTCTTAGGTTTGAGGAAAGGAGAAGGTGTTCTTAGGATCCTTGATGATCCAAGGAGGGTTCCTACAATAGAAGAGATCCTTGGGTCTTTGGGATTCTGGGGAAGGTGTCCTACAGTAGAGATCATTGGGTCTTTGGGGCCCTGGGAAGGGTATTCTATAGTAAAGGGGATCCTTGGGTCTTTGGAATTCTGGAGAAAATATCTTACCCTAGAGGGGATTCTTAGATCTTTGGGACCCTGGCGAAGGTGTCCTACAGTAGGGGAGATCCTTGGGTCTTTGGGACCTTGGGAAGGGTATCTTCTAGATGTGGTTTTCTAAGGTCTTTGATGCTTGGAATAAACTATCCTGCAATGGAAGGCATGCTAGGATTTTTGAGAAGCCCAGGGAAGATTTTTCAGAAATCTTTGGGACCCTTGGAAGGATATCCTTGGTTTTTAGGGCCTAAGGAAAGGGAGTTTTTTAAAGTTCCAATAGAGGGTATCCTGGATCTTGTGAGTCCTGTGGCCCATATGGTGGAATTTAAGGGGCTCCTGGGGAATAAATGATAAGATTTGGGCTAGTATATACTGGGGGTGCTTGAAGTTAGACCTGAACTCCTGTGGGGAAGTTACAATCAGGTCTTAGCTAAGCTTTCTTTCCTGGATTATTGTAGGATGTCTGGGATGTGATGCAAGCCTACACTGGTGGAATCGGGGCAGGCGAGGCCCAGGTTGGACCCCTGCTTTTTCTAAACTTGATGGTGCGGGAGCAGGGGCACCACTCTTTTGAGGGATTGTCATGAAATCAAAAATCATCTTCCCAACAAAGGAATTTAAGAAAGAAAGAGTTTTATGAACCTGAGTAGAAAAGGTTGGATTACAGCCCCGACTTTGTCCCTTTCCACCCCTATCCACTTTGTTCTGACTCTCACCAATCAGTTCCAGGATATCTTAAGGTAAAGGTTCTAGAATGGTTTAATTCAAAAATAAATGTAAAAAAAAAAAACCCTTCTTCTACCTGGGGACAGCTCCCCTCCCCTCCCCTCAAGCTAAGAGGTCAGCATTGACTGAAGAGCAGTGGGCAGAAGGGAAAAGATGTAGGTGATGGATGGGCAAGGTCAGGGAAAGAAGGAATTCCTTTTCCCTGGGGAGGAAAGAAGAGGTTTGCAGTGTCCAGGGAGGCTGATGCCAATTCAGCATTTACTGACCAGGCCTAGAAGGGAGAGAAGGAGAGGAGAGAAAAATTAAACCTCGTTTATGAACTTATTACTTCTCTGCCTTTACATATATACATGTAACCTTTCCCCACTCCAGATATACCCTGCTAAACTGGAAATACATATCCTATCTGGTGGAATTTCTCCTGCCCTAGGGTTATAGAGAAGGAAAAGAAGGTGGGGATAGGGAAGCAGATCAGACAGAGATCCAGCCCCACCCTGTTCATTCCTGGTCCTTCAGACAGTCACCCCCCCCCCCATTTAAATCACAGATTTTGAAAGTTGGAAGGAATCCTCATTCTAACATCAGGGGCAGAAGCTTCTAGGCCAGCATCCCTATTAAATAATGCAAAGGGTTAGGACATTAGGAGTTTTGGGGTCCCTTGTGTCATCAACATTTCCCCACAAAAGATGAACCTCCCTTTAAACTATTAATGGTCAATGTTTCCATGGAGAGGGCATTTAAGAGGGTGAATCTGGGGCCACAGACTCTGGGGGGGGGGGCTAGAACGGGTAGAAGGATTAGGGCTCCATCTTACTTGTGCTTCTGGCTGAATTTGCATTTGCATTTGCCACCTGTGTGAGCAAGAAGAGTGGAAGAGGGTGAAGGGACTTTGCTCAGCAGAAGGTCACTGCCCCCTTGGCTTCCCAGATCCTCTCTCCTCTTTACTCACTCATGAGAACGATGATGCCGAGGGCACACAGGATCCCAGCACATATCAAACCTCCCACACGTAGGCTGTGCCAGTCTGTGGGAGAGAGGCCTAGAGGATTGACTTCTGCCCTTGGAAAATTCAGCAACCTCCCTGCCCTTCTGCAAAGGCTGGTGCATCTTCCTGGGGAAGCTACCTCTGGGTAAAAAGCTCAGAAGGTGGGGCAGCTAGGTAGTGTAATAGAGTACCCACCCTGGAGTCAGGAATACCTGAGTTCAAATCCAGCTTCAGACACTTAATAATTACCTAGCTGTGTGACCTTGGGTAAGTCAGAACCCCATTGCCTTGGGGGAAAAAACCAAAAAGTTCAGAAGGGGCTTTATTCAGCCTTTCTATTTGAAACCATGTTCATTTGTGAGTATTTACATCTGGTTTGTCTCTTCTGGACTGTAAGCTCCCTAAAGGCAGAGTTCATTCTGGTTCCTTCAGACAGTTACTCCCCCACCCCACCCCAATCACAGAGCTATATTCTCTCTTTCACTTCTCTTCCAGACTGCACTGTCCCAAGAAGCTTCTGTCCCCTTCACCCCAGGACCCTGGGTAGACAAAATTAAGGAAGCTCTTACCGTAATAGAAAGGGCTGTCCTTATCTGAAGGAAAAAAGACAAGAGTGAGAACAGAGTCAGGAGGAAGGGTATCTGTAATCCCCAAAGAAGACTGGGAGGGGAGGAAGAAGCTTGGGGGTTAGGGGCAGCTAGATGGCACAATGAATAGAGTAGGAGGACTTGAGTTCAAATCCAACCTCAGATACTTATTAGTTGTGAGACCTTGGGCAAGTCCTTTAACCCCAATTACCCACCCACCCCAAAAAAGAAGAAGCTTGGAGGTAACTCACCAGCTGGGTCATTGGCTTCCATGACAGGCAGAGCTGTGAGAGAGAATGAGACAGAACAGACAGAAAGACAGACAGAAAGAGAGAGAGAGAGATTGGGGTGTTGGTTTCTAAGGACAATCTGAGAGTGGTTAACCCTTCCATTTCAGTGGGTATCCTTCAATAGGGGACAGCAGCCTAACTTATATTAGATCATATAGAGGGTAGCAGAGGTATACCTCAGAATGAAAGATCACTCAAACAGTGAATAACAACCTTGATCCTTCTTCTAAAGCCACTTAAGGGATACTATTCATTGTTATTCTTAACCATGTCAAATAGGACACCCATGTAATTGCCTTCCAGCCCTTCAGCTCCCCTCCCTCAGCAACTCTGAGGACTTTGGATTTCCCAGCCTCATTCATTTGCTGCTATTAATTCTAGTGTCTTGGATGCTCTTTCTCAAGAATATTGACTATAATTGGCTTCTGATTTCGGGGTGAAGATGGGCAGGTGTTTCAGCTGCCTATTTGGTCCTTTCAGAGACCAGAGTCTCCTAGAGACCCTAGCTTTTTCTTCTTCAGAACACACCTAATTGAAAAGTGGCTGCTGTCTCTACACTGTTCCTGGAGGGCTCCCCAATTTGAGGAGGGGAAATGCTAGGAGGATCACAGATGGTGTCTTTGGGCTCTAGTGAGGGACAAGTCTGGGAAAGGAAAAGAGTTTCAGCCTCTGAAACTGGCACTCACCTGCCATCATTAGAAGAATGCCCGCTATTACCTGTTGCATCTTGAAGTTCAGTAGGTTGGGCCCTGTTGGGAGGAAACTTAATGGCACCCATGCCTCTCCTTAGCCCTCCTCCCCTCCCCCACCTTCAGTACAAGGCAAGGAGAAAAGTCTGTTGAACCCAGGGCAGGTGATAAGAAGGGCAAGAACAGATAAGAGCAGGAGAATGAAAGGGGCAGATAAGGGAGCTGGGGGAGGGCAGATGCTGACTGGATCCCTTGAACAGGGCAATAGGAGAGTTATGTTTTGCCTGTTGGA
The DNA here is from genome assembly GCF_037893015.1 of Macrotis lagotis. NCBI lineage: Eukaryota > Metazoa > Chordata > Mammalia > Peramelemorphia > Peramelidae > Macrotis > Macrotis lagotis. Next base: position 900,740,169 of record NC_133658.1, read on the forward strand.
GTGGTGGTGGATGGGGTAGGCAAGGAGGGGGTCTGATCCAGGTTTGGGGTAGGGGTACTTGAAAGGGGTCACTCCTTCCTAGGCAGTCTCCCACAGACTTCTTGGAGCCTTCTTTGGGCTGAGGCCCAGAGCCTGGGGCTGGCATGACATGTCTGTCGGTTTTGGGGGGAGAGAGAGGAAGTCATGGATATGACTGGTGGGTGGGCAGCAGAGCAGAGAGGACAACTGGGCCCTGGGGGCTTGAGGTTGCTGCCAGAGCTAAGAAGAAGCCATTCCACCTCAAAGGAATTTTGGGAAGTCTATGCTAAATCTAAAATTTCTACTCTCTGGGCCTCTTATTCCTTCCAATGAGTCAGGGCACATCTAGCTGCCTTAGGGAAATCTCCCTAGACTCTCTTTCTGGGTTTAGTATTGGCCTGTGGTATTTCTTCCATCTCTTTTCCTTCTTCTAATGGTGTCATTACTGACCCTTTGGGCAAAAAAGGCAATATTCTAGTTATTGCGGACTCTTGGGATCTCCATGTTACAGCTAATGTTCCTGCCTCTGAGAGCCTTTGCCATGCTTCATCAGCACCATCTCCCTAGGCTATGATCATCAGATTGTGGTCACTGCCCGAGGTACCCTGCTACCTCTTTCCCTGGAGGTAGGTCATAGCCCCTGAACAGCATCCTCCATTACATACATTACAGCCAGAGTGCCATGCTAACCTTCCTCAATCACTTTGGTGACCCCCTAGAATAAAGTGAAGCAAATTCCTGCCTTACTTCCCTGTTATTTCGTGTTACTCCAGTATCATTGGTTATTGCCCTGTCTCCCTATTATTACATGTTACGGATCCACTCCATTACTTTTGTTAATGCTGTGGTTTCCTTGTGACTGATATACTGCCTTGCCCTTATTCGTTTTATTGCCACATTCCATTCTGGTTTCTGTACCCAAACCTAGTCTGTGACTTAAGCTCTGAAGGATACTGTAGACTGCACCCAGTGCCTAGAACTAGTTTTTGTCCATTAAGTAGGTTTATTATTGCCATTTCATTCTAATCATCCCACCCCCTTCTTTGTTCTTCCAGCAGACGGGGATGTGTATCCCCCAAACTAATTTCTCCATTACAGTCACCATTATGTGTTGCCTTCCCCATATTATTTAGAGACAGGCAGTGTTAGCTTATCTGGGGTCCTCTTCTTTATTCCTACTGTATCTCATTGCCTAACACCCCGCTTTATTGCAGATCACCACTCTTTTCATCATTCTATTTCTCCAATACTTTAAAATTCCGAAATGCTACCAGTTCTCCAAAAGGCCCATATTTTGGGGTAGGAGTGGATTCCCAGGCTAATTTCTCTTCTCCAATTCCAATCAGTCAACTATGGCCTGCACAGAGGCAGCCCTTCCCAAAGCAGGGGGATGAGGGAAGGCCCTGAGAAGAAGGCAGAAGAGGAGGAAGGTGGGTCACGGGGAGAGAGGTATAGAAAGAATGATAACAGGCATCTGAAGTTGGAAACTTTGAGTTGGGATGAGGCAGAACCAAAGCAGAGGGAACAAGATTAATAAATAGAGGTAGAGAAGTGGGGGGCTTCTGATGCTCACCTTGATGGCAGAACAGAGCTGGGAAGGTAGGAGGCTGCGCTACTAATGCAGCTGGGCCTGACCCAGCCTCTTTATACAGAACAGACACGCCCTGGGCAAATCCAGGCAGGTAGGGAACAGGTCTGACTCCCTGGGGCTCCAGCAGAGTTCTCCCCCACCCCACCCTTGCTCTTAAAGGGGCAGCTCAGCTTCTCTTCTCAGAAAGCCCCAGCTGCCCACTTTGACCCCATTCAGTCTCTAGGCCCCCACAGAATGGAAGGATTAAGTCAGTTTCCGTCTATACACACGAGGAGAGAACAAGGGGGATAGTGGGGATCATTTCTGAGGACTTTAACCTTCTTTGTCCACTCCCCAGTGAGGTCAGCAATAAAGAAGCCTCATAAACAGACCCTTGGGGAAAGAACTTTGTAGCTTATTTGAAGGACAGGCTGTGGCTAAGATCACTAGGTCAGAAGGGGGGGCGGGGCTGAGGGAAGAGGGGAGGTCGGGAAATTTGTGGGGAAAATATAAAAAATAGTCTGGTGAGCCTTTCTTGGCCCCTTTTGGATCAGGGGCTGTAACCCCATCCAACAAACAGCATCCGAGCAGATGAAATAAAGAAGCCAAGGCCCTCTCCCCACACCCACACTTTCCCCAATAAACATTTTTGAATTGCTGAGACTGGCTCCTTGGGTACTGGAAGGAGAGTATAAACCACAGGAAGGTGGAGCAAGCTGGCAGAAGACAGAATACCTGGGACCTGGGAGTGGCCTGGGGGGTGTAGATTAAGGGTTATGGCAGGGGTGATAGTAGGAAGTAGGATGTATTTAGTAAGTGTGCAATCACTGCTTCCTGACCACTGACAGATCCACCGACTGGACACTGGAGTCCTCTCTCATTTCTCCGCCCTGCCCAGAACATCTACTCCCCCTCCTCCCAACATTCCTCCAGACAGGGGTCCATATGGAACCCAGGATGGCTCTGGCCTTTCCAGTTGGGGTAACCACCCCCCAAGCTGCTCCTTCCCCACAGAGAGAGCTTTGTTTGGGGGCTGGACTGGGAACAAGGGGCTATTGAGTAGCTGGCAAAGGATTGGGGTCATAGGGAGGGGGCAGGGGCTGGCAAAGGAGATGCTTCTGTTCCTGCCCTGGTCACCATCTGGAGCTTGGGTGCCCCCACTCTGCATCCTGGGGTGGGGCCAAGAGGACCACAGGCAAAGTAGAGGCAAGCCAAGGGATGAGTATGAGGGAAAAGGGGGGGGGCTGATGATCAGGGCAAGGTTGAGAGAAGGCTTTGGCACCCCTTAGAAGGTTAAAATGGTTTTGGAGACAGTGGGGAGGGGGCAGGAAATAGTTCTGGAGTAGAGTGGAGGATGATAATGCTTAGGAGAAATGATTAAGGGAGAGGCAGACCTGTTACTTTCCAGCAGAGGAGAGGAGAGAGAAAGAAGTGGGGGGGGGGAGATAGAGAGACAGAGAGAGTGAAAGAGATAAAGACAGAGACAGAGAGAGACAGAGAAAGTGAAAGACAGAGAGACAGACAGAGAGAGAGAGAGAGAGAGAGAGAGAGAGAGAGAGAGAGAGAGATTCCTCAGAACCATCTGCTGCCTAGATATGGTTTCTCCAAGATATTTCTTGTCTCTCTAAATCAAATGCAGCTGGTCAGTGTCTTTGAACCCCATCTTGTCCCCTGCAGCAGGGGAATTCGGCCTCTCTCTTCTGGACTCTTGATGGGCTGTGGCAAGCATCTTGGGTGCCCAATCCTTGGAGAAGGGTGGATGCATCAGACTTGACCTGGAGAGATGGGGGCTTGGTGGGGTGAGAAGATGCACTGGAAGTAGATTCAGATGGTGATCCTAAGCTTGGCAGCTTCTCTTTACCTAGGACAGTCCCTTGGAAAGTTTCCTGACAGTCTTCTTTTTCCAATAGTTTCAAGGAGACCCGTTAGATTGACCATGGCACAGCATTGCCCTCTGCTGGGAAAGCCCCAGAATTGTGCCACCAGACTTAGCTAGACACCCTGGTAGGGCCTGCCTCCCAGACCAGGGCAATTCAAATGGAATCCCATTTATGTAGCACCTACTATGGACAGAGCCATGTCTAAGGATGTTGGATTCCTGCCTCATTTCCCCCTGCTCCATGCCTCCACCCAAGGCTCCCTGTCCCTTGTCCCCATTCTTGGCTAACAAGGGTATCTCCATGTTCCCCGTCTCCTAATCTCATAATAATAAGAATGCAATCGTGCATGAGAATACTGGCCTGCCCCACTTCTCCCTGATCTGACTCTGAACTTCCCTAGACACTATAGACCAGAACGATACAACCTATGTCAGTTCTTCCAGCATCAGACCTTTATTGAAAACTCTTGTGGTCATCGCCCTTGAAATCTATATTGATGAAGTCATTTCATACATTTTTATTTCCCCAAATAGGCAACAACTTCCCCCTGAGCAGGAACAGAGTCAGACCCTTGTATCACCTCCCCCTTCAGCACAGAGACAGGACTGAGGTGGGTGGGGGGATATCTATTGAATAGATGAATGGGTGAATGAATGCTGCTCACTTCTGGGGAAGAAAAGGATTGAGAGAAACACAGAGATGATATATTGATGACTGTGGTCCTTGGACTCTTGGCTCTCCCTTCTTCTCTCCTCCCCCACCTTGAAAAAATGCTGAGTCTTAGTAATATGCTTCTGGAGAGGAGTAAAAATGACAGCAGCCAAAGATATACTCAGCTTGTGAGAGAGCCTGAAGCTGCTTTTCTTCTCCTATTAGCCAATCCCACGACTCAGCTCCTTAATCTTTGGGCCGCGGACCGGCTATCTGGCTCAGGAGGATACTTCATGTGACTGGCTTAAACTGTAGGACAGGTTTGGGGGGATTCATTGCTAATTGGATGACGCTATTGGTTTCCTGTTTTCTGAGCTCTGGATGGACCAGGTTCCGATCTGGCCAGTGTGGTTCCTCTGTAGGCAAATGAAGCTACTAGATGGTCTCCACAGCAGTTCTGAAGCATTCTCAGGGCTCAGATCCTGTAGGAGGAAAGGAAGGGGGTGGTCACAGGAGGAGTAAACAGTGTGCAATTGAGGCACGATGAAGAAGTCTAAGATAAAATAAGGCCTAGCTCTCTGTTATTCACCAGCTGTACGAATTAGGAAACTCATCGGTCAGATGAGGATAACAGCAGCACCTGCCCTGCCTACCTTCATAATGGCTAGTGGGAAGATCATCAGAAATAATTAATGGTCCTTTGTGGCTTCTCCTCCACTGACTAATGGTTCCCTCTCAGCAGGGGGATAGAGCTAAGAGAAGACAAAAGTTTGCCCTGGCACGTTCTACAGTGGCGTGAGGAGATGCCACTAGACTCTATTTGGTAAATGATAAAGACCTTTGAGGATGCTATCTGGGAGAGATGGATAGATGCTCCCCTAGACCACCTGGAGATCGGGGATCAATAGGGCAGAACATAGCTCACCAGAACCACATTGGAATCTCAGGTCTGCTACTGAATCAGCTTTGTGATCTGGGTTGAATCTCTTAAACTAATCAGCCTCAGTCTTCTCTCTAAAATGGAGTTGGGATTAGATCCCTACGGTTCTATGATCTGTGGTGATGGGGGGCCCAAAGTGGGAGCCCTGAACTGGCCCTTTCTCCAAGACCGTATGGGGTAGAGGGGGGAAACTCACAAGGCAATGCTGACCTTGGTGGGCACTGTCAGGCTCTGGGGCTGGGAGACAGCTGGATCCCTGAGGCAGGTGCCCATCATCGCAGACACAATCCTCAGCACACATGAGCCCACACTTCAGCTTAGAGGCAGGACAGGAGCAGTGGCGAGGGCAGGCACAGAGCTCATAGTGGCTGTGTGGGGGACATTGGGGAACTGTGGAGAGAGGAGAGGAGATGAAGAGGTTCCTGGGTTGTACCTGGAGAGCACAGGGGAATGTCCCTCCAAAATCCAAGAGAAGCCAGGGTGAAGGGCAGTGCCCTTTCTTCCCTGACACTCTTGACTGGCAGTGGTAACAAACTCCTCTAGTAGTACTCCCCTAAGACCATAGATTTTGGTAAACTTCTCTATTCTTTGTTCCTTCAGACTACTGGGTTCTGGACCAATTTGTTGCTGACACTTCACAGTGGGGTGAGCTATGGATTCTTTGGATCTTGCCTTGGCCCAAGCCCACACATCCGTACACAAAGAGTGCTCCATTAATAGAAAGGGGGGCAGCTAGGTAGTGCAGTGAACAGAGCACCGGCCCTGGAGTCAGGAGTCTCTGGGTTCAAATCTGGCCTCAGACATTTAATAATGACCTAGCTGTGTGGCCTTGGGCAAGTCACTTTAACCCCATTGCCTTGCAAAAACTAAAAAAAAAAAATAGAAAGAGGGGAAAATGAGATGGCCTCAGAGTCAACCAGAAGAGATCTTCCTAGCTGTGTGGGCAAATCATTTCAACTCTCAGCTACAATATCTTCACTGAAAAAGAGGAGAATAATTCCTTCCTTAAAGAACTAAGCAATGTGTATAATGGGGTTTCGTCAGCTATATATAGCTTGGCATCAATTCCAGCCCTGGTTATCATTTTGATGGTGAGGGAGGGAAGCAATCTACCTGGCCCATTTCTTCCTGATCTAGCTCTGAACTTTCCTGGTCCATAGTCCCTGTAGTCTAGAACTATACAATCAATGTCAGTCCTTCAACGCTGGCTATCATCTCTGTCTTTGTGTTGCATCTTGTGTTGGGTCTACCCAAAGCTGTGATATGGTAGGGCCAGGATCTGCCCACTCACCACAGAAGGAAGGGCTCCTCCAGGTCCTGGTGGTGACATTGGCTTGCTGACAGGCAGCAGCATAAGTCTTGATGGCTAGGCATAAGGTATGGCTGTTGCCCACGGAGAGACATAGATCATTGGCACAGGCAGAGGCAAAGGTCTCTGGGTCAATTTCCATGTGACAGAAGGAAAAGGGCCCCCAGGGGTCCTGGAGGATCCAGCATTGGGCCTTGGCTGGCACAAGCTGTTCCTGTGCCATGCACGCTGGGCAGCCATTGGCACAATTGTCTTTACAGTCACCATCCGGCTTCCATTGAGAGGCAGAGGAAGCAACAGGATCCCACGCTGGAGATGCTCTTTCTGGTGGGAAGTCATCACCAGGATCCCCGTTGAAGTTCCCACAGAGCCCACAGGTGTGGCCCATGAAATGTGGGGGCAGGGTAAGGAAGAGACTGTGGACCAAGTCAGAGGTGAACACCAACCCAAAGGCTGTCTGCAGCGATAAGTGGAACCCATCCTGATATAGGACAATGTCACCCATGTTGAGGTTCAGTGGAAGGGTGAATGTAGCCCCATTAACCTGAGAGAATGGAAAATGGACAACCTGATAAGTACATTTTCTTTCTCCACCACCTTGTGCCTTCTGGGTAGGAAGAGAGGATTGGGAAATCTGGGGGCGAGGAGTGGCAAGTCACAGGGAATAGGATTCAAACTGTCCCCGATTATCCAAGGAAAGGATGGCTGATGGTCAAGGGAACCGGACCAGAAAAAATGAAATAACAGTCAACCATCCATGGGGAGAGAGAAAGAGTTCACATAGATATTAAACATATACAATACACATGTGTTTATAGTCATGTGCATGTATGAATATCAATACACATATACACACATGTATTCACAATATCCACATGTATTCACATGCATGTGTATATGTGGTCACACATAAATATGTCTGTATTCACACAAATGTGTATATAGTCACACACATAAAGCCACACAACTATGTGTATATAATTATGCTATATGCACATCCATATACTGATACATACCTGTATTCATATCATACATGTGCATCCACATCTCCACACATGTGTATTAACAAAGTAAATAATCAAAGCACATGCATGTGTGCATGGGTTTGTTTATATGCATATACTCCCATATCAACACTCTATCTATACATGCATGTCCATGTGTTCATATGTTCTGAATACATGTATGTTCACACACACACATAGGAATGTGTCTCTATGTGTGTAGAGTCCTTTTTCCGGACTTTTATATTGAGTCCCTTTCCTGAACTCTTATGTTGAGTCCCACTTCTGGACTAGCTCAGGGGTGGAGACAAGGATTACAAAGGAGTCAAGTACTCCATCAAGATCTCCAAGTGCTCCTAGTGCTCTGTTTATTTAGAATAAAAGTGCCTAAATACCTTTCCAGTCTCTAATCCACTCCCATTCCTGTGGCGCTTAGTAGAACAAGGCTCTGATGTTCAAAGACACCAGGTGAAGATAATTTACAATGTTCCCATACACAACAGTTCCCAACATCTATGTTTCGCAAGTCCCAGTACTATGTCTCTGCTGGGCATTCAGGGCTCCAGACTAAAGAGATGTCTTCTATGGAAGAGCTAGAGGCAGAGAGCCCAGCTCAGCTGAGCTCACTCACCCTGGTTTGGGCAGTATTCCTCCCCCATGAAGGAGAGACTAGGATGGTAAGCAGTCTGGTAAGAGTCTCTAGCCCCTGAGCCCATATATAAATGAGGCATGGGGGAGTCCAATCAGTGAATGCTGCTCAGGACCATTTGGGAAAAAGGGGTTTCTTGCTGAAAAGAACTTACCTGGACAAGTCCTGGATTTTCTCTCTGAAGACAGATCTGGGTCCCATTGATCAGGATAAATATCTCCGAGATCAGAGATTTGGAGGTGCTTAGTGTGTTCTCCTTACTAACTTGCACATTGAAGAAGGGCAAGGACTCCAAGGAACCACATAGCTCAGAGAAGATGTATTTGCTGGTGGCCAGGAAGTCAGAGATCCTCTGATCAAAGGTCATGTACTGGAATTGCTCTAGTGCCTGGCAGGTGCTGGAGACAAGTGGGTGGCATCCAAAGATGCCCTTCAGGGTGCCACACCTCTCCCCAGGTCCACAAGAGGAGCTGAAACAGTGCACCTCATGGGTGGAGACATCACAGTGGCAGAAACGCTGGCAGTCCTCTCCTTCCCAGAAGGTCTCCCCAGCCAGGTAGTATCTACCCTCCAAAGTGCAGCCACACTGAGCTGGGGGGACACAGTCAGTACCACTCATCACAAAGCCCTGGTCACACTGGCAGCCCTCTTGGCATGATGTTTGACAGCTGGCATTCAGATTGGGCTCAGCACAAGAGTTGGGGCAAGAGGATCCACAGAGCTCATAGTGACTGTGGGTAGGACAGGTCATTTCTGAAAGACAGATCAAGGGGTAGGTTTGAAGGAAATAAAGCAGGATTTTGTGGGAGCTACTTTCCAGCAGGGAAGACAGAAGAGAGACGTATCAGCAGCGGGGAAGACTCAAGTTGAAGATAGGGGACCTTTAGGAAGTAAGATGGACCTAGGATCAGGGGAGAATAGGGGACCTTTAGGAAGTAAGATGGACCTAGGATCAGGGGAGGATAGGGGACCTTTAGGAAGTAAGATGGACCTAGGATCAGGGGAGGATATAGGACCTTTAGGAAGTAAGATGGATCTAGGATCAGGGGAGGATAGGAGACCATTAAGAAGTAAGATGGATCTAGGATCAGGGGAGGATAGGGGACCTTTAGGAAGTAAGATGGACCTAGGATCAGGGGAGGATAGGAGACCATTAAGAAGTAAGATGGACCTAGGATCAGGGGAGGATAGGGGACCTTTAGGAAGTAAGATGGACCTAGGATCAGGGGAGGATAGGGCACCTTTAGGAAGTAAGATGGAACTAGAATTGGGGGAAGACAGGGTACCATTAGGAAGTAAGATGGAACAGGCAGCTAGGTGGCTCAGTGAATAGAGCATTGGCCCTGCAGTCAAGAAGTCCTGAGTTCAAATCTAGCCTCAAACACTTAATAATTACCTAGCTGTGTCACCTTGGGCAAGTCACTTAAGCCCATACCCTTGAAAAAAAAAAACAACCTAAAAAAATTTTTTTAAAAAAAAAGGAAGATGGACCTAGAATTGGGGAAGATGGAAGACGTCTAATATGGCAACACAGTAGGACTATGGTTGATGTTCTGGAAACATGGAAAGAGTAACCAAGTGAAGATTTTTGTGAATCATCTCCACCCCTGTACTGAGAAAGGTCGACATCATTTATGGGGACCCTCTGAGTACAAAATACCTTCTTGAACTGAAGCTGAGTGAAGTGAGCAGAACCAGAACATTAGATCCCCAGTAGCAACAATGAGTGATGATCAGCTATGATGGACTTGCTCTTCTCAGGAATACAATAATCAAAGACAATTCTAAAAGATTTATGATGGAAAATATCTCCCCTGGCCAGAGAAGGAACTATGGAGTTTAAGTGCAGATCCAAGCTTACTATTTTCAATTTTTAAAAGTTGTCGTGTAAATTATGGTTTTTCTCTCTAATATTTTCCTCTTTTCTTTTTGATTCTTCTTTCACAATATGATTAATATGGATATATATTTTACATAATTTTTATATATATATATATATATATATATACATATAACTATTTTAGATTGCTTTCTGTCAGGGGGATGGAGAGGGGAGGGAGGGAAAGAGAAAAAGGTGAAATTCAAAATCTTACCCAAAAAATGATTGTTGAAAACTATCTTTGCATAAAGTTGGAAAATAAATAATTTTGAAAAAATAAAAAATCAATAAAATATCTTTTCAAGTCCTGGAGAGGACAAAAAAGAAGGCCAAGCAACTCTTGATTTGATGAGAGAGCTAGATCCTACCCCCAGGAAAATGGTTCTAATAGAAGAACAAAAGCCTCTTCCCTTGATCTGATGAGAGAAATGTGATCCCTCCCTTCCGGAAGCCTGGGCTGTAATAGAATTTCTGAAGGCGTTCTAGAGGCATTTTTGATCTAGCTAAAGAACCAAGAATCTCATTTGGAAATGGCTACTCACCACACCCCACTTGATGTCTCCAGGGCTGGACAGAGAGTCCAAGGCGTTGGCACTGTCGGGCATAGCTCCCCAGCACCTCACACAGTGTCTCTAGGGAACCCTCACTGGCACAGACGTCACGGACACAGTTCTCCATGTGGATGTAGGCCTCAGTCATCTCATGGCAAGCTGAGAATGGCCCATCCTGGTCTTTGAGCAGACCACAGGAAGCCTGTGATTGGTATTGGGCTTCTTTCTCTGGTGGGCACTTTGAAGCCAACCCTGCTACTGAGCAATGATTAGGGAATCCTGGCTCCCTCCAGCTATTGGCAAATACCTCAGGGTCGAGGACCAATATCCCACGAGGGCTCCGGAAGTCATCCTTGGGATTCCCATTGAAATCCCCCCCCAACCCACACAAGGAACCTGCATAAGTCTCAGGTACTGATACCCACAAAGCACGAGACTCATCAAAAGAAACAGAGAGGCCAAAATGAAACTGCAGCACGGTCCCGGAGGCACTGGAATAGGCATGGAATTTGCCACCAGCTAGCACCAGAGGCAGATTCATCTGGGATCCATTCACCTGGAAGGAAGACATTGGTGGGAGCCACAGCCCCAGTTCAGGTTAAACTTCCTAATTATCTTCTTCCTTCAACTTTCTAGATCTGAAGCAGCTAGTAGTGTTGGGGATAGTAGAAAAAGGGACTCCCTCCAGGATAGAGGCTGTTTCTGGGAGAGCTGATAGACACTCATCCTTCTTTCAGGTCCTGCCCCTGCCTAGCTTCTCTGCCCCTCTGGGGTAATTTTCCCCTTTCTTTCTTGTCTTCCTTTGCCCTCTTCCAGTATCTCCATGATTGCACATCCAACCTTTGGGTCATGCTACAGGTGATATTTTCTTCCCTTATGGGCAGTGATATCTATAAGGAATGGACAGTGAGATGGACCAGTAGATAGAGCACTGGATTTGGAATCAGGAAGACTCATCTTCCTGAGTTCAGATCTGGCCTCAGACACAAGCTGTGTGATCCTGGGCAAATATTGGCCTTCTGTTTGCCTCAGTTTCCACACCTGCAAAATAAGCTGGAGAAGGAAATGTCAAATCACTAAGTGTGTGACCCTGGGCAAGTCACATAATTCTGTTTATCTCAATTTCCCCATCTGTAAAATGAGCTGGAGACAGAAATATTAGATCACTGACTGTGTCAACCTGGGTAAGTCACATCACTCTGCTCAGTTTCCCCTTCTATAAAATAAGTTGGAGAAGAAAATTTCAAATCACTGGTTGTATGACAAGTCACTTTATTCTGTTAATCTGTTTCCTCATTTGTAAAAGGATCTGGAAAAGTAAATGACAAACTATTCCATTATTTCTGTCAAGAAAACCTCAAATGGGGCCATGAAGAGTCAGACTCAATAACAAGAAGCCACTTGGTCAAAAACATTTATCTAGTGGCTTTGTGTATTATTTCTAAAACTGTTTGTCCTCATTTCCTTTGTAAATAAGTCTTAGAAATGAAAGTCAAAATCAGGAGTGAGTGGAGAAGCAGAAGAAGGAAAAGAGAGAATAAATGTCAAATCAGGGGTCTGGTTACAATCAGTGGCAGATGAAAGTAATTGGGACTCAGGCACAAGGGCAGATGCAGAGATGCTTTAGGATTTAATGAAAGATGATAGACCTGGGGCCCAAGGTCATAGAATCCCAGTGAAACTTACTGAAGGAAATGGGGCCTGAAGTCCCAGGTGACATCTTAAAAGACCCAGATGGTCTTACTTCAGGGAAAAATCCAAGAGCTCAAGCCATTGCTGCCTGGTGGTCCTTTTGCCCCAGAAAAAGTAAGGGTGGCTCCTCTCCTTTTGCCATATTCCCTCCTCTCCCCCACTGTCTCTGTTCCAGTGATACTTCTTGGCTAACTTTGAGTATCTCCTGAATGATCTTTTATTCTTTTCCCCAAATTATATGTAAAAATTATTTTTAATATTCATTTTTAAAATTTTGGGGTTGCAAATTCTCTCTCCCCTCCCTGAGATGGTAAACAATTTGAGAGAGGTTGAGGTTTGTCCTTCATTCTTGAAGAAGACCACGACATTAGGGAGGAAGGATGCCATGATGAACACATGAATCGGATTTGAGTGGGGGGGGGGGCTGTGCTAAGTCATCAGTCTCACTTCCTCCTCCAGACAATGGTCAGGTAGCAGGATGACTGGAGATGGCCCTAAGATGCGAGGCTATCATGGCTAAGTGACTCACTCAAGGTCACACAGCTAGTAAATGTCTGCGGCTAGATTTGAACCCAGGTCCTTCTGACTCCAGGGCCAATATTCTACCTACTGTGCCACCTAGCTCCCCCAGAACAGGTTTTATATATATATATATAAATTTATATGTGTATATATATATATGGATCCCTGTCTCTCTCCTTCTCACCTACCTATGGGTTCAGCTTCCCAGACCCTGCCACTTTCAGGCCAGTAATTCCTTTTCATTTCCCTTTCCTTTCTAGTTATCTGAGAACAGTCCTGACTCTAGGCAAAGAATTGTGTCTCTCTAAGCCTTATTAGTTTGTCCATCTGTAAAATGAGTCATCTGTCCCTGCAGCATTGTTTTGTTTTGTTTAGTTTTTGCAAAGCAATGGAGTTAAGTGGCTTGCCCAAGGCCACACAGCTAGGTAATTTTTAAGTGTCTGAGGTCGGATTTGAACTCAGGTACTCCTAACTCTAGGGCTGGTGCTCTATCCACTGAGCCACCTAGCCTCCCTACAGCATTGTTTTGGAGAAAGTGTTCTGTAAACTCTAAAACACTAGATCAACAGTTGTTGATAATAGTATAGAGTAAAATTGCATATGTGGATTGATTATTTGGGGCTGGTGAGTGCCCCCCCCCAAGCTATTCTCCTTCCCTGTTCCCTGTTTTATTTATTTATGGGGAGAAGGGAGGCAATTGGGGTTAAGTGATTTGCCCAAGATCACACAGCTAGTAAGTATCTGTGGCTGGATTTAAACTCAGGTCATCCTGACACCATCTATCTGCCCCTCCTTCCTTATTCCTAATTTCTGGATCTGATATTAGATGTCTAAAGCCCTAGAGTCAGGAGGTTCTGAGTTCAAATTCAGCCTTAGATACTTACTAAACTGTGAGACCCTGGGCAAGTCACTTAATCCCATTTGCCTCCAAAAAGAAAGAAAAGAGACTGTTCTCCTCATGCTGAGGACTTGGGAAGGTTCCTACCTGAATGGTCTTGTGTTGCCCGGCCAGGAGGGAGAACCTCTCTCCATCTATATCCACATCTACCTGCTTGGCCCATGAGGCTCCAGTGGAGATCTGATGCTCAGCCTTTAGCCAGATGACAAAGGGGGTGAGATGGGTGTCACAAGTTTGGACCAGGGCAACACGGCAGGCTCCCCGGAAGCTGAAGGTGGCGCCATCAAAGGTATGGAGGTGGGGGTCCCCATAGAGCCACATAGTCCCATACTTGATTGGGTAGCAGCCCCGCACCCCTCCATGTAGCCGGCACACCTCTCTGGACCCACAGGCATGGGGTTGGCACTCCATGGCCCGGCTTGGACCCAAACACTTGCACTTCTGGCTGCATGTATCTGTGAGGAATACTTCAGCCCCGAAGGGGTGGTATTGGCCATTCAGGACACAGCCACAGTGATCCTGGGAGATGCAGGTTCCATTCTCTAGGGCATATCCCTTCTGGCAAAAACAGCCTGAGATGCATGAATGGCTACAGGTGATGTTACTGTTGAGGTTGGCACAAGTCAATTCGCAAGGGTTACCACAGAAGTCATAATAGCTATTGGGTGGGCAAGTAACATCTAGTGGGGAGAGAAGAAAGACAAAGAAAACCTGAGGTGTGGGATAGAGCTTCCCATTTACCTTTCCCTCCTGATTTTTCCATCCCAAGAAAGGAGCAGGAATAACATGTTCATCTTATAAACCAGCTATAGGGTAAAGGTTCAGAACAGAGATATAAGGGGAGGAAGATGGACTGGGATTAGGGATCCAATGACAGCTCCTCTTGGGAACTGGCAGTTGGTGTGCTAGCAGTGAGGTTGGGGCTTGGGTTTGAAAGCAATATCATAAAACGTTAGAGCAGCTAGGTAGATGGAGGGCCAAATCTGGCTTTAGAGATCCTAGCTGTGTGACCCTGGGCAAGTCACTTCACCTTATTTGGCTCATTTTCCTCAACTATAAAATGAGCTTAGAAAAGGAAATGACAAACCTCTCCAGTATCTCTGCCAAGAAAATTCCAAATGGGGTCATGGAGAGTTGGACATGACTAATTGACTAAACAAATTAGAGATTTGAGTGACCTTAAGAGGTTAAGTGACTTGGAGTGGGAGACAGGAAAGGAAAAGAACCTCAGTTAGTGATGGTACGAGGAGTAGAGCCAGGGTTTAAATTATGGGAAATGGAGAGGCTGGGGCAAAAGTTTTTAGTCTACTCTCCAACTTATTTTATAGAAGGGGAAACTGAGGCAGAATGATGTGACTTACCCAGGATCACACAGTCAGTGATCTGATATTTCCTTTTCCAGCTCATTTTACAGATGGGTAAATTGAGGCAGACAGAGTCATGTGACTTGCCCAGGGTCACACAGTTTAGGGGGATGGGGAGGGAGTGTTTCCTTACTGCATCCTAGGTCTGCTCTCCAGTCAGACAGTCTCACCCCACGAAAGGCACAGAGCTCAGCATAGGCTTCCAGAGCAGCACACAACATTTCATTGCCCATTCCATACTGGCATAGGTCATAGCTACAGGACTGGACATAGGGTTCAGGCTTCTCATGCCAGTGGCACTCTGCAAAGGGTCCTGAACGGTTTGAGAGGACAGCACAGTGTTGTTTCACTCTGTGCTCATGAAGACAGGCCCCTGATCCAAAGAAGTCTTTCCGGCAGCTGCAGATCAGGAGAAGGGTTTTAGCCTCAGCGCCAACTAAACTGAGCTTCTTCCAGTGCTCCCCCGCAAATGCTTCAGCCACTTTGACTCACCCCTGGAGTGCCCTCCTCTACATAGCAAAATACTATTTCTACCCTTGGAGTGCCCTCCTCTGCATAGTGAAATACCACTTTTATCACTGGAAAGCCCTCCCCACCCTCCTCTGCCTAGTGAAATACCATCCTTATCCCAGGAGTGCCCTCCTTTCCCTAGTGCAATACCACCTTTACCATTGGAGAGCCCTCCTCACCCTCTCTGTATAGTGAAATATTACTTTTTCCTCCAGAAAATATCCTTAACCATTTGAGACACATTCTCTCCCTTGTCCAACCTGATTAAAAGCTCAGGGGGCAGGTCTTAGGTATGTCTCTCTGTCTCTCTGTCTTCTCTCTCTCTCTCTCTCTCTCTCTCTCTCTCTCTCTCTCTCTCTCTCTCTCTGTGTGTGTGTGTGTGTGTGTGTGTGTGTGTGTGTGTTTCTCTCTCGCTCTCTCTGTCACACACACACATTTCCCTTGCCCTTTGTCTAGTATATCAGTAAAGGCTTAATTTTTTTCTTTGTTTTTCTTTTTGGTTTTTGTGGGGCAATATAGTTAAGTGACTAGCCCAAGGTCACCCAGATAATAAGTATCAAGTGGTTGAGGTTGGATTTCATTTTGAGATGTTCTTGGTTGAACCAAAGAAGGTGAAGATATTTACTGATTCAGAAAATGTTTACTGACTGCCCACCATGGCCACAACTTCAATCCCTCTAATCCCTTAAGTCGGCCCCCTTGCCCCCTGTATTTAGCCTGAGACCTTGCCAATCTTATAATGGTATCCCTCAGCTTCCATACCCTCTGTAGCTACACTTCTGCCTGCAGAGGAGGGCAGTGTGGGAGAGGGCAGCTGTGATGGGGAGTGGCCTCACCCAGGGCGGCTGGCATTGACCTGCCAGGCATTCCCAAAGTCAGCATCACTGGAAGCCAGCTTCCCACTAGGAAGGATCTTGTCATCTTTCTTGTTCCCATTGAAGTTGCCACACATACCACACAGCTGGCCCTTGTATCCCGGCCCCACTCTCACAAACAGGGTGTTTCGTCTGTTGTATTGGACTTCCAGCTCCTTTCCTACTCGGAGAAGCAGCAGGTCCTTCTCCTGCTGCACATTCGCCTGTGGCCCCAGCTGTACTGGCAGGGAGATTGTGAGCCCATTCACCTGGTAAGGGAAGGCTAGATCTAATCCGAGAAAACTGGGGGCTTTGGAATATATAATTTCATCTACAGGCTATATATATATATATATATTATATATATATATATATAGTAAATATAACTTCATCTACAGGCTATATATATCATATATAGTTAATATAACTTCAAATATAGGTTGAAAAATGGCTTCAGCAATTCTGAATAGGAATCCTCATCTGAAGCTGAGAATGAGGAACCACCTTTTATATTTCAGCTTCCTAGGGAAGGAGACATCACAGTTCTCCTGTATCTGGCCAAAGCCAATCTCTGGCATCTTGAAAGTTTTTCAGTCTCCAGGTTTACCCCCTAGAGAGGGGAGACCCCAACACTATCTTCTGTAGCCAGGCCACCTCACTTACCTCAGAGCTCTCCATAGGCTCCTAACATGTTCTTGTTACTGAATAATAATAGCAATTAATTAAATAATAATGGTTCACTGAGTAATTAAAATAATAATAATTAAGAACTAAATATTCATAATAGATTATCTCTGGCTTATTTTCATATTTGGCAGACGGTTTCTTATCTCCTCTTTTAACCAACACATAACCAGATCCCCTTCTTCAGCCAAACAATTGGTGAATTTATCAGGTTCAGGATTATTTTAAAGGTGGCTGTCCTTCCCCAAGTAATAAGAACATTAAATATGTTGTCCTGAAATCCTACTAAGCATTCTAAAACCAGATAGAAATGACTTCTGGACTAGCTGTGACTCTATTTATCTACATCATGGAGTTGATCATTTTTGTCTGTTTAGAATTACAGAGATCTCAGAATTGGAAAGATTATCTGGTTTATTCTATAGCTGAGCTATATATAAAATATATAATATATAACATAGGCTATATATAACACACATATACAATATATAATATATATAATTTAGGATATTTATCCCAATATATGTGTGTGTGTATATATATGTATGTATATATATATATATATATATCTGTATATTCACACACATATATGTCTCTCTCTCTCTAAATATATACAATTTCGGATATTTCCATGAAAGACTGAGCCAGTGAGCATCAGCCCTGTGTTTGAATTCCTAAAGTAAGACAGTGCCCAGTCTCTCCCAGCACAGTCTTTTCTTATTATTAGGAAAAGTTTCCTTATATCTGGCCAAAACCTGCCTCTCTGCCTTCTGAGGCCAAACCAAAAGAGTCAAATCCAGGAAGTTTTAAAATGCAGATGAAGGAGAGAGTCTGTATTAGAAATAGAATCTAATTTGAGGATGGACTCAACCTCGTATGAGGATGAGAGCTGGTAGCAGAATTGGGGTTTGGAGACTGACTTTATTGTTGAGTTCTCCCCCAAAGGGGGACCTTCTTCCTGTTCATTTTCTCCTTTTTCAATCCCTGCTTACCTTGACTGGCTGGCCACGGTCAAAGACCACATGGGCCTTGAAGTCCCCGTTCCTGAGCCACACCTCCACATGGGTCACAAAGGAGACTCTCCGGCTGCGGAAGTTTCGGTTGGTGGCCTCCACTCGGTAGAAAAGACCCCCAGGAGGAGAGGCTTCCTTACATGTGTGGGACAATTGATAGGTGCAGGTGCCTTGGAAGTGAGCAACTGCACCATCAAATGTAAAGTAGTGAGGATCCCCAGTGGCTGTGCAGATGCCCATGGGGTTCTGACAGCCCAGCTGTCCAGCCTGCAGAGCACATAGCTCCCCTTCAGGACACCGGGCCACAGCACAGCGGAATTGACCAGGAGCATCACAGCTACAGCGGCGGGTACAGTGAGAAAGCCAGACCAACTCTCCGACCTAACAGGATGGGGGGCGGGTAGAAGATGCTGTCACTAATACACTAATATCTGGTCCCTAGCAAGGGGTTGTAGGGATGGCTGGGTTGGGGTAGGAGATGCTGTCACTAGTAATGGTCCCTCCCAGTTGGGGGATGCTGGGGGAGGCTGGGGGAGAATAGGGATGGGTTTCTTTCGATATATGTGGGGTAGAGTCTGAAACAGTGGGTTGGAAAGGGTGCTGGGCCAAAGCCCCAGATTGATATAGACTTAGATGAGGCTGAAGGAAGACAAACTTAAAAAGAAGCTTCATCAATCTAGAAAGGAAAAAACCTAAAGAGTATAAGCTTAATATCCCTAGAGTCAGGGAGGGGACAAATAAAGGAAACCCAGACATGTTTAGGACAGATAAACAAAATCCTACATTATATCATGTGAAGAAAACCTGAGGAAGGCATTCTGTCGAAAGGTCACATATCCTGAAAATATAAAGCCTCAAAAAGAGAAATGACTGGAATGTTGTGAGACAGCCTGAACCTGTGAGGACATCCGGGACCTCCCTCAGCCTACCCCTCCAGCTGTCATCATAGAAATGCCTTTGGTAGCTGAACCTTGGTGCTGACCCCAGTTTGTGGAAATGGTGAGGGGGGGGAGGATCGGGAGCAAGGGTCAGACTGTCTTATTGAGGCTGAGGATTAGAATGAATTAAATGTTACCTAATCCTACTCACTCATTTTACAGATGATGATGAAGATGTTCCAGGAAATTAAGTGACTTTTCCAAGGGCACACACATAAAGTAAGAATTCAAGACAGAATTAGAGGCCATGAACATTGGACCTTGAGTCTAGCCTCAGATACTAACTGTGATCCTAGAGAAATCACTTGAATCGCTGCCTGCCTCAGTTTCCTCACCTGTAAAATGGGGATTATTAAAATAATAGTACCTCCTCAGGATTGCTGTGAGGATCAAAAGAGATAATATCTATAAAGCACATCAAGTGCTCTATGATGCTAATTATTATATTATTATTATTATTATTATTGATTTGTTGCTGTTGTTAGCCAGGTGGGTCACGTCACCTCTCTATCCTGCCTCTTCTGCCAGTCTGCACACTAGGCCTTTCTCTGTATTCCATACTTACCTTGTAGTAGCGCCCCTCATTCTCACAGCCACATTGGGCTGGTAGAACACACCTGTTCCCACTCCACAGGTAGCCCTCAAAACAGGCACAGCCCTCAGAGCAACTTGGGTTAGCAGGCAGAGGCAGAGGAACCGCAGCACAGAACCGGACCTTGGCGGGGTCTCGGCAGAGGTGATAATGACTGTGGGCCGGACAATCTGGGTCTGGGAAGGGGAGGAACAGTATGGGGGTGAGGAACACCAACTGGTTCATGGCATAGTCCACGGACTGGTTTCCACACTGGCCTACTCCAGTTCTGTTTGCACACATTGCCAGACTAACCTCCCTAAAATACCACTCTGGCCAAGGCGCCCCTCCCAGCTTAGGAACCCAAAGTGACTCACTGCTACCTCTCATATCAAATCCCAATCCCTCAACTTATGTCTCAAGGCTACTCATAATATAACTACATCCGGCCTGGCTGCCTTGTTTCCCTTCTCTTGTTCAAAGGAGGTTAAATAGTCCCTCTCATCCAACTAGAAAAGTTTTCTCACTAGCCCCAGAAATATATGCTTCTTTTCACCTTTCCAAATCTTTCCTGTCTTTCAAAACCTAATTACAGGGATGGCTAGGTGGTGCAGTGAATAGAGCAACAGCCTTGGAGTCAGGAGTACCTGGGTTCAAATCCAACCTCAGACAATTAATAATGACCTAGCCATGTGGCCTTGGGCAAGCCACTTAACCCCATTGCCTTGAAAAACCTAAAAAAAAAACCCCAAAAACAAAACCCTAATTACATACGGACTCCAAGGGAGACAAGATGGCACAATGGATAGAGAGCTGAGCCTGGATTCAGGAAGACCTGAGTTCCAATTCAGCCTCAGATACTTCCTAGCTGTGTGACTCTGGGCAAGATCTTTCATTCTGTCTGCCTCAGTTTCCTTATCTGCAAAATGAACTGGAAAAGGAAATGACAAACCACTCTTGTATTTAAAAAAAAAAACCCAAATGGGGACATGAAGACTAAGACAAGACTGAAATGTCTGAATCACAATACCCCAAAACTTCCTTAGGTCACCACCACAGTGACCTAACCTTGCCTTCCCGATTTCCTTAGCCTTTATGTCTTTCTGATCCCAGTTTGGACTGCGTGATGGCCCTTTGGCTGATCTGTGGCTCTGGAAGGACACAGAGTTGCCCGTGGTTAAAGATAGATGCCTTCCATCTCTATCTCCAGAGAGAATAGCTGTCTGTAGGAGATCGTGGACCCTTTTGTTAGATCATCCAAGCAAGATAATAAAGGTTCTGCTAACCAGAACCATAGCTGCTACTCATTTTGCTTCCTTTCCTTCTCCCTGTAATGCTTAGCATAGAATAGATACTTCATTTTTTAAAGTTTTAAATTTATTGTTATGCATCTTCTTTTGACCTCTTTGTTATATTCAACAACTCAAAACCCCACACACTTTTTTCTGTAAGGAAAAATTGGGGAATTAGCAGACTTACATGTCTAATCAGGGCTATACTACAGCAATGCAGAAAATAATGATACTTCTATTCAGTGGGAGAGAAATAAAAAACTTGGTGAGTGAATGAATGAATGTGTGATGTTTTATCTCAGGATCCCAATTCTGTTGCAAATCATAACTCAAATGGACAAGCTTCTCAGATCCAGTTCCATTCTCTATGATTTCTAAAAGTTCTGCGAGGCAAGAATAGCAGGTCTTTTAAAATATTTTTAAGGAAATAAAATTTTTTTAAAAAATCCAACACTCTTAAACATCGATTCTGGTTATCTCATTGGAAACTGTTTGGGGGCAATTCAATTCAACTAAGTCTAATGTAACACTGTGATGTACAAGATGTTTCCAGATCAGGACTGACTCACCACAGAAGGAGTTGTTCCTCCAGAAGCCAATGGTAATGTTTGCTCTCTGACAGGCAGCAACATAAGACTGGACAGAGAGACAGAGAATGGTTCTATTGCCCATGGAGAGACACATGTCATTGGCACAGCTGGCCACATAAGGTTCTGGGTCGATCTCAGCATGGCAGGCAGAGAATGGTCCCTGGGGGTTTTGGAGGATCCAACACTGTGCCTTTCCCTGAATAAGCTGCTTTTGGTCTGCGCAGGTTGGGCAACCACCATGAGGACAAGGATCGTCACAGTCCTTGATTTTCCACTTAGAAGTCAAGTTCTCAGCAGTTTCTCCCCTGACAGAGACCTGGACCTGGAGCTCATCCTCAGGACTCCAACTAAAATTCCCACAGAGTCCACAGGTGTGGCCTTCATAGGTAGGGGGCAGGGAGAGGAAGAGACTGTAGGCAAGATCAGAACTAAGTGTCAACCCAAAATCTGTCCTTAGAGTCAAATGGAACCCATCTGGATATAAGATGATGCCACCAGAATTGAAGCTCAGTGGAAGGAGCAGAGACTCTCCATTCACCTGGGGAAACAAAAGATAGCCAGAGAACTGTGGGGTGCAATCTCCCCAGGGATTGTGGAAAATGGATATTGGTGAGTCTAGATGTAGAGTATCCATGAGGATTCTTTAATATGGACCTACCTCCACCAGACCTGGGGTTTTTTTTTGAAGATGGATCGTGGTCCCATTGATCAGGATGAGCACCTCTGAGATCACAGATGTGGGAGTGCTTGATCTGTATTCCTTCTTAACTTCCACTCTGAAAAAGGGCAGGGACTCCAAGGAACCACATAGCTCAGAGAAGACGTATTTGCAGGTCCCTGGAAAGTCATAAGTCTTCCCATCAAAGGTGATGTGCTGTGATCGTCCTAGGATCTGGCAGGTGCTAGGGACGAGGTTGTGGCATCCAAAGACGCCCTTCAGGATGCCACACCTCTCCCTAGGTCCACAAGAGGAGTTGGAACAGTGTACCTTATGGGTAGAGGCATCACAGTGGCAGAAATGCTGGCAGTCCTTCCCTTCCCAAAAGGTCTCCTCAGGCAGATAGTATCTGCCCTCCAAGGTGCAGCCACACTGAGATGGGGTCACACAGTCAGTGCCACTCAATATGAAGCCCTGGTCACACTGGCAGCCCTCTTGGCATGGAGTCTGACATTGGTCAGCCAGAGTAGGGTCTGTGCAGGAATTAGGGCAAGAGGATCCACAGAGTTCATAGTGGCTGTGGATGGGACAGGCTACCTCTGCAAAATAGGATAGTGGGCATTAGAATAAGAAAAATGCTCTTAAGAGCAGATCTCCCCAAGATCCTGAGGGATGTCTTAAAGGAAAGTTAGGGGAAGCTAGATTTACCAGATAAGATGCTTATCTGTATGCTTATATTTATATAATGTATGCTTGTAATTAAAAGTCAGGCTGTATGATAATGTATGATACAATTAAAAGAGCCAGAAGATCTGGGTTCAGAAGGAAGTAAGTCAATCAACAAGCAATTATTCAATTATTAACCAACTACTATGAGCCAGACTCCAGGGACACAGAAAAAGGTCAAAGACAGGCCCTGCCCTCAGAGAGCTTACAGCCTAATGGGATAAACAATAGGCAAATAACTATGCTGAACAAGATTTATACAGAGCAAATTGTAGAAGGAAAGGTACCAATGTGGGGAACCTGGAAAAGTTACTGGTGACTTTCTGGACCTTAATTTCTTCATCTGTAAAATGAGGGGTTCATACTACAATCTTCCAGTTTTGTCAGACAATGGATCAAGCAGATTTGGGAGAAAGTTTAACTTGAAAAACTCATCATGGATGAGGTCAGAACTTATCTAAACTCCAACCTCCTCTTGAACTTGTTTATAATTCTAGTCTTTATCCTCTATTTATTCTTTTCCCTGTACAGTAAGTCTACCTTCAACTTTTCTAAATGTATTTCTTCTTGCCTCAATGAATGTCTCTTGGTTCTAGAATGGGAGCTTTTGTGGAAACAGCTACTTTACACTCATTTTCCTCAGGAAGTCACAATTGCCTAAAGCAAGGTGCACCCATATTCCTTCATTCATCCAACATAAGCATCTACCCAACCTGGTGTATGGCTCAGTTGGCACTGGCAACAGATTAATTGGAAAGTGCTCAGGTGTCATGGGCTCATGACACCACCAGTCACCACCAAGGTTCCCATGAAGTTGGGTTGGAGCTCAATCCTCCCACCAGTGGAGTAGGAGAGAGGGGGACGAAAGATTTCAAAGTTACATCTGTTTACCTCTGGGGTTTCTACTACCACAGTGTTTGTTCCCTGACTTGACTGAAGGTAAAATGAGTATTTGTTCTTTAAAAAAACCACACACATCAACCGAGATAAGATCTGCCAACTTTTGTTGAGGAAATCTTAGAGAATCATGGGTCTTAGATCTGGAAGGGACCTTAAGTGGTCATCTACTTCAACTTCCTCATTTTACCAAGATCCTGGAGATACCCAGTGTCACATGGTTAGTGATGGTGAACAGAATTGGAACAGAATGCTCATTATCTGAATTACAATTTGGGGTTCTTTCCACTAGATTGCCAGTGTGCATCACACAAGAGGCTGATAGAGGGTTGTAGTGGACAGAGAACTGTGGCCTTGAGATAGAAACAACAGTCCTTTTTTCCCTGTCACATATTAGGAGTCGGTAAGCATGCATTAAATTCCTATTGTATGATTTTAAGCATTAATCATTTCTGTGCCTCAGTTTCTGTAGTCTTATCATTGGAGAAAGAATTTGCCCTTTGTAAAAAACATGACTCAGGGCAGCTTTCTGCAGATTTATGACAGACTAACTCTCCACACTTTGGATTGGGATTTAACTGGGCCAAAGGTTTCTCTTGAGGGACTTTCTTCTACGCCCCATCTGGGGTGATTTAATGAATTTAGTAGATCATGCCTGTGAAAGCACTTGGAAAAATGGGACATCACAAGTATATAAAGTGACATTGTCTAAGGAAGAAGTAAAGTTGGCTTTCATATTTCTTGTGCTTAAGTTGAAAATCATTTGTAGGATGAGAGTGGAAAGGGAGAGGAAGAAACAGTGAAAGTCAAAGAGAAAAGACAAGAGGCCTCTGGGAAGTAGGGAGGGTAGCATAAGAAGATTCTAGGGGAAGCAGAATTGATGGTCACTCACCACAGCCCACCCAGTGTCTCCAGGCTTGGATAGTGAGCCCATGGCGCTGGCATTGTTGGGCATAACTGCGCAGAACTTCACACAGAGGCCTCAGGATCACCCCAGAGGCACAGAGATCATGGACACAGTTCTCCACATGAACCTGGGCATCTGCTACCTTATCACAGGCACGGAATGGCCCATCCTGATCCCCGAGCAAGCCACAAAAGTCCCGGGACCGATACCGAGCCTCTCTTTCCTTGGTGCATTGGGGTGCTGGGCCCATGGCAGAGCAGTGGGCAGGGGAGCCTGAGTCCTTCCAGCTTTCTATGAAGGCTTGGGCATCGGGGAGAAGTGAGCCATTAGGACCTTGGAAGTCGTCCTTGGGGTTTCCGTTGAAATTCCCACCCAGACCACACAGGAAGCCTGCGTAGGTCTCAGGCACCATGATAGAGACATAGTGTCGCCAGTCAAAGGTGACCAAGAGCCCAATATCTGTCTGAAGCACAGACCCTGAGCCGCTGAAGTAGACATGGATACGGCCCCCAGCCAGAGTCAAGGGCAGATTCCTCTGAGATCCATTTACCTGGGACACAGCAAAAATGTAGACCTATAGAGTCTCCCCCTTCCGGAACCCCCCTGGATGCGCTACAGACTAACCCCTGATCTCTCTCTCTCTCTCTCTTTTTTTTTTTTAGGTTTTTTGCAAGGCAAATGGGGTTAAGTGGGTTGCTCAAGGCCACACGGCCCAGGTACTCCTGACTCCAGGGCCGGTGCTTTATCCCCTACACCACCTAGCTGCCCCAAAAGCTGACTTTTTTTTAGGTTTTTTTTTTTGTAAGGCGGTGGGGTTAAGTGGCTTGCCCAAGACAGCGAGGTAATTATTAAATGTCTGAGACCGGATTTGAACCCAGGTACTCCTGACTCCAGGGCTGGTGCTTTATCCACTGCACCACCTAGCCGCCCCTAACCCCTGATCTCTTGTGTGACTACCTTGGTTTCTCTCAATCAACAGAAAGCTCTCCAAGAAAACTCTTCCATGTGGTGTAGGAGGGCTATGTCTTCTCTGCTAGACCAGGATGTCTTAGTTCCCCTGGGAGGTGTGGAGGGTGTGCCCTGCTAGGCATCACTGTGACTCTCGAGGGCAACAAGCAAGGCAGCAGTATATGCGGGAGGTAATGGACAGCCCTCTGGTAAACTCAACCTCCAAGTAAAATCAATCTGAGGGGAAGGGCCAGATGCAGGAAGGTTCCCAAGGAGTTATTAGGGAGCGCTGTCTAGGTGGTATGGAGGAGAAAACAGGCAACAGTTCCTAAACTCTGCCTGCCAACCCAGTGACCTGGCCATCTCCCGGGCTCTTACTCAGCTGACACTCACCTGTACCTTTCCAGGTGCTTTGGAAGACATTACGATCTTTTCCCCATACATATTCACTTCCACTTGCCGGGTCCAGGCCACAGCAATGGAGCTACGGTGTTCATTCTGCACATGCACAGAAAAGACTGGTGGCCACACCTGGGCATGGCAGCTCTGGGTCAGTGTGTAGTGGCAAGCACCCTGGGCTGTGAAGGCCACCCCATCAAAGGTTTTGTAATGAGGGTCCCCTGCTACCCAGATGCTACCATCATCCCCAGGGATGCAGCCCCTGACCCCATCCTGCACCTTACACACTTCTCCAACTTTGCAAGCATAAGGGTGACAATGCACCGGCTGCCCAGGACCCTCACATGAGCATTTCTGACTACAGTTATCATTGAGCACTTGGGCCCCCACTGGGAAGTAGCGGCCGTGGAGAGAGCAGCCACAATGGGTCTGGGGGATGCAGGCTCCGCTGCTGAGGAGGTATCCAGAATCACAGGCACATCCCTCCCGACATGGTCCCTTGCAGAACAGTGGAGCCAGGGAATCCAAGCAGCTGGCCCCACAGGGACTAGTACAGGCCTCATAGTGACTGTTCTTTGGACATGACATATCTGGAGGTTGGAGGAGAAAGAAATGAATCACTTGGGAGACAAAGCAGACCAACTGAGAGGGAGGGAGACCGACTTTGATGAGAGAATGAAGAGAGATTCAAAGAGGGAGGGAAGCAAAGTCCTAGAGAGATAATAATAATTGAGAAAAAATAATAACAATGTTAGTTGATATTTATATGAGGCTTGAGGCTGAGCTCTTTAAGACCCTTCACACATCCAGTTGCCCTCTTCTGAATGCTTGCTAACTCATCTTGAGCAATGGCACCCCAAACCAAACACAGTACTTCAGACAGGGTCTGATCGAGGCAGAGAACAGAGGGACTGTGGCCTCATTTTTCCTAGAACCTAGACCACAGTGAATGTAATCCTAAGTCACATTAGGGGGTTAACCCTAACTCTAATCCTAAATTTGCTGCCACACCACCACCTATGCCCCCCATCCTACAGATCTGTATCAGACAAATTATTGTCCAATCCAGTAAATTAAGGCTAATGACTCGGCTTCAGTCACATGGTGATAGGTGTCAAACCGGGCCACCAGTGGAGGAGATGGATAGGCCTTGAAGCCCACTGACCAAGTAGTGCCCCCCCTTAGATTATGGTTCCTCACCCCGGCTTTCCTCACCACAGAAGCTTTGGCTCCTCCATGTGCCCACAGTGATGTTGGCAGCCTGGCAGCTTCGAGCATAGGCTGCCAGGGCCTGGCAGAGGACAAGAGGCTCTCCTTCAGCACTACACAACTCCTCAGCACAGCTTTCCACAAATGGCCTTGGGGAAAGAACCTGTGCACAGGCAGCAAAGGGTCCCGGGGATGCCTCCAGCAGACCACAAGTCTCACGGCCTGTGTACAAGACCATTTGATCTGGGGGACGGTTCGGGACTCTATGTCCACATGACTTGTCTGTTTGCCAGCTGGTAACCAAAAGGGTGGGCTGCCACTGTGGGGTCCCTGAAGGGGTCAAAGCCTCTGCCCCACACAGTCCCCTCACATTGCTGCCCAGTGTGGCTGGCACAGTGAGAGCTATACGCCCCTCTTGTACCCACAGCTCCAGACCAAAGTCAGTAGTGAGGTAGGTGGCAAAGCCGCTGACATGGGCAGTGAGGCTCCCCTCAAAGAGCTGTATGGGCATTAAGAAGCGGAGGCCATTTACCTAGGAGACAAAGAGAGAGGGATAATGGGCCTCTCAGCTCTGACAGAGGACACAGACATCAAACGGACCCAGAGAACTTTGGGGTGGGGGGAAAGTGGCATAAAATAGCTCTTACTTTAAGAATTACAAATGAGCTAAGAGCTCTCTTAACTTAGAGAACATGAGTCATAGACCTAAGTCCCATCCTGCTGTTCTATTCTCTATCTCCCATACTTCCTATTCATCCCTCCATATGTGAACCCCATTTCCTACTCCCCAACATGACCCCTTTTGTCCTAACCCTCCCCCATGAGACACCCACCATAAATCACAGAATTTTAGTTTGAAGGGACTTCAACAGCTACTACTCCAACTCATATCTGAAGGGAACTCCCACTATCACCCGCCCAACGAGTGACTGACCATCCACCTGTATCTTGAAGACCTCCAAGAAAGAGGAGCTTACTCCCTATAGAGGTAGCCCAGTTTTTTTACCTCAAGTCTAACTTCTACCTGCCTTAGTTTCCACATCTAAACACAAGTATAAAATCCACCTTGTTAGAATTAGCTCAATGTTTAAGCTTATTGAGATGTTTGGGGAACCTGTTATCTCCTAGATTTCCCGCAGAGATTGCTATGTTAGTATTATTTCAATATCATTATTAATAATAGTAGCATCTCAGAATCATAGAATTTGAGAGTTGAAAGTGGTCATCCAGAGGTCATCCAGTCTAGCCTGTGAGAATGAGAATGAGAATCCCTGCTGCATACAGCACATCCAATAAACACCTACCAATACATCAAGACTCCTATTGAGGGAAAATCCAAGTTATCTCTTGATTAACTTTTTTTTTTGTTGTTTTTTGCAAGACAACATGGTTAAGTGACTTGCCCAAGGTCACACAGCTAAGAAATTATTGTGTCTGAGGTCAGATTTGAACTCGGGTCCTCCTGACTCCAGGGCCTGTACTCTATTCACTGCATCACCTAACTGACCTATTCTTTTTTTTTCCAATGGGAGACTTGGGGTTAAGTGACTTGTCCAGGGTCACACAACTAGCACATCTGAGGCTGGATTTGAACTCAGGTCCTCCTGACTCCAAGGCTGGTGCTTTATTCACTGCACCACCTAGCTTCTCTTCTTGATTAACTTTTTCCGGTTCTCCTCCCTTTTTCACTTCTTCAAATCCAGACTCACCTGCACGTGACCTATTGCTCCATTTGGCACCACGACCTCTTGGCCATGGATCAGGAGCCGTAGCTGGAACCTTGGTGTCTGGCTTGTCCCCTTGCTCTCCACCTTGACTTGGAAGCCAAGCACATTGTCAGGGGCCTGGGCCAGGATGTATGTGCAGGGGTGGAGGTGGAGCAGGTACCCAGAGAAGGTACGAAGGTGCCCATTGGGCCCTAGCTGGCATGAGGGCCCCTGGTGGGCCTGGCAGTAGAAGAAGGGGTAGGTGGCATGGCACTGCTGTTCTGCCTGGCATGACTCAGGCCAGCACCAAACTTTCTGATTAGTTGGGCATTTGCACCGATATCCACAAGTACTGCTATTCCAGAAGGTGGCACCAATGGGCAAGAATTGGGCTGAAGAAAGGTAATGAGATGAGATACACTCAGACATCTGGGTCCCAGAGGGTAATGAGACTGGGGGACTGGGGGACTGGGGGACTGGGGGACTGGGGGACTGGGGGACTGGGGGACTGGGGGACTGGGGGACTGGGGGACTGGGGGACTGGGGGACTGGACAACAGTGACCTTAAGGCAAGCATTGAGGACAGAGCACCTGGGTTTCTGAGGAGAATGGGACTAAGGGATCAGGAACTGGGAGGGCTGGGTCCTTATGACTACTCACCTTTGTAGACACAGCCGTTTGGGACTATGAACTTGTCTGTTCGGAAAACCCACAGCCCTGGAATGCCCACATTACTGGTGGAGGTTATGTGGATGATGGCAGAAGTCCTAGAGCCAGGGATGTTGAAATAGTCCTGGGCTGTGCCACTGTTGAAACCAGCCTGGGGGGAAGTGACCCAGGTGAACCTAAATGCTTCCCCACCTGCAGGTCACCACTCCTCTGGGAACCTTTGGGTAGAAAACCCAGAAGACTTCCCCCACCCCTGCCCAATCCCTTGACCTCCACCTGTGCTGGGGTCCCTCCCAGGCCATTGCTGGGATTCCCTCCACTGGACACTCCTGTTGTCCACTGTATGTCACCATAATTCAAAAGAACATAAGAAGCATTGGTCCCAAAAGCCAGCACTGCCTGGAAAGTATTCACCTATGAGAATGGAGAATGGTATGAGAGCGTGGTGAGTTTATAGGTGAGAATGTATAGGATATCTTCTAATCCTCAAAAGGATTCT
The DNA here is from genome assembly GCF_037893015.1 of Macrotis lagotis. NCBI lineage: Eukaryota > Metazoa > Chordata > Mammalia > Peramelemorphia > Peramelidae > Macrotis > Macrotis lagotis. The sequence goes on from NC_133658.1 coordinate 900,770,166, forward strand.
GTGGACTAGATCTAGGGAAAGAGTTCTAGGGTGGCAGTGATTAGATGGGGGCCTTCTCTACCCTCTCACAAAAATTGCTGAGTTTTAGACATCAAACAAGTCTCAACCACTTACTTTTTCCTGTTTCTTTATCTCTTATCTCTTTCTTCCACTCCATCCTTCTGCTTAGCAAATGTCTCTCTCAACCCATCTGCCTTTTTTTCCCATCTGGTTCTGGTTCTTTCTTCTTTTCTCTCTCTCTCTCTCTCTCTCTCTCTCTCTCTCTCTCTCTCTCTCTCTCTCTCTCTCTCTCTCTCTCCATCCTTCCTCACCTACTCTGGTCCATGGACCTTTTGAAATCTCAGAACATGGACCTTTGGAACCCTCAGAGCCTAAGAACCACCAAGAGGATGTGGTCTTTGGGCGTCTGGTTCCCTAGTCCTTCATATTTTCCCTTCCCTCACCTGTTCGGTCTGGGATCTGTAAAAGGGGACTCGGTCCCAGGTAGCCACAAACAGAGAGTGAAGACTGGTCCCTCGGGAGCCAGGAAAGGCAGTGGCCAGTTCTCTGGAGGCGCGGTGAAGCAGACTGGGCCGCCGGCTCTCTCGGTACCACACCTGCCCTATCTTGTCAGTGGTTATATCAGCCCAGAATGGAGCCACAAATGCCCGGCCATCCTCAAGAGGGAAGGCATGAGGGATGAATTGGGATACTGGCACCTCAAAAGAGATCAGGCCATTGGTGTTCACCTGTGCAGGATGATGGAGAAGTCCAGGGCACAGAAATCAGGGAAGAAAGTGGAAGGAAGGGAGAAGTAATAGGGTCAAGGAGAGAGGGAGTAAAAACTATTTGAGAAGGGATAGGGGATAGGGGACAGGAGAGGAGGGAACTTGGAGGAAAGGAAGAGAATGGAGTCCTAGGGAGGAGGTAGTGGTGGAATCATGGGGCTGGAGACCAGGCAGGGCTGAGATGGCCATGGAGAATGGAAGGGTTGGAATCAAGAAAGCTAGACTCACATAGACATCTTGGTAAGTGGCTCCAAAGAAGCTGAAGGGTTCGGAGAGTTGAAACTTTGGAGAATGACCATCATCTGCCCTAAGGACACTCTGATCTCCATGCTCAGGGCCAAAGGGATACAGGAGGGTGGCTGGGGGTTCAGGGGCTTCTCAGAGCACAGAAACAGCCCCTTCCCTCAGGGCTTCAGGACAGAGACCTCATCCTCTTATTAACCACACTCCCCTCTCAATTATATACAAGGCCTCCCAAACCCTAAGCATTAGCAAAGGGAATCTTGGCCCTGCCTTGGTTTGATCCTTTTGGGTGTCTTGCCTTTCTATAAGACCCCAGACAGTGTACTGCACTGCCTTACCCTAACCTCACCCCCCCTACCCCAATAAGTGGAAGACTCCCAGGAGTCAAATCTACCTTACTCTGGCTAGAGACTTTCCAAGAGTATTAAATTCATGTTTCTCCCCTCTTTGCCCCCCTTGTCCAGGACAGGGTTGGAGAGCAGACTCCCTACTCTGCATGCTATTTCCCCACCATTGCTCTTCAGGTCTCATCATGTAGGGTACCACTCTTTCCTACCCTGGGGCCCCAACTCACCAGCTGCATCCTGACCCTGGGTCAAGGGCCCCTGCAAGGCTGGGGACAGCAAAAAGAGAATGAGCGGTAGTTGAGCTTTTTCCCTGTTGTCTTCCTCCCACTCTCAATCCCAAACTCACCTACAACCAACAGCCAGAACATTCCCATGGCCCCCCTGATCTAGATCTAAAGGTTGAACATTATATACATCAGCAAATGGGGTAGGGTCACCCTAGCACCTGGGTGGAGTTGGGGTCTGGGCCAGAAAACTCACTGGTTTGGATCAGCAGCTCTCACTGCTGCCTTTACCTTGAAGCCTCATTTCTATTGTTCCTGAGGTCCATGGGCTATAGGGGGGCCCCTGAGAGGAGAGGCAGATCCTAGTTCCCATCACTTGTGGCCAAGGCAGAGCCAGGTTGGGGGGAGGGAAGATGAAGAACAAGGAGGAAAGCTCATTTAGGATTGTATAAGAGTTGTGTATTTAGTTACCAGAGAGGCCATGGGTTGGAACAGGCATCCATGGAGAAGTATTTATTTTACAGAAAGGAAAAAGCCGGACTGAGAACTTCAACTCCTGGAGACCAGGAATTAAATAATCTCCTTTTGTGTTTGTATTTATTCACAGCAATTTGAATATAGTAAATCCATTAAAAATGTTTATTGAGTTGAATTCAAAAAAGTATGGATTTTTTAAAACTCTTTATGGTGAAGAAGTTTCCAAAATGGGCTTAAAATTCCTGCCACAATTGTGTCTGTGTGTGTGTGTGTGTGTGTGTGTGTGTGTGTGTGTGTGTGTGTGTTAGGGACTGGGGTGGGGGAAAAGAGGGCAACAAGGGAAAGCAGCAGAGTGGGGACTTCCAGTCCTCATTTACTTAAGATTTTCTAGGGATTTCTATAGACAAAAATGAAAACACTAGTTGGGAAAGAGGCCTGGTGAGGCTAATGGTATCAGTGTGAAAGAAATAAGTGAATGCAACGTTATCATGATAGCAGGGAAAATCAAGATGATTGTGTCCATGCCCATCCCCCCCTTTGCCCTCCTCTTCCCTTCCCTTCTGACTGCTTTACTCCCTGCCACTGTTCCTGTAAGGTCTCATGTTAACAATTAACTGCCACTAGAATTCAGTATCCTGGGGATTGGATTGGGGGAGGTTAGGATATGATGTCATTAGGGATGATGGCAGCCCCTAATCTTGGGCAGAGAGATGAGAGAGGATGGCTTGGCCCCAGTCTTTCCCACCTCCTGCTGCCAATCCCTCAACGAGAAAGGTCAAAAAGCCAGCCATGAGTCTGCGCTTCTCAGAGTTTATTAGGGAATCATAATTTCAGGGTCTCCTTGACTTCTGGATCTTCCCAAGAGAAATGGCCAGATAAGTCCTCCATCTTCTCCCGATAAATCCAACTAAAACACTTGCTCTAAATCAATGTAAAAACATTCTTCCAGTCACCACAGATCCCTGGGTGGGAGAGAAGGCAGAAGATAAAACCATCTTAATTTCATTCCCCAGCTTCAACATCTTCTCCTCTCATTTTCCCTTTCCCTAGAACCCCATCATCCTATTCCTTCCTTTTCTACTTCATCCCTATAACTCTTCACCTTTCCAGAAGAAGGTTCCCTGACTATGGTCCATTATCTGAGAGGGGAAGCAGGCTGAAATTGGTCTGGAAGCTGCAATTCTCTACAATGCTCCAGGAGATCACTGTTCATCTCTATCCCCCAGAAATCTGACAATGAGGTCTATATTCCTTGCAAGGTCCTAGGGAAAGAGGAACCAGGAGCCTGGGATGACTGGTTGCTGGGCCCAGGGGAAGCCTTGGGGCAGGGGCTTAGTACTCTATTCCTCCAGGGAGCATGTTTAACCCTAACCTAACATCCCAGTTGATCCCCACTTGGATCATTCTTCTACTTTCTGGGCCAGTGGAAGCCAATCATATCCCTATTCATTGAGCTCATCTTTTTTGCTTCCAAGTTTACCCAAGTCCTATTAGTCTCCCCGGCCCAGCTCCTTCCTTTAAGAATCCCTCCTGATCATCCTGATCATTCCTTCTCTGAACACGTCTGTCCCTACCACTGACCTGGCAACTAATCAAGTCTGTCTTTGGGATGAACCTATCTAATTCCCTGGGTTATGCAAGGCATCCCAAGTATCCAGGATCACAGGGGCACAGGACCGCACCTCCCAAATTAATTATATTTTCAAGTATCCTGGACTCAAGTACTGGTGATATGGAGGTGAAAATTTATCTGGTCTACATCCTTACAGAGCTAACAGTCTGTGGGGCTTAAGCACTGATGATGATGATGATGATGATATGATATGATATGATATGATATAATAATTATAACTAGTATTTATATAATATTTAAGATTTACAAAATACTTTACAAATGAGACAGAATGGAGGACAATAGGGTCAAAGGAAGAAAAAGAGACTAGGAACTTTGAGAAAATTCTCTTTTTGCTGTGACATGCTAGGGAAAGCAAAGTAATTTCCAATTAATCTGGAAAGCCCTTGAGGATAGAGATGAAATCTTTGCCAACATGATACCTCATTTTAGATTTGGGATTTTATCAAAGCCCATACCCTTCCTTCTGCCTCTCCCATTCAGAAGGGCACCAGCCCCCTACCAGTTCCATTAAGTAACTCCTCCTTGAAGGCCTCTAGACTCTCTAGCTCTAGAAAAAATTCATCAACTTGGAGAAGTAAAAGAAGGAGACACAAACATCCCTTGGATCTTGAATGAAATAGATTTCCTGGGGGGAAGAGACAGAGGCTAGGTTGTCTGAAATGTTGGGGTAGTGGAGGTAGGAGAAAAAATTGGAAGGTCTTGTGCAGGACTGTGGAGATTCAGGATCATAATTCAATATATGACAATGGCCTCAGTTTGCTCCTTTGTAAAATTTGAGAATTAGATTTAGGCTCAAGTGCCTTCTAATCTTGAGTCTCACCTTGCCCCACTAAATAAAGCTCTGAATAGGGAGATGTGAGGACAATAGGAGGGACAGAGGTATGGCCAGTATTTGCTGCAGTTCAAAGAGGCTTAAGATCTCAAACATCCAGGAGGTATCTGAAAAGACAGGATAGAAAGAAGACCAAGTGTCCCCAATCTGGCCCCAAGTTTTTCCAGTCCTTTATGTAGAGGAACAGACTCCCAGCACCCATCTGTCTCCCTTGACTCCCTCTCTATCCTCCAACTCTCTTGCCAAGTCCCATCCTGTCTCTTAGCCCCATGCTCTGGACCTAATCCTAGCCCTGGAGCCTTAATTGACTTGGGGAAGGTGATGTTGAAAACATCTTAGACCTGGAGATCTTCTACAAACTTCAGAGTTTCAGAAGAGTGGTTAAGCTCAAGAAATAGAACATCCTTGTAGACTAAGAAATGTCCTAACCTGCTTCAGGACAATAGGAATGACTGTGTTTTAGAGTCTGGCCCAATTGCCTTGGCCCAAAGCTCTCTTTCTCCCAGATCCTGTTCCTAGGACCTAGGAGCTTCCTTTGCTCTTTTTGGCATCTTAGTTGTATCTGGGGGGAGAGGGGAAGGAGGGAAAAAGAGGAATTTCTTTAAAACTTATCTTAACCCTCTTATTGGAACCCACCTCAACCATTCGGAGTGGACAACGGAGAAGAAACTGGATCTCTTAGTCCAGTCAGTTGGCCCCTTCTTCTTCCTAATATCTCACTCAACCTCCTCCCCACGCCACTCCCACCCAGGTTCTACAGACCTGATGCAGAAAAAGAAGAGCTTGGCGGGGGGGACTGAGAGAGGGGTTAAATTTTCTCTGTTTCATGGGAAGGGGGAGAATAAGCATTTATGTAATACCTACTGTTTGCTGGACACTATTCTCTGCTCTTTTGCAAATATGAGCTCATTTGATCTCCCAAGAACCCTGCAAGGCAGCTGCTGTTATGATCCCTCTGTAAAGAAACTGAGATCCAGAGAAGTTAAGTGACTTGCTCAGGGTCACCCAGCTAGTAACTGTCTAAGGCTAGATTTGAAATCGTCTTCTGCACCAGCTGCCTTTAATAAAAACTTATTAATACAAGACTTACTGCTTAGTACTACACATAGAATTAAACACTATGAAGAAAAGTCTCAGAATCCCAGAATTTGGAAGTGTGAGAATCCAGGTATTTCCTGAATGCACTAAAAAAATGTGCCCCCAAGAGCACCCTCATGATAAGATATTAGGTACGTGGTCTCCATCCTATGCTTGAAGTCTTCTAGTAAGGTGTTGGGGAAAGAAGGGGAGGAGAGTGGGGAGGGAAGGTGACTTTTCTGTGTTTGAACAGCCTTCATAGTAAGGAAGTTTTCTTAAATTCCCTCTGTGTAGCTCCCACCCATTCTTGTTCCTGCTCTCTGGAGGCAAGCTGATCATCAACTCTATTCCTTTGGATGGCCTTTCAAGACCTGAATACAGCTCCTTATAAGGAAAAACTTCTCAACACTTTCAGTTGTGTGATGTAGAATCTATTACCTCTGCTTTCTCAGGGAGGCATAGGATGCCCCTCTTTGAAGGTCTTCCAGGCAGAAATTGGATGACCATCATCAGAGATGTTGTAAATGGAGCTTCTCTTAAGGAACGGACTGATCTCCAAAGTCCTTTCCTTTTAATTGAAAACAGTTTTCCTTCTCTTCTTCACTCCCATCTTCAAGCTTAGTTATAGGTTATAGGGAATATACATATATACATATATATATGTATGTATATATGTATATATGTATATATGGAATATATATAGGGAAGTTTGGCTGTGATCTGTCCCTCTCTTTTCACTCACCACTGTTCTTGCCTGATAAGATTTCATTGAAATCAAAACTGTGGTGGACTCAAGCCCATGAAGAATCATTTCTCTGTGGTATTTTTATTCAGAAGAGGAAAGAGAGAATATCATAAGCTTCCAAAAACAAAGTTAGAGGGGACTTATTGGCCATCTGATTAAACTCTCATTTTATTTTTTTTTTTAGGTTTTTGCAAGGCAAATGGGGTTAAGTGGCTTGCCTAAGGCCACACAGCTAGATAATTATTAAGTGCCTGAGACCAAACTTGAACCCAGGTACTCCTGACTCCAGGGCCAGTGCTCTATCCACTACGCCACCTAGCCGCCCCAAACTCTCTCATTTTAAGGAAGAAGAAGCTGAATCCTGAAGAGGTTAAATGACAACCCAAAATCACACAGGTAGTAGGCATCAGAGGCAGCTTTGGAATCCAGGAAGTTCAACTAACAACAGTTCATGCTAACTTGGAGGTTTAGTCCTAGGTGACTGGGAGGAGAATGGTGTCACCCACAGAGATAGGTAAGTTAGGAGAAATGTAGGGCACATTGAGTAGTTCATGGGAGCCTCTTAATAAATAGGCGTTGATTTAATTGACTGACTGCTATTCCAAGGTCAGTTGGACAGGAGTATATTTAGAGGAGCTTAGTTGAGAGAGAAAATCTTGCCTAGAAGACAAGATTAGAGAAAGTTAAAGAGGAAAGAACAGCATTATACCTTGAAATCATTCTGGTTTTGCTAGCTTTTTCTCCCATTAGTTACCTAGGAAATGATTATTTCTAAAACAATGGCATAGTGGGGAAAGCCAGATATCTTGAGGAGATTTGGGTAATGAAGTCTGAAGCCCAAGAACATTTTCAAGGAGAAATAATGTAGTCATCTTTCCCTGCCCCTAAAGCAATTGATACAGGGACACCATTAACCCCAATAAGTTGGAGTCATTCAAGTTGGAGCTAGAGGCAGCCACAAAAGGACTCAGAGTGAAAATTGTCAATAATAACTCACCTTTAATAGCCCTTCAAAGATTTCATAAATCAAGCATTCTTAACCCCATTTTACAGATGGGGAAACTGAGACCTTGATCTAGCCACTAAGAGTCTGAAGAAATTGTCTTTTTAAAATTGAATTTGGGGGGGGTGGCTAGGTGGCACAGTGGATAGAGCACTGGCCCTGGAGTCAGGAGTACTTGAGTTCAAATTCAGTCTCAGACACTTAATAATTACCTAGCTGTGTGGCCTTGGGGAAGTCACTTAACCCCATTGCCTTGCAAAAAATTAAAAATTAAAAAATTAAATTAAATTTGAAATTTTCAATGAATATCCACTTCTCCCTCCTTTGAATAAGAAAGAAAAATTGAAATCTTGTTGCAAAATCTTAGTCAAACAAAACAATTTACTACATTGGTTGTGTATAAAACGTTTCTTTTTTTAAAAAAGAATCAAGTCAAACAATGGTTTGCTTTTTAGCTCCTAGTTTTATTTATTAATTACATATGGCTGAGTTTCCTTTTGCTTTCAATTTTCTTCATCTGTTCTTTGATTTTCAGGATTTTTGTTTTGATGTTTATTCTTATTTTTTTTGGCATGTTTTTGACGTTTATTTGATGGTTTTCTGGGATCTGTTCTTTTTCACACCTATTCTTTAGGATTAAATTATTTAGCCTTCAATTAAGATTTTATTTTAATCATTTCTTTAGTAGCTATTGCATATATATATATATATATATATATATACACACATATATGTATTTGCATTAAGGCACAGAAAAGATGTGTTTGATATGTCTGATTTTCTGTATTTTGTTGTAAGATTTGCAGGTCCTAATATACGGTCAATTTTCATAAACATTTCATGCACAACTGATGATACTTATATTCTTGGAGGGTAGGACCAACATGGCAAGGTGAACTAAACATTTTGCTGAGCTTTCCCAATTTATTCCTTTAAACAATTTTTAAAAGTGTGTCAAGGGGCGGCTAGGTAGCGCAGTGGATAGAGCACTGGTCCTGGAGTCAGGAGGACCTCAGTTCAAATCTGACCTCAAACACTTAATAATTACCTAGCCGTGTGACCTTGCACAAGCCATTTAACCCCATTGCCTTGCAAAAAACTTAAAAATAAAAAAAAGTGTGTCAAGGGGCACTTAGGTGGTGTAGTGGACAGAGTACCTGCCCTGGAGTCAGGAGGACAGAGTTCAAATCTGGCCTCAGACACTTAATAATGACCTAGTTGTGTGGCCTTGAATAAGTCACTTAACTCATTGTCTTGAAAAAAAACACAAAAAAATGTGTCACTCTGAATTCTATGGTGATAGCCAACAAAAAAGCAACAGTGAGTCAATTTTTCTAGCTCAGGGAAGGTTAGGAAGACAGAAAGAGAGATCTTTGAACACTGGGGTAGGGGCTGACTGGGAGCAAGATGTGGTAAAAGCAGCCTCACCTGGGAGCTTTGGACATGTCGACAGCAGCAGCAGTGACACCAGGAGCCTAAAAAGACAGAGAAGAAAGATCAACTCTCCCATCTGGGCCCCAAGTTTTTCCAGCCCTTTATGCATGAGGCATCAGGGAACTGACTCCCAGCATCCATCTATCTTCCTTGCCCACCTCCCCCCGCCTCCAGCTCTCTTGCCAGGGTCCCATCATGTCTCCCAGCCACCTGCTCTATATCTGGTCCCATATCTGGAGCTTTACCTGACTTGGGGAGAATTTTGAAAACATTCTCCTCTTAGACCTAGAGATCTTCCACAAACTTCAGGTTTTCAGGAGAGTGGTTAATATCAGAAAACAGAATATCCTTGTAGACAAAATATTGACCCAGCCTACCTCAGGACAGTGAGGATGATTTTGTATTTTATGAGTCTGGCCTAAATGTTTTTCCCAAGCCCCTCCCCCTCAGATCCTGGTCCCAGAACCTTGGAGGCTCCTCTGCTCTTTTAGGCATCTGGGAGTATCTGAAAGAAAGAAAGAAAGAAAGAAAGAAAGAAAGAAAGAAAGAAAGAAAGAAAGAAAGAAAGAAAGAAAGAAAGAAAGAAAGAAAGAAAGAAATTTCTTTTAAATTTAACTTAGACCTCTTATCTGACCCCAGCTCAAACATTCAGAGTAGGCAAAGAATAAGAAACTGAATCTCTCAGTTCAGCCCTTTCTCCTCCAAATATCTCATTCCAGTTCTGCACCAACCCTGGAATCAGGAGGACCTGAGTTCAAATCTAACCTCAGACACTTGACATAGCTGGGTGACCCTTGACAAGTGACTTCTCCTCAATTGCCTCAAATTCAGGATTGTCATCTCCAATCCTGATTCATATCTGGCAACTGGATTCAAATGATTCCAGAAAAAAAAAGTGAGGTGGTGACTTCATACCCCATATCCAATTCATTTGCTTGTCATAGCATCACCTCCCCAATGTCACGGTCTTATTCGAGAACAAAGGACAAGCACCAAAACCCACCCATTACAGATCTGATGTAGAAAAGAAGCACAGACCCCAGATAACTTTTGGGAGAGTTGAGAGAGGAGCCAGATATTCTTTGCTTCAATTCAATAAGGGAAGGAGGGAAGGAATAAGCATTTGTGTGGCACCTATTGTTTGCCAGTACTGAGCTCAGCTTTTTTACAAATATTAGCTTATTTGATCTCCCAAGAACTCTGCAAGATGGCTGCTTTTAGTTTAAAAAAAAACAGACTAACAGAGTGGAAAACCTTCCAAGAATTTGACTTTAATCAAAGACAAGCAGAGTTAGGTTAATGTTCATGTATTTATTGTTCATCTAGGCCTGCAGTCAATCATGTATGAAAGGGAGCTATATGGTACTGAACTCCCAGAGGCTTTTGAGGAAATAATGCTGTATTTTTGATGGGGTCTTTAGTAGGTGGGATTTTAGGTATTTGTCTATCAAAAGAATCTCTTCTTCTGACTCAGGGAGTCATTCCATTAAGGTGGAAGGGTCCTTATCAATAAAGTGCCCCTCCTCACTAACTCTGGACCTAGATGCATTATCAGTTATGCTAACAGATCTTTACTAAACATGGAAGTCTTCCCTCTTCTCAGCACAAGATAGATGGTACTATCTTGATGAGATTGGAAGGCAAACCTTTTGTTTCCTAAATTCACATTTTTATATTCAAATTTGTATCCATTCTTAAAGACACCCCCTCACCCCAGTTTGGGATAGTCATTATCATGATAGCTTCCACCTATAAGTTTCCTGGTAAATCTTTGAGAATAAAACTTCATATCTAACTTCTATTTTCTGTCATTTTATTTTAAGATTTTTTAAGTTTACAAGTTCAAAGTTTAGAAATAACAAAAAAAAACTGACCATGAAAAGTTTTCTATGAAGACAGAGAAGCTTAAGACACAAATTCAGAAATCAATGACTTGAAAACATCTACAAGCAAAGTCTCAAAGAAAATTGCCAATTAGACTCAAGGCCAAAAGAATTCCCAGAAGAGCTAAAGAAAAAAGCTTTTTAAAAGAGCAAAAACAAATTATTTTTTAAAATATCAAATAAGAGTGGTAGAGGAAAAATTAGGAAAAGAAACAAGAGCACTGCAAGAAAATTATGACAGCAGAATTAACATCCTGTACTACTCTTTCAGGGACCTCCAACATTCTCTTTTTTTCCCCCTGTAAAATAGCTTCAGTCCCTACCATTAGAGGGCTGTATATAGAAATGAGTTTATGAGTACACAGTCCTCAGTGTCTGCAGACCATCTGCATATATATGTGTGTGTGTGTGTGTGTGTGTGTGTGTGTGTGTATCTTTAAGCCTACCTGGGCTGGAAATATGACTCTTTGTGATTTTTTTTTATTTTCCAGCCAGAACTTGGTCTGATTCATTTTCCAGACCTTGTGGAGGAGATGTGTTTAGGAAGCTAGTTAGTCTTCTCCTTGCTACTCTATCATCTTGACACTCCACCCCTTCTCCCTGCCAAAAAACCCCAACATATATGTCAAACCGTACTCTTGAGGAAGTAGGTAGCGTGTTTCATAACAAATCTGAGGAAAGATCTAAATACATGTTTCTGTGCTTTGGTTCAGAATATCCCCCCTATATGCAATGAACTACCTCTTCGAGTCCACCTTCATAGACTCCACCTCTCTAGTCAACCAAAGGTAGCTGTTTATCCAGCTTGGTCCTGAAGTGGATAGAGAGTTGATCCTGGAGGACCTCTCAGCTACTCTGTGACCCTGAACACATCACGATACCTCTTTTTGGCTCAAGTTTCCTCAACTGTCAAATGGGGATATTAATGCTATCTATCTATCTATCTATCTATCTATCTATCTATCTATCTATCTATCATCTATCTATCTATCTATCTATCATCTATCTTCCAAAATGCTGTGGGGATCCAATGAAATACTATTTGTAAAACACGTGGGAAATAGAAGGTGCTCTGCAGGTATTATTATTTGCTTCCTTTAAAGCCCAGTTGAGGAGTCATCTTCCATAGGTAATCTTATTGCTCCAGAGTGCTTCCCTCAATACTTTGCTTTTATTGTAAATAGAAACATTTATTTTATTGTAAATAAGATGATGGATATGTTTTATGACAGCTCTTACCATGTAATCTCCTTGAAAACAAAGAATATTTCAATCAGTTAGTCAATCCTCCATTAAATGCTTGTGGGATGTGTCTCCCCGTGCTGGGGCTGCCCTCAGGAAGCTTACAGTCTAGTGTAATTAGACACCTCCAAACCGCTTGTCATAGTAGCCAGAAGGTTCTCTTCTTGGAGCAAGTGTCCTTTGCCTGGGGTCTAAGAACTGGTTCTTCAAAACGTAGAACAGTATTTCTTTTAATCCTATATGTTTTATTTGATGCATTTAAAAGTATTACTTTGAGAGAAGGGTCCAGACTACCAAAGGTTAAAAGTTGGGGGATGGCCTTTTCATACCTACTCTACCACTATATACTATATAGATGCTTAAGAAATGCTGTTGGCTGATTTTCTGATTGGCTGTCTCCTTTCCAGCTAGCCAATGGCGTGAGGCAGTACGGCGACGTCACTGATCGCCGGGCAAGCTCCCCTGGGGCGCTCTGGCCTGGCCTCCCGCGCAGCCGTAGTGGCTTCCAGGTTTCTCCTTCCCCCCCCCCCCCCCCCCCCAATGACCGGGACTTCGAGGTGAGCCCCGAGCCCGAGCTAGAAGAGGCGGGAAAGGGCGAGGCTCCTGCCCTGCGCCCCGGTGCCGGGGAGGGGCAGGCCGGTTGTCACGGTAACCCATCCTCCCCGAGATATGCGGGGAAGGGGCCTCCCCTCCCCTGACCTTGCTGCCCGGGAGGCCTTCCCCTGCCCAGCCCTGGGTGCTCGGGACCCCCAGGCTCCTGGTGTGGGAGCAAGGGTGGGAGAGGGGGAGACAGACAGGGAGACGGGGAGAGGGGGAGAGAGAGAGGGAGGAGAGAGAGGAGAGATGGGAGGGAGGGGAGAGAAGAGAGATATAAGGAGAGATGGGGAGGGAAGAGAGAGATGGGGACAGAGAAGGAGGAAAGGAGGTGAGAGAAATATCAGGGAGGAGAGACAGGGAGGAGAGAGACAGAGAGGGAGGGGAGATTCAGAAAAATGGGGAAAGTCAGGGAGGGGAGAGAGGAGAGATATAGGGAGAGGGAGAGGGGAGAGGATCAGATGGCGAGAGAGAGAAAGAGGGAAGGAGGGAAGAAAGAGGAATTTGGGAGGAGAGAGGGGGGATGGGGAGAGACTGAGAGGGGCATAGAGAAAGAAGGAAAGAGGGAAAGGAGAGACAAATAGGAGAGACTGACAGTATAGGCAGAGACGGGGAGAAGGAGGGGAGAGACAGGGACTGCGAGGGAAGAGACAGAGAAAGATGAGGATGAGAGAAAAAGGAGAGAGAGATGGATAGCTGTATAGATGAATAGAGCAAAGAAATAAAGAGTAATTATAAAGCGGAAGAATGAAGATAGAAATAGACTAGATGATGGGGATGGATATAAATAGGTAAATGAATGATAGACAAGACAGACGGGACAGGATGGATGAGAGAGGGAGAAACAAGAGACAGAAACACACATACAGAATTAATCAGTCAGTTAGCTTCATTTAGTTAGCACTGGTGTGCCAGACAGTGCCAAGAGCTGAGAATGCAAATTTAGGCCAGAAAAAAAGGCAATCCTTGTCACCCCTGAAAAGGGGTGGGGTGGGAAGACACCCTCTCTTAGACCCTACTTTGAAATGAACACAAGTGCTTATTTCCTGAAAGAATTGGCCAATGCTTGAGGGTGTCACCAGCATGATAGGAGGCAGGGGCTGGCCAGGTTTGAAGTGAGCATGGTCGATGAGAGCAATCCCGTGGGTGCTCTCAGGAATGTTCTCAGATCTCAGCCCTGGCTGGGCTGTTAGCGGCAGGGGTGTTACAGGCCCCCAAAGGTGTTCACGGGGTGTCCTTGTTGTTTCATGGGTTCCCATAAGTGAACATAGGGAGCACCCTTAGGGTTTCTGGCCTTTCCACTGTTTTCCCAGACATGTTCTGTGTTCCCAGGTCCTCCTGCAGGAATCTCAAGGTGTTATTGTGAAGTTTCCACTCCCTACCTCCCCTGCTGTGTTCCCTCCCTACCTGGGGAGTTAGCTTGGGGTTACTGAACCTGGACTGGTACAATGTGTGAGGTTCCTGGTTTTTGTTCTGGGAATCATGGAGCATGAATTCACAAAGAAGAGGGGAAGTAGGAAAAAAGGGAGTTGGAGCCTCTGGGCTGACCTGTGCTGACCTTGGTGCATTAGTAATCCAAATCTCAAGAGAATTCCTGGGAAGTGAGGTTTATTACTCTTCTCCTAAACAGAAACATCCCTGTGATACATTTTAACCCTGTGAGAATCATTTCTGTGATTACAGTCATAATAGACACACTTATATCTTCTGCAGTTAGAGGTGGGAGGATAAGGTTTATTATGCTGATAGGCATCAAAACTGTTCAAGAGTTTTATTGGGGATGTGGGTGGTTATTTTTATTGAGATTCCCCCAGTTTGTACTACATGGCCCTGATTTAAGAAACCCCAAGGCACGTCTAATCAAAACCAGTTTTATTATTCAAAGTAATCACCAAACATTTTGGGGGACAGAGGGTAGGTGGGGCAAGGAGCCCAAAATCTGGTCCCCACACATCCCAAGAGAGTATTTACATGGGGCGGGGGCAGGATAGGACTCATGGGTGGACCTGAGTAGAGGATTGCCCAGAGAAGAACAGGCAATGGGCCAGGAATAGCAGCAACAGTGTGTGAGATGGGGTGGAGAAAATCCCGGGGGAGGCAATCCTGACCTGGTATACCCCCTTTATTCTCCCCTGCCCTTTAGAATGAATCCCCAGGCCCTCTTCGTCTCTACAAAGGAATCCAGGATGGGGCTCTCTGAGCCATAGATTGTTCTTTACTGCTAGCTGCTGGGGAGTACCCCAGGACCAGCAGGGATACAGAGAGGAGGAAAAGCATTGTCCCCTGAGAGGAGAAGCAGAGGTGTCAGAGTTGGGTCACCATCCCACTGTCCTCGGAGTGAGTCTGGGGAGAGAAGGTTAGTAAGGAAGTAACAGGTGAAGGAGCCCATCTTCCCTCCCCTTCCTTTCTCTTTCCCTTCCCTTCCTTTCTCCTTTCCCCCCTCCTTCTCTTCTCGCCCCTCCTCTTCCCTCTCTTCCCTTTCCCCCTTGTCCAGTGTCCATGTAACCCTTCCCAGCCCCGACATCCCTGGCAACATCTCTCACTAGTCCTGCCCTTCTTCTACAGTGGATATATCATAGTGGAAAGTGGGTCCTGGGTTCAAGGGGAAGATATTTACTACAACTCTTCCTGCTTTCATGGTGCTTCTGCTCTATTAAGGAATAGCCCCAATAGATGACTATCCCCCAAAGTGATTTGTGGTCAGTACAGTAGAACAACTCACATAAGGGGTTAGGTGAGATCTGAAGGAGAAGGAGGGTTGGAGGAGGGGGCTTTAAAAGACTGACAGCTTAGAGAGGAGAAACATGTACAATCAATACTTCTCTCATTGACCCCTTCCAATCTCCTGAGACCTACCACTGTTCCCTTAATTCAGTCCCAGAGACCTGTGGCCATTTCCCACCCCTGTGCCTTCTCTGTTGTTTTCCAGGCTTGAAATGCCTACCTTCAGGGTTCAGCTGAAATGCCAACAACCTTCTTCAAGAGGCCTTTTCTATGTCTCCCAGGCCTCAGATGCCCCATCTCCTCACAACACTTTCTATTTATAATGTTTCGGTTTAATGTTGACTTATCTGGGACCAAGATGTATCCCCTTTAAGGGCGGGCCTAGCATGGTGACTGACACATCATAGATACTTAGTAGCTGCCTATCGATTGATCAAAGAGATGAAGATGAGAAAGTGTAAGAACATAGAAAGGAAATTGTTGTTCAGTTGTTTTCTGAGACATGTCCGACTCTTTGTGGCCCCATTTGGGGCTGTCTTTGCAGAGAAGCTGGCATGCTTCCAGCTCATTTTATGGAGGAGGAGACTGAGGCAAACAGGGTAAAGTGACTTGCCCAGGGTCACCCAGCTAGTAGATGTCTGAGGCCATACTTGAACTCAGGAAGATGAGTCTTCCTGATTCCAGCCTTGGTGCTCTATCCGGCTGAAAATGTGGCCTTGGAGGTTGAGCTAGAGAGTTTGACCTCTATTCAGTCAATGATAGGGAGCCATCCAATGGTTTCAGGTGAGGAATGGCATGACCAGCTGTAAGACTGATGTGGCAGAAATTGGAGAAGTAGAGGCAGAAAGGCCTGGTAGAGGACTGCTGTGATGAGGCTGAGCAGTAACAAGTGTGGAACAACTGTGGTCATGGCCATGGGAATAGAGAAGGAATGGGTCCATTTGGCAATGAAGGCTAATCTAGTCCCCATTTCTCCCAGGCCTCATTTTCCCCACTTTCTCTTGATATCTTAGCTGGAGACAATGGGGGAAATGGGAGCTACAGGGAAAGGTGAGCTTGCTTTTCCTGCTTCTCTTGTACTCTCCATACCTTCATGGCTCGGTAGATCCACTCCTGATATTCTCCAACTTTTGTATAAACCCCAGGCTTGTGGGCAAGAGCACAGCCTGTCCCCCAGCTCACGATCCCACACAGTCTCCATCGGGGAGTCCTGGAGATAGAATCCTCACACACAAAAGGGCCCCCGCTGTCTCCCTGTGGACAAACAGAGGCAAGGCTAGAGGTCAGGATGCCAAGATTCTTTAGGGGAAATGAATGGTGGCATTATAATAAATGTCTCCCCATTCCTTCTCCCGATCTATCCAGTGTCTCCCATCATTTGAAGTGATTTAGGATCTCATCTTCCTTAGCTTTGCTTTTTCTTTCCACCTCAAAAAAGACCATTCCTGTGTCCATTTTGGATACTTATTGCTGCTCATGCATGGGGAATGTTTGGTTCAGAGTTGGGTAGAGTAGGGTAAAGATGGGGCTGGGGAGGAAGGTCAGTTAGCCGGGTCTTAAGAGTAGGCTACTTGGGTTTAGGAGATATCCCTGGAATAGTTCCTCACCTGGCAGGCATCGATACCCCCCTCAACGTATCCAGCACAGAACATTTTGGGTTTGATCTGGTTCCCATAGAAGTCAGGGCCATTGCAGACTGTGTTGCTGATGATGGGAACTCGTGCCTCCTGGAGCATATTAGCCTGTTTTCCTGTAGAAATTGGAGTAGGGGGTAGGGAGGAAAGGAGAGGGTCTGTGAGAGATGTGGCTCCTCCATCGCCCTTCCCGGGTAATTGTGTCAAGAAGGAGCTCCTTACTGTTCAAAGACAGAGGGCCCCACCCCTACCTGCTCACTTTGATTCTACTCATGAGGAGGAGAGCCTCATAGTCAGGGGTTGTGTCTCCCGGACCTTGTGGCCAGGAAAGGTGTTTGCTCACCATAATACTGAGTGTTTCCCCAGCCTGTTACTGTGCAAATCTTCCCATCCACCAAGGCCTGACCGGCAGCCGGGAGGCAGACAGGCTGGATGTATTCTGTAGGGAGAAAAGAGCCAACCCAGCCAGTGTTCTGCTACCTCCTGGGAACCAGGCATTTCGTCCCCAAATACCCAGCCCCCTCCCCACCCCATCCCCCACATTCTTCTTCAGATGCAACTCTGCTTCTTTTCCCTCTGTACTTCCAAAGCCCAGGCTGTTCTCCCAGCTCACCAGTGAGGGGCAGGGAACTGGAAAGGTGGACCAAAGCAATATCATTACTGTTCTCTTCACTGTTAGGGTCCCGGAAAGGAAGGTAGCCTCCATGGTACACTACAGCCTGGACCCCAAGCTGGAGTCCCTGGCTTGAGGCCTGGGCGACAGCACCTGCAAATACTCTCCAACGAGACACCACCCGATTCCGCCTAATGCAAGAAAAAGTGGGATAATTTCCTCCTTTCGTCAGTTTATCTTTGACTAGAAACTGTGTATTTTAGAGAGGTGTGCCCAACTCAGAATACCCATGGGCTCTTAATGAAGGGTTGGGGCAGTGATAAGAAGGGTTTTATAGTTCCTGGCTCCCTCTTTTGCTTATGTTCTATGACCTCCCCTGAAACTCAGCACCTCTTCCTTCTGACAGACCCAGGCCCACCGGGAGGGCACTCACTCAGGGAAGCAGTGGGCAGCAGTCAACACCCAGTCTCCGGACAGCAGGGACCCCCCGCACAGGTGCGACCCATCATAGCGCAGACTGACCTGCCATGGCCAGCGACCCAGACTGGCATCTTGGCCTCCAACGATTCGGTCTACAGGCAGCTTCCTCCGGCCACAATCTAGGGACAGACATGTCCAGGCCACATCTGAGACTCTGGACCCCTAGAAAAAGGAACATGACCCCCACCCTCACGTAGTTCCTAGTTTAAAGGAGGAGATAAGATACAGCCTTTACTTTTAGGGAATCCTGACCTCAGGTGAGTCTGTGGCCTGGGGTGACTTTGGAAAAGCCAATTTCCTGCCTCAATTTCCTTATTTGAAATGAGGAGGTCCGACTACAAGACTTTCTTCTGGCTTCCCTAATCTAGGATGGGAAGTGACAGCCCATACCCTCAGGTAACTCTGGTCCGGTGTATATACACACAAAGACAAAGGAACAAGTTACCAAGTGCAAATGCCATTTGTAATATTCAG
Organism: Macrotis lagotis; assembly: GCF_037893015.1. NCBI lineage: Eukaryota > Metazoa > Chordata > Mammalia > Peramelemorphia > Peramelidae > Macrotis > Macrotis lagotis. Next base: position 900,788,595 of record NC_133658.1, read on the forward strand.
AGAATCATAGGGTTCATCAGATAAGAGTTATTGAGCTCTAAACTGACTTTGGAAGGAGAGGAGATTGTGAAGAGGATATGGAATATGTCTGAGAAAGGAGGGAAATGACCTGTGGCAAAGCTTGGAGAGAAGTCAACATTTTGGGGGAGGGCCACAAGAGGCTGAGACCCTAAGGTTGCCCTCCTTCCTCCCAGGCAACAATCTTTTGTCTCACTTCACAATGACTTGTCTCCAGTTCTGCCTACATGGCATGGGTGGGGAAAGTCACTGAGAAAGGACACAGGATTGAGGTGCTTACCTTGGCAGAGGGTAGCTAGGAAGAGGCCTTTGGGACAGTCACTGTCAGAGAGAGAAGGAGGCTGGTGAAGGGGGAAGGGATAAGGGACTTATGTCTAGTCTTCTTGTCTCTTAATATTGCCTACCAGACCTGGCCCCCTCTCTTACATCACCTTTCCCCTAGGGAATTACAGATATGATGTGTGGGTCTGGTACACATTCATTTAGCTGACACTGTAGTTTATGCATTGTATGTATGAGTGGGAATGTATATTTACATTTTATTTTAATAAATATCGATTAAGCATCTGGTATGAACATATCCCCACTGAGTAGATTCCAGGATGAATAAGAAATAGTCCCTGTTGTCAGAAAGATTATAGTCTAGTAGAAGAAAACACACACAGAGATAAATACCATAAAAAGGAGACAACAATAAACGCACGGGAGAGCTCAGAGTGGAGCAGGGAAGGGAAGGGCAGGCAGGAGGCAAAAGCATCCTGGGAAGAGGGCACAGCATGAGCAAAGTGACAGACATAGAAAAGAATGAGAATGAGCTTGGGGAAAGAATTGAGTCCAGTTGGGCTTCAGAATAAGAACTACAAGGAGGCTGGAAATGAAGTCAGGAAGCAAAGGGCTCTCAGGGGTTTGAGTTTTATCTGGGAGAAGGGGAGAAGAAAGAAAAGTGGTGAAAGCTTGGATATAGCAATAGAAAGGATGGAGACAAGAGATGTCACAGAGGAGAAGTCAATGGGACTTGGATGGAGGAAAGGAGAGAGATGGGGGGTCAAAAACAAACTCTGAGATGCAGGCCCCAGGCACTAGGGAGGATGGTGGTACACTGACAGAAATGAAAAGAGGAATTGACTCCTAGGCCAGTTTTCTGTCAGCTTTGCTATGATTCCTTTCAAATGTTAGGGCACTGGACTCTATAGGGCACAAGTGCTTTTAAATTGGTGCTGCTGTGGTGATGATGATGAAGGGAAGAACCATAGTGGGAGTGGTCAGGGAGAAACGAGTATAGATCTGTGTATCTGACTTTGCAAGTGTTGGTTTAAATGGGCCTGGGTCTTTCTCTGGGTAGTCTATGTATTTCTAGAGTCTATCGTGCCCCAGCCCACATTGGTTCTTCTTGTCTCCTGCCTAGCCCTTCTCTGTTGAACTTTGTACCCTTACCATATCGAGATGACTTCTGACAACCTTTGAGCATAGGGCAGCCTCTCCTCATCCACACAGAAGTAGCCAGATGTGCCATTTGTTCCAAAGTCGCGAACATCCAGCTCGGAATGAGTCAGAGACCTAGAAGGCAGAGGGGTGGGAACAGTGGACCAGTTCTCCCCTGGCCTCCAGCTCTTGCCCTCACGACTCCCACCCCTCCTCAAGGATACCTGATGAAGCCCATCTCCTCACAACTCAGACTGGCCACCCTGGAATTGGCTCTGGAGGAGCAGAGCAGCCGCCACGTCCCCTCAGCTCCGTCAAACACAGTAAGCCGCAGGTCTGCAGGACTCACCTGTACTGTGGGGGCAGAGGGAGGGAGGGCAACAGCTCTGGTGAGATCTCTGCATTCTTTGGAGAGTGTTGACTCAGCAAGAACAAACTCCCTTCAGGATCTGGCTAGTACCCTAACAGTGACCACAGAAGGAAGTGATGCCTCTCAGATCTCCAGAAATGACTGCCTTAGGCTGCCCATAGCTCTGCCCTGGTCACCCTGCCTGAGGTTGAAGCAGGGGGTTAGACCCTTCTGCCTGAGCAGGCTGGCTAAGGTGGGACCCTCTTTTGCTCAGAAGACTTGCTTTCTGAACTGTTTAATATTCCGAAGAGGCAAGTCTAGTAGAAAAAGAATCCCAGCTCAGCCACTTTCTACTTGGAAGACCTTAGGGAAGTCATTCCCTTCCTCTGGGCCTCAGTTTCTTCTTCTGTAGAATGATACCATTGGGCTAGATGGCCTTGAAAAGGCCTCTCTGATCTTAAAATTATCTTGTTTTTTGTTTGTTTTCATAAGGTAATGGGGTTAAGTGACACAGCTAGGTAATTAGTAAATGTCTGAGGATTTGAACTCAGGTTCTCCTGGCTCCAGAGCCTGTGCTCTATGCACTGCGCTACCTAGCTGCCCCTAATCTTAAAATTATCTTATTCTTATCCAATTCGGATAAGGACACACATTTAAGGGAAATTTGAAATATATGTTGTGTTTCTTAAAAAAGTTTACAAACTAAAAGTCATTTTCTTAGTTTAAGAATATTATGGATAGCTTGCTGTGCTTTACAAAACTTATCATATTCAATGTGATTAGGAAAGTAAAGATAGCTAGGTGGTTCAGTGGTCAGAGTGCTAGGCCTGGAGTCAGGAAGACTTCTTTGTGAGTTCATATCTGACCTCACTTACTAGCCATGTTGGCCTGGTTAAATCATTTCACCCTGTTTGCCTCAGTTTCTTCATCTGTAAAATAATTTGGAAAATAAAATGGCAAAGCACTCTAGTATCTCTGCCAAGAAAACTCCAAATAGGGTCACAGAGAGTTGGACACAACTGAATAACAAAGGGTCACACGGTTAATATGTGTCAGAAGCAGAACTTCATTCCTATGTCTTCCTGACTTCAATTCATCTTCTAGCCCTCGACCCGGCACACTAGGCCTCTCGTTACCGCTCTCTTCATTTATTTTGAACTAGATTTGATTCCAATCCCTCAGCATGTCCCAACTTCAGGGTCCCTGCCCTCTGGTCCTTGACTTTCTCCTTCCATCATTTTGTTCCAGTAGGCCCATGGCTCAGGGCTTGGGTATCTCTTCAGAAAGTCTCCCTCTGTCTCCTCCGCATCCTTTCTTCTCCTTCTATACCCCATCAGGACACTTATGCTAAGCTTGACTTGGACATGAGAGATGAGCTGATATAGGAGAAAGATCTTCTGACCCTTATGTCCTAGGTTCTAAGTCTGAATTCTAGCTTCTTTACCTCCTAGCTTTATAAAGGGTACAGTCACTTGGAGCCTGTAAAACAGTTATGAAAACATCCGTCCTGTCTCCTTCTCCATGAAACTATTTATGTGAAAGTGATTGATCAACTCAAAAGCATGATACAAATATAAGGGAGGAGATTATTACCATTGTCTTCTATGACTTTCCAAGTGTTCTCTAGATATTCTGTGGCTTTTTGTCAGAGGCAGGGCTCTCCCTTGGGAAGGCACTGGGTCTATATTGCTGGTTGATAAATAATGGGATTCTAAGAGCTGGGAGGGAGACTAAGTGGGGGCCAATAGGGGGCTCTGTGTTCTATGGGAAGATAGTAGAAGGCAATCTTTGAGTATACTTACCCGGGTATATCACCTCCTGCTCACTTTTCAGCAGCACAGTCACTGTGGAAAGGAAAGAGATGAGGAAGGGGCTGGGAGGGTGGGGAGCAGCAGGGAAAGGTCAGGTGAGGGGCAGGGGGTGGGGGGGTCTTTCTCTCACCAATGGCCCAAGAAGCTGCTCCAATGCCTGCCAGGAGCAGGAAGCCCCCTGTGATGACCGCCACAATCTTGGGCAAAGACCAACACTGAACCTTTTGGCCACCTACAAGCAAATGTTCATCACATTGCACTGTTCTTCATTACTCCCTCATTCCATAATTTGACTCAGAGACCTCTGGATTTCCCCTTTACTATTTTCCAGGCATTTCCCCAGTACTGAGCACTAAGGCCCTCTCCTGAACTTAGGGAAGTCATTTCTCAGCGAGTCCTGGGCTGGGGGCCAGACCCAGTCACCACACCTCACCTAGCTCTTACTGGCCTTATTCCATTTCTCCACCCTCCTCCTCCTCCTCCTCCTCCTTACCTCCCCCAAACACATGTCCTGTTTCCAAGGGATCCCAAGGGCCCTGGAAAAGTGGTTAGGTCAGTTTTCCTGAGTAGCTGGCAAGAAACTCCCTAGCCCACCTAGGAACCCAAATGGCCTTTTGGGAAGCTCTGGGCTCTTTTCCTTTTCTTTCTAGGCCCTAGGTGTATTGCTTGGTTCACTCAATACCCTCTATGGGATGGGGAACAGGGAGAGATACATAAAGCAAAAAAGTCTCTGTAGGCAAGCCTTGTGTTCGGTGTATGTGGAACAGGGGGTGGTGGAGGGGTATCACTGGCATCAGCTACCTCCAGAGTCTGTCTTCCCTGGCATCCCAATAATTTCTTGTCAATCCAGGGGTTTTGACATTAGGTTCATCCTACATCATGTCTCAAACTTTTCTCTTGATCAGGCCCTTCCCTCCCCATCCCAGCTTCCTCTGGCTTTCGAGTGCAGCCTGTCCTAAAATGGGAATTAGAGGTGGTGACCTTTGGTCTCTGGCCTTATCCCCCTGGCTCCCTTTCCTACTGTTTGCCCTCATGCTGATTCACCCTGTTCTCTACTTCTAAGCCATAGGAGCAACAGCTTCACCCCCAAGGTAACAGGGACCAAGGCCTGCCCTGGAAGCTTCTCCAAATGCATTGCCTGGGATCACGCACCAGAGGCTTGGGAGGCAGGTGCCAATGCCTGGGGAGTCTTTTGTGACTGCTCCAGGTTTCTCCCCCTGGTGATCGCATATGGCAATGGCAGCGGAGTGGCTGGGCCCCCTTCCTAGAATCCTAGACTCTCAGAGATGAATAGGACCTTAGAAGTCACCACTTAGAAATCCCCTTTATTTCCAACTTTCTAAAGCTCCAGTCAAATTTTCCTGATTGTTTTTTCTTTTATTTGGATTCAATTTGATATAGACTTGATATATATATTTAAGATACAAAATGCTTTTCAAACCTTTAAAGCATTCTGTACGGCAGCTAGCAATATCAAGCCTGGAGACAGGAAGACATCTTTATGAGTTCAAATCTGGTCTCAGACACTTACTAACTGTGTGACGGTGGGTAAGTCACTTAACCCGTATTGCCTCAGTTTCCTCCTCTGTATAATGAGCTGGAGAAGGAAGGTCAATCACTAGCTGTGTCCCCTTAGACAAGTTGCTTCATCCTGTCTTCCTCAATTTCCTCATTTGTAAAATGAGCTGCAGAAGGAAATAGCAAGCCACCCCTGTCTCTTTGCCAAGAAAACCCCAAATGGGATCATAAAGAGTTGAACATGACTGAAAAATGGCAAATGCACTATATAAATACTGGCTAACGTTAGTTAAGAGCAATTCTTTGCAGAGCTTAGATTGTTGCTTCCAGTCTTTCACTTTCCACCCCCAATCTTGTCACACATCCGAAAAGCCAGAGTCGGTTGTCTGTACTTTGTCCAGAGTCCCCTCCCTTTCTTCAAAGGCCACCCCAGTTGTCTAAGACTTTCCTAGAAGTCCTGTCATCAGACTCAAGGCCAAGGCTAAGCTTCCCTGCTACTTGTCTTACATACCTTTGTCTGTTCTGGTCTCTACGTGTTTTCATATTTTCTCACCTGTTTCTCTCTCTCTACTAAACCATATCTCTCTCCTTTTCCATCCACCCCATCAATTATCAAGAGCTACTGTTTAGGAAGCCTTCCTCAGTTTAACTCCACCCAACTCCTAACTACAAATATGACAATTTATTTCTGTATCTCTTTTTGTACTTTTGGTCTCTTCCTGTGTCCCTGCCCATTTACATGGAAGTGAGGCAAGGGTCAAGACTTTGTTTCTTCCATCAGACAGGAAGTTCCCTGAATGCTGGCGACAATATTTCTTCTCAGTCAGAGAAAGGTGACAAGTAGCTCTGCTTTTGTTTATCCTCCCCTTCCCCTTACCTCAACAATTTGGTGTACCTAGTTCCCATTCCTCAAATAAAATACTTTAGCCGGGAAATAGCAATTAAGTGGTACATTGGATAAGAGTGCCGGACCTGGAGTCAGGAAGAACTGAGTTCAAATCCAGCCTCAGAAGCTTACTACTTGTGTGACCCTGAGCAAGTCACTTAACCCTATTTGCCTCAGTTTCCTCATATGGAACATAAGCTGGAGAAGGAAATGACAAATCATTCCAGTATCTCTGCCAAAAATAAAACCCAAATGGAGTCACGAAGAGTCACGACTGAAAATGATTAAATAAGAACTAAAGAAAAACAAACTGGGAAATAGCTTGGAAATTCAAATTTAGAAGGTCTGTGGCCTCATTCTCTAAATAAGGGGGGGTGGGGAGGAAGAGGATGCTGTCCTCTACCCCCATCCAAGGCATCTGCTGTTCAGGGTTAGGCAGGAAATAAGAGAATTGGGGTTGAGGCACTGATCAGATTCCAGTTAATGTCCTTGAATATCTGGACCTCGATTTTCTCATGTAAAAAGTGAAGAGATTGGGACAGCTCCAAGGACCCTTCGTGTGCTAAGTCTTAGGACCTCTCCTATCCCAAGGTCTGCTCCTTGACTTCCCACACTGAGTAGTTGTTCCTGTAACTGGTTCTCTTGGACCCTCTCTTTCTAAGTCATTCAGCCTGAGGTGCCAGGCAAGCCAAGCAATAGAGATCCCTCCTTCAGAATTAGTTGAAAATGAAGGAACACCTAGAAATTTGAGACTTAAGGGGGTTTGTGGTCAAATGCTTTAGGGGAGTAGAATCCTGGCCTCTCTTAGATTCTGAACTCAACCTGTTGTTAGCATTCAAGATTAAAGGGATTTAAAGTATTTGTGGAAAAATCACTTATTTCTTGGGATGAAGAAGTGGAAAGTGGTCATATAGGACAGTAGCAAATGGGGAAACTAAGGCAGAGAGCAGGGAATGTTGTAAAGGATATTGAGAGGAATAGGAGACAGATTGTGTAAGACCTTAATGGATGATTGATTAATGGTTAATCTGGCAAGGAGCTGGAGGTAGCTTTGGGAGAAAATGGGGGGGGCAGGATGAGATGGGTAGGATGAGAAAGTTGGATGAGAAGAGGACAGATGCTGGGGTGAGAGACAGACCAGGAGTCAGGAAGACAAATTGGTAAAAGAGTGAGACTGAGAGATCTGGAGAAAAGAAATCCACGCGATGGGAAAGGAGAAAGTGGGTGAGGGTAGAAAGGGGCATGTTAGGGAAGACACTTACTCTCCTTCTCAGCCATGTCACCACCTCCAGTTAATGATTCCCCCAGTGAACAGTGGTGGCTGTGACAGTAGGGCCTCCCCCCCTTGGGGAGAGAGGCAGGTGAGGCCTGTGGGGGAGACATAAAGTAGATGTGGTGGGCCCTGAACCTCTCTGGTACCTAGAGGTACCCAGTTCTCTTGATTCCACCCCCCTGCCCATTTACCCAGGGATGCCCAGCTATAGGATTGAGCTCCCCTCCCTCAGGGCCAACATGAGGGGCTGGGCCTCTTGCCCAGAGCACGCCGTGATCACGGGCTGGCCAGCCTGCCAGCTCAGAGGATCAAGGACACAGACAGGGGAAATGACCAGGGAGAGAGGGCACCAGGGTCTGAGGTGGGGAGCAGGGATTAAATAGGAAGAGCTGGGAACGGGGAAAAGAAGAGTGAAAACTAGAGGCAGCCCTGTGTCAGAGCACCCAGTGGAATAGGCAGCATCAGTGTCCCCAGGGCTATGTGATGGTAGAAGGGGATTGGATGCTGAGTCCCAGAGGGCAGGGGCCAGATGCCTCAGTCCCTGACAGAAAGGGAGCTGAAGAAGTCACACACTGGTGCCTCAGAAGGTCAGAGGTGGGGAGAAGAAGAAAGGAGCCTGGGGGCGGAGTGGGGAGATGCTCCTGTGTTTGAGAAGTACAGGTCTAAGAGTTAGAGCGACTGGACCCCCAAAAGTAGGAAGGAGCAGATGCAAGGAGATGACTTTAGCATTCTTCTGGGCCAGACTGGGTGGGGATTGGAGAGAGAAGCCAGGGATAAGATGGTCCCCCAAAAGTCCTAGGGCCAAGGGTGAAAGAGCAGGACACCCGGGCGCAGGGTTGGGTGTGAAGGCCGGGGTACCAGAGTCTGAAAATGCTTCAGAAGGAGTCAGAGAAGGAATTGGGGACTCGGGGCCAGTACTGCAGGGGGTGGGGGAGGGAAGCTTGGAACAGCAGAGTAGCCTTACCCTCAGGGGTCCGTTCGGTGTACTCTCAGAGCTGGTTTCCAGTTTCTAGGGGTCACAATTGGACCCCGGCAGGAGCATGGTGTCCCCAGCTGTGGGGCCAGGAACCTGGGTCCCGGGAAGGGGAGAAACAACAGCAGCCTTGAGCTCAGCCAGACTGGCTCACCTGAGCAGGAGGGGGCTGGGGGGTGGGGGAGGGGAAGGGGCGGGAGTAAGGGCGGAGAAGAACTTGGCCAATGGGAGTGGCTGCTGAGGGAAGCCACCTGCCCAGTCCCCTGGCGCCTGGGCACCGCTGGAGAGGGTTGGTTCTGGCCCAGGGCGCCAGACGAACTCAAACCCTTCTCCTCCTCTTTGCTCTTCTTTTTCTGGCCTGGTGGGGCTCCCACTGCTGCTGCTGCTGCTGCTGCCGGTCCTGACCTCCTCAGGGGGCTTTGTCCAGAGGTGGAGGTGTGTGTAAACACGAGGTGAGGGGGGAGTGGCTCCTGAGCTTCTGGCAGGTGGAGATGGGCTGCAGTGGGGCACAGTGGGGCTGGTGGAGGGGGAGGGGGAGAAGCTGAGGGCTTTCTTTGGATGCCCCTCTGGTTCCTGGTCAGAATGAAGGATTGAGTCCCAGGCTAGGCCTGAACCTGGCTGCCGTCCTCTGCCCCCCGCTGCCCTCCCATCTCTGCTTTCCCACAAGTCACGGGGTCTGGTTTGCTTTGGCAGAGCCTTCCTGATGGGGCAGCCAGCGACCTCTGGAGCTGGGGAAAGTCCTGTGGCCACGGTGGAGGGCGGAGGGAGGGAAGGAGAGAGAATGGGTTTGAATCTGAGGCCAACCAGAGCCAGACCTCCCTGGAAATAGGAAGACAGGCCGACAGGCACCACGTACATACATTCACCCATACACAGCCAGATAACATCTCACCATCTCCAGAAACAGACCCTTCCACAGCCAGAGACATTCACCCACATAGCTACATATGTATTTTCATAACACTATGTAAGTACATATAAATACACATGTTGGATGATGGTGATGATGAGAATCAGTCCATATATTTATAGCTAGATCCAAACCAAGCCCAGGCTTCTACACCCCGTCTCACACGGTCCAAGACAACAGAAACAGAGCCCCCCCCCCCATCTCTCACCCTTCCCTCAGATTACACAGAGGCTTTTCCAGACACCGTTCCAATCTGAGAATTTAGGAATCCAGAGTCTTGATGTCTAAATTCTGCCTTAGAAACCTTTAAGTCAGATCCTGTGGGGACCCGCTCTTACTTCCCACCCTCCACCCACAATCCTTCGCCCCCTCTACCCAAATATAAGTGGCTGCTGCTGCTGCACCTGTTGGCTTCTACCTCCATCTCTGCCTTTCTCTTGCCTGTGGCCCCCTGTGGCATTAATGATCACAATAACGATGACGTTAATCATGTAATGAGCTGGTACTTCAGAGCTGCTGTTCTGGCATGGGAGCTAGGTGGAGCCTCTGGGAGGAAGGGAGTGGCACCTGAGTGAGTGCCCATCTCCACCTCTCTCTCTAAGGTATTGTGGCTGCCCAAGTAGGAGAAAGGCAACATGAAGTTCCCCCAGGCCTCCCCGGCACAGCCCTGAGTCTGCTTTCCAGACCATAAGTGAAGGAAAAGGTGAACGCCACTAGGTCCTGGGACCAGAGCCAGAGCATCCCCCACCCCCACCCCGGGCTTCCTTGGCATGCCTGGCCTCCAAGAAAGCCAAGGCTGAGTTTTGATTTACCTTTCTGACCCTGACTGAAGAGGGAGACTGAGACTGAAGTCCGAGCGTTTTTATTTCATGAACAAAACTACAACTTTACAGTAACTAGGAAGGTGGAGTCCTCCCCATCCTAAATGCCCACAGATCTGAGGCTGGTGAGAAGGGGGTAAGGGCAAGAGGAGTCAAGGCTGAAAGAAGGTGGGGGCAGAACTTGGGGGAAGGTGCAGCTAGTGGAGAAGATAGTCCATCGCCCCTTAGCCCTGCCACCCCTAGATCACTGAGAAGAAACCAGGAACATGGGTGTCTGTCCTGAGGCCTGGGATCCTGAGGTCCAGGCTTTCTGGCCCCCCAGTCCTCGATCTCCCCATCAGTTGAGTGTGGTGAATGGGTAAGGAAGGGAGGCCTGGGTCAAGGGAAGGGCCCTAGGGAAGGGCCCCTGCATCCTCAGATGTGGCAAAGTGAGGTGCGTGGCCAAAGCGGCAGACGTGTGCAAATCGGCATGAGGAAAGAAGGGAAAGGATGAGATGTGTGCTGTCCCTTCCCCCCTCCAAGATCAGGCAGCAGAAGCAAGGTGGGAGTAGTGGCCATATTGCTTTGTTCATCATGCATTTTGGTGAGTCAGAAGGGCCCCCCACCCCCTCTGTCATATCTGGTGGGTAGAGGAAGAGATGAAGGAAGGGAGGCACAGCCCAGGGAGTGTTGATGCCCCCTTGACCCTTTGTTACAGTATTAGACAAATTAACAGGCAAGCCCCTGCCCCCACCTCACCCTACTCCCACTCCTTTGGCATGACGCTGATGTGCATGAAGGCCAAGGAGCTTTCTAGGTCCTTGGAGGGGTGGATGCCCCCCTCCCAACCCATCAATCAGGGGCAGCCCTTTCTTGAGGCAGAACCAGGGAGCCTGGAAGGCTGAAAGACAAAGAAAAGAGAGTGAATGGTTGAATCATGCTCACATACTTCTCTCCCCTTCCCAAATGCCTGATCCCACAGCCTTACCCTGGGCTATTCAGCCACCTGCACCCCTGTGCAGTTCTCTTTGCTCTCTGAAGTGATAGCCAGGTACTCTGAGCTGTGGGAATCAAAGGTCAACATCAGTCACTGTAAAACAGTGCGGCAGTGTCCCAATCCGAGTCATGGCACCAGTGGAACTCAAGGGAAGTCATCCCTTCTGGGTCACATCATGTCTGGGCTGAGTTCCTCCCCCAATCCAGAGACCTGGGTGTGTCAGAACCAGCCACCTGAACTCAACTACAGGTATACTTTATAACCACTGAACTGAATTTCAGTCCTAACCTTCAGTTAACCTAATATTAATCCTAACAGTCCCATGTTTACTTGAACCCCATAAATGGACTCTATAAAATAAACCCCCCTAATTCTCACTTGACCCTTAACTTTAAGCCAGTTTTATACTAAACTCAATCCCAAATACAAATCCATCCCCAACCCTAGCCCTGACTTAGTCCCTTAGGTTTTGGGAAAATTCCCAGGGAAGGCTTCTCTCATTCCCCTCTCTGAACTCACGCATTCTCTTGGGCAGCCGCTTCCGTGGCAGCAGCGATCTTCTTATAGCAGTAAACCATCTCAGCCACAAGCCAGATGGTTAGCACAACAATGAGCACGTACATCATGATCTCAGACACGATGGAGGCCATGTCCCTGTTGGCTGAAGGGGAATAGGGGCACAATTGAAGGGAATGATGGCATAGGACACAATGGGAGATGGGGTAGAGGTTATCCCCCCACTACCTCAGCTTAACTCCATTCTTACCCAAGCCTCATTAGCCCTATACAGAAGGAAGTCATGTCCTAATTGATCTCTCAGCATGGGCTTCATCTCTATTTGTCTGTCCTATGCAAAAGTACTACATTCTATCTGAATCTAATGCAATTCAGTTGCCGGGCCATCTCCAATCATCCTGATCCATGTCTGGCTACTGAACCCAGATGGCTCCAGAGGAGAAAGTGAATCTGGTGACTTTGCACAACACTCCCCCACTTAAATCTAACTCATGACATGGCGTCACCTCCCTGATGTCATGGTCCTCTTTGAGAACAAAGGACAGACAACAACCATGCAATTCAATTGAAAATTGTCTTTTAAACTCATCGTCCCCAATACATAAATATGCTTTTTTCCTGTTCTGATGCCTTATGACGGCAGGTGGAAATGTCCCTTTAAGGCTTTATCAGAAGTACATGAGCTTGGACTGGGCTTTGAATGTGGTCCAACTGCCCCCAAGATCCCTCTCTCTACAATGAAGCAAGCCCACCATCAGTCCTGCAACAACTCTCAAAAGACCATCCATTCTGAAGAAGAATGGAGGTCAGTTTTGGTATAAGCAATGCTCACACTGACCCAATCAGTATATGTCCCATCAGATTTTGGTTTTGTGGACAGAGCCAATGTCTTATTAGACTTCCCTGTGTCTGTTCTCATTCCTAGCTTGGAGCCACAGGATGTGCTCAGCTTATATTTATTGGTACAGAACTACAAAAAAAAAAAAAAAAAAAGACCAACGAGCCTGGAGGAAGGCAACACAATTAGAGGAGACATGGAAATGGAAGGTCAGATAAGTCCAAGACAAAAAAGATGGTTGAGGAGAAATAGGATTCAAAGCTACATACACAGGAAAGACATGGGTGGATGAGAACCAGGCCTTTTAAAGTTCATAGATTTCATTATCTGTTGAAGGAACATAGATGGTCTGATCTTTTTATTTTACAGATGAGAAAAATAAAACCAAGAAAGTAGAAAGGATTTGCCCAAGAACAAGAATAAAAGAACTCTCTTTAAAACTCAAATCAAGTCCAGGTAAGAGGAGTCACCATTTTCGAGTGTGATGAAAAACATACTTATTTCCCCCAAGAGGTGATACAGCTAGAAAATATTACTGGGCTTAGAGAAGTTCCTATAGAAATATAGTGGATTATGGAATTCAAGGGAAATTTATGCGGAAAGTGGGATGTTTGAGTAGTATAGCAATCTTATTATCTCTAGAAGGAATTATTGCAATTACTGGTCTCCAATCCATTCTACCCCACTCCACCTCCAAGGTGGTTTTTCTAAAGTGTAGATCTCTCCATGGAAACCTCACCCAAGGGTTCCCTGGGATTAAATTGCCATTTAAAGCCCCTTCCTGCTCTCTCTACATTCCAATAATCCTGATCTGCTGGAGATTCTTCAAGTGGCATCCTACACTTGCCCTCACTGTAGCCTACACCTAGAATTCCATTCTCTCTCCTCTGCCTCTTAGTTTTTCTCTAGCTTCCTTCAAGACTTCTCAAATCTCACCCATGACAAGGAACCTTTCCTGATCCACCGTCATCATTCCTGCCTTTTCTCAGAGTATCTTCCATCTACTCTGTAGATATCTTTCTTCTGCCTATATGGTGCATCCCCAGTGCATACTCAATAAAGACTTCTCCGACTAATTTCTATAGTCTTCCATGAATAGGGGTCTGGGAAGTAGGGGGAAATGAAATAACTGTGGCCTTCCCAAATCATCCTTTGATGCTTGTCATGGGACAATGCCACTAATGTGCATAGTATTCTTAAAACACAGGTACAGATCAAGAAAACCCAGATAAAAGAAAGAGACAAGTGAAGAGACAGATACTAATGCAGAGACCAAATTAGATTAGGAGAGAGATACATTGATGGAGAGCCAGAGAGAAAGGGAAATGAGCTAAGAACCTCTCCACCCCCACGGGCTTGTCTGGGCATGGCGCCAGCATCGTCCCACCCAGTCCATCTGTCTCCCTGTTTGATATTGGAGAGCTGTAGGTTCGAATTTATAGGGTGAGTATAGAAGGTCTGTGGAAGGGGGATGCTTACCTTTATCCACCACCTCAAGGTGGATCTTTTTGACGACGCTGGTGTTATACTCATAGTTCTCAAAGAAGAGAAGGCGGTAGACGTGACATTCATAGTCACCTGAATGGTTGTAGGTGACATTGGTGATGAAGATGGACAGGTCTTGCAGGTCCTTGCTGCCTCGACTCCCATTCCACACCACACGACCCTCAAACCGCTCATCTTCCTCTAATTGCAGCATCTCATTTTCATATCGTAGGATCTGGGAAATTCAAGACAGGCTGGTCACCCTGACTGCAAGGCCAGTTCAAACCCAATCCAATTCTCAGTCCCCCAGCCCAAGTTTTCATTCTTACAGACCTTAAATTGTGATTCCCCCAGATCAAACCCCAATAGGAACCTTACGCTAACTGGCCACCCCTCTCCCCTAATCCCTCCCACCTTGACAAATTCTTCAGTCCCCTTTTGACGGAAAGTCCACTCAGTGAAGGTCTCAGCCACAGTCTCACTTCGGCGCTTGCAGGAGATGCATAAAATCTTGAAAGTCTTTCCGTAGACAGCTTCTGTTTCTGAATCCACCTCCACACAGCCCCCCCAGACCGATGACACTATAGAGATTGCAGGATCAGACAGGAGGAGAAAAGAGAGGAGTTTTAAAGCTCCAGTGTAAACTTCAGGCTCTAGGGTGAGTGTGGAAAATTTGGACTTGGAGTTGAGCTAGATTTCTTTTTTTTTTAGATTTTGAAAGGCAATGGGGTTAAGTGGCTTGCCCAAGGCCACACAGCTAGGTAATTATTAAGTGTCTGAGATCGGATTTGAACCCAGGTACTCCTGACTCCAAGGCTGGTGCTCTATCCACTGTGCCACCTAGCCGCCCCTTGAGCTAGATTTCTTGAGGAAACAGTGTTATTGCCTTGGGCTGAGTGAAGGGGAAGTAGCAATAGATTTGGAGTCAGAGCAGCTGGTCAAAAATAAATCCCAATTCAGCCACTTAATATCTGTGCAATCACAACCAAATCACAATTGTCTAAGCCCCATTCAGTTTCCTTATCAGTTCAATGACCCCTAGCTCTAAGTCATGTTTCTATGGTTTGGGTTTGGGTTTTTTAATGCTCATTTCCTGGTCTTTTTTTGCACCAGTCCTGGTTTTGCACCTCATTATCTGAAAGTGAAATCATCTAATGGTAAAGAGACTAAATCTTGCCATTAACTCTGACTCTGACTCCTATAATTTGGAGCAAGCTGTTTTAATCTCATATCAGATGGAGATAAATTCTTCCCCAACTGAACCCCTAGGAGTTTTGTGAGGACCCAGGGCTATCAAGAATGGGGGAAGTGCTTTGGAAGATCCATTGTGTGAGAAAGGTGAGAGTGTTTGCTCATACAAGAGAAAGCTATGGCCTGATACCCCAGCAAAGTGCTGGCTTTGGTTAGCAAGATAAATTACACAGTGGCCATTAGGCAAAGCAATTACAGAATCAAACTTGGAGCGAAGGAAAATACATTGAATCGAAAACCAGTCTTAACAACTGGCTTCTGACAAACCTAATGCAGTAGAATCAGGTCAGGGTCAAATACAAGGGTAGAACTGAATTCCACAGGCCTAGAACCACAGAAAGCTCAAGATTAGAGGCAAAAGGTGTGATTATGAGTTGGTACAGGATAACCTGTCATCCAGGGAGGAACAGATCAGGTTAGGAAAGTGCTCTCCTCATTCAAGGGCCATGTTCCAGGACTGAACCCCAACCTAGGAATTCTAGGGGGATGAAGAAGGTGCAGGTGGATCAACCAAAACAAGATAGAGTAGACTTGGAATGTGGACTGGATAGGGCTAGGATCCCAGAAGTGCTGGCAGCAGTGCTGACCCCAAGCTAGGATTCATCAGATTGAGAGTTAGAAAGATCTTCAGAGATTAACATAGACAACCCCCTCATTTTTCTAAATGAAAAAGTGAAAGGCCAGAGAGGTAATAAAGTCAGAATTCAAACTCGGGTCTCAGATTACAACAACACACTAGTGAGTTTTGAATCATTTTTGCTGGACATTGAGACCAATTCAAAAACTTTTCCTCTGTGAGAGTCTTTTCTTGTCCATGACTATCTACAATAACTTCTTTCTGGTTGGTTAGTTTTACCTAACGAAATCTTAGTTAAAAGTTGCCTTTGAAACATTATGCCCCTAGTGGCCAACAGGCGTGGTGAAAGTTTCCCCAGGGAAAAAAGCTGGGGAAACAGAGGCAATTTTGAGAGAAAGGGTCAATGGGTTGGATCAAGACTAAGTGACTGGGTGCCACCACTTCTGCCCCAAGATGCCAATTTCATGTAAAATCCAGTACCTGTAACATTAAGACTCCCATAGGCAAGAGTTCATTTGTTTCTATGCTATTAACTGTGAGGTGAGCTGTTGTTAGCCCTACCCTAAGCTACACAAAGGAGCTTGTCTCATTGTTTGCATTTGGGGGCTCTACTTCTCTAATATGCCATTGCATACAGCTTGGTCACTTCATTAAGGACTCTGAGTGTAAGGACTAGTGTTGCCCTCCCACCCCTACCCCTGTTTTCTGAATGAATATAAACAGGAGTATTTTTATTTTGGTGAATGGAAACGAGTTAGATGGAAAGGGACAGGCTGCTAGGAGCCCAGACTATCCCTAAGGCAGGGACTATGGAAAAGGAGGTCATGGGGGACTTGGGGGATGGAAGCAACACCCAATTCTTCCCTTCCCTCTTCTAAACAACTTTGGTGCCCTCAGCCTTTCTCATTGGTCAGTGTCTCTGGGATGATGGGACTGGAGAAGTTGGAGACTTCTGTCTTGGCTTTTCTTGACTCTACTTTTCCTAATGTGGGGAGACAAGACATTTTGAGTTCCTCAGTCGCTAACCTTCCCCTTGGCCATGGGCTTTGAAGCCCTGCAGATCAGCCCAGGTGGTCTCCCTGCTCCTATCCTGGGTGCCAATTTTTCTAGAGAAGAGTGTAAAGGTGAGGGAAGAGTTGGGGTCTCACCTTGCTGTGGTTCTCGCTTTTTTCTAGTCCTCTTTCAGTCTCTAACTCTCATTTTCCTGCCTCTCGATCTTTCTCCCACCTTGCTCTCCTTTCTTTTTTTCTCTCCATCTCTCTTCCTCCCTATCTCTCTCTTTCTCCATCTGTCTATCCATCTGTGTCTCTGCGTCTCTGTTTCTATCTCTCCATCTTGATGAGTCTTTCTCCTCCTTCCTCCCCCTCCCCCACCCTTACCCCATTCTTGGGTGTGGGTGTCACATTACAGATTGCAGGACTCCCAGAAGCAGCTGACACCAGCTCTTCTTCCCCCAGAGCCATTCCCGAAGCCCATAGCACTGCCTGTTCGTCCACACTCCCTTCTTCTGTTGCCCTAGCCTGGTCCCGGGCATCTTTCCATTTCCGCCCCCCATCTCGAGAAAAACCTCAACTCCAGAGATAGGAAGGGCAAAGGGAGGGAGAAACCCTGCTCCCTTCCCCCCCCCCCCAGCCCACCCCAAGGGCCAAGGGAAGGACCAGACAAGAGGAGAAGGTTCTGGCTCTAGTTCGGGAGCTGACACCTGCCGACCCCCCCCCCACTCTGAACCGGCTGCAGGTCTCCCTTCTCCCACAGAGTTCTTTGCCAGGGTGTCACTGGAGGGGGGTCGGGGTGGGGGGTCCCGTTGTGGGCCATCCCGAAGTCTCTGGGGCCACTCTAGGAAGTTTGGGGGCCCCGCGTCCCCCGCGTCCTGCTGTCCCCAGACTCACCTAGCGCCATCCAGAGCAGCAGCATCCCCGGGAGCGGCCCCATGCCGGCCGGCGGCCCGGGGCTCGGCCTCGGGCTGTCCGCAGAGAGCCGCCGGCTCCCACTGGCCTGGGCTCCGCGCCGCCCCCGGCCCGGGCCGGTATTAATAGCGGCGGGAAGGAGGCGTCGGCAACGCGTGGAATGTCCCCCGGAATGACCCCGGCGGGCGGGCGCAGCAGCTGCGGCGGCGGCGGCTCCCTCTCGGGCTGGGCCCCCCCCTTCAGCAGGACCCGGCCGGCGGGGGGGACGCGCCCCCCCCCCGCTCCCGTTACCGGCGGGGTCCCAGCCCCGGAGCCCGGCGGCCAGGCATCCCAGCCGAGCCTCGCCAAGGGCTGGGGGATCACGCCCCAGCGCCCCCGCTGCCCCCCGCTCAATCCCTCCTGGAGCGCTCCTCGGCCTTCTGCGCCGCCCTGGACCGGGGCACATCTAGGGGCCAGGACCCCCCGGCAGCCGCAGCCAGATGTCGGAGAAGTGGGGTTCAAGGCATGTCGGGGGGAAGAGAGGCTCCCGGCTCTACGCGCACCTTTCCGAGCCGGGGTTCCTCTGCCTCCTGCGCACTGCAGCGGGAGGAGCGGGGGGGGGGGGGGATGAATCAGAGCCGCGGGGAGGGGGGGTAAGGGGGACGGGCCTGATGCATTGCAGCAGCCACTGCTGAGGCCGCCCCCCCTCAAAGATCGGCCGGCCTGGTACTACTGAGGGGACTTGGAGATCTCCGCACCCCCGGGACCTTTTCAGACCAGGGAGGGGCTGACCCCGTTTCCACAAGGATCGAGATCTTTGCTCCCCGTCGTGGACAGTTTTGCCTGAGTGCGGAGACTGGGGACCGGGATACCTGGGTGCTGGGGATGGCCGGGATGGTGGAGGAGCATCAGAGGCAGCGGACCCCTTCGCATCTTCCCAGTGCTATACGACATTCTGTGACTGGAAACGACCCGCATCTTTCAGGACTGGTCCCTCACCCCCCCCCCCATGGGGCCAGGACTGAGAGCTAATTGGTCAGTAACCCCTGCCCTTCTCTCTGGCTTAGCCCCAGATTCCGATGGCCAGCCCATGTTCTTCTCCCCCCGCCCCCACCCCCAGCTCCCATCATTTTCTGCCAGTCAGTTGGATTCCTCAGTCCTACAAGACCTGGGGCATGGGATGAAGGTGACTATCTCATTGACCAATAAAAAGAGGTATCGCCTGGCTCAGGTAGCTTCCTTCCTTCACTTCCCCACGGGAGTGAGGGTGGAAGGTGGGGAGTGGAAAAAGTCGAGGACACTGAAGCAATGCGTCACTCTATGACCTTGGAGAAGGCCTTTCTTTTCCCGGAGCTTAGTTTCTTCATTTACAGAATGAGAGTTGAACTAGATTGGGCTAAAAAGAATTTTTTTAAGTCTTTAAAATCTAAATTATATTTAGTTAACTCAGACCCTAGACACAAGCCTGGATCCCAGCTTAAGGTTTGAGGTAGCAGTTTAACATGAACAAACTAAGGGAAAGCATTGTTAGTGGAGTAAATGGCTCATTTATTCCATTTAACAGCTGGGTGACCAAGCACGTCTATTAACCTCGATAAACTTTAATTTTCTTATCAGTAAATGGGGGCCATTGACCCACTCCCTGACCAGAACTATTTTAATGTTTCCTGATTTTCTGTTTGACCCTTGTACTGGAAGAGGACCATTCAGAAAAGTGGTCTTGACTTGCAAATGACTTAGATTTAAGTGCGGGGAGGGCTGTGCAAAGCCTCCCTCTCTCATCTTGGGTCCAGTGGCCAGCTGTGGGTCAGAACAACTGGAGCTGGCCCTGGATGCAATGGGAGACCTTGCCCTTTTTAAGCTAAGGTCTTTGCCAGGTCTCACTTTGACTGAAGCAACACCCATTCAGTGATTAAAGACAGGCAAGAAAAAAGAAAAGTTTTTCTCATTTGTGTATTAGTATATGATAATGGGAAGAACAGTTACCAGTGGCCATGATTTTGAATACTGACTTTGCCTTTGTGATTGCAAATTATTTCACCTCCTTACATTTGTTTTCTCATCTCCTAAATTATGGAGTTGAACTCAGTGACTTCCAAAGGTCCCTTCCAATTCTAAACCTAAATCTAAAAGATCCTAAAAACCCTCATTTCCAACCTGAGCCAGCTCTCAGATTGAAAATGTTTTCAGTGGATCCTGCCCTTTTTGTTCTCCCAGGAGGGAGTGCCCTCTCAGATGGAAACACTTGTTGTACATCTGGGAAAAGGTTTCCTGGGAAGTCTCTTAGGAAAGGAAGATACAAAGACCCACAGGGTGGACAGGCATGAGATTATGGTGCAGTTTTCTAGCCCAAGGGATTTCTCACGAATGCCTTGGGGTAAAGAACTGATGCTTACACACCTCTTACCAAATAGGGTGGTTCTGATGATGGGCATGGAGATGGTGTGACAGCCCTTTTTAACTGTCAATGTCCACTGCAGTCCTATGCCCTCCACCCCAAGGTAATCCTTGGACTCCCTCATTGTCCCTCAATCTAAGTGAACTCCATTAGGTGAGGGTGTGTGGGTAGGAAGACTAGATTCTTCTTTGCATTCATCCCCAAGGTGGATACAAAGGATCTAAAAAGCAAATTAAATGTAGTTTGGGATTATCCTCTGCTTCTGGCATTTCAAGGGATGGGCAATAGGAAAAATGTTTAGGAAGAGTATAGATGCAATGAGAAGTATGTAAAATGCTTTATAATTCTTTATGAATATTATGTAAATGTTAGAAGTTATTATTAGATATTTTCTTGGACAGTGAACCCCGTTGGGTCAGTACAAGTTAGGGAGCTGGTGTCTACCCTAAAGTGGCCCTCATCATTGGTTCCTTGGCTCAAGATCCTTGGGGCTAGATTTCTGATGAATTTGGAAGACATTGTGTCAAGATGGCCATGGTGCTAGGAATTAGAAGACTAGGGTTCAAATCTACCTCCATCATTTGCTTAGCTAGATGGCCACAAATGGTCTCTCTGAGTCTCCATTTCCTCATCTATAAAAATCTACCTCAATGCTGTTTTGAGGTTCAGAGAAGACCATGGTTGTAAACTTTAAAGTGCTATGCAGTGTCCCAAAAGTCTTCATGTGATGTAAAACCATAAAAGTGGCAACTTATTCCTGTGGTCATTCCATCGTAGAAGACTTGGAAGAGATTTCTGAGAAGCCAGGACTTATTAGCTATCCCTTTTCCTTACTCCACACCCTCACCCACCCACCACACGTCCCAGTATCTCGGCCTTCAAAAATACAATATTCCCACAAGAACATTTCCGACCCTTTATTGGGGCTCCGTTTGCCCCAAATAAATATAATACATTAGACCCCATCTCTGGGGGGAACACTAGACAGTCAGCCTTCCTGTCCATAGGATTGCCCACCCTAGCTCTGTCCCCCTCCTAGGGGCAGATTGAGCCTTGCAAAATAAATTACCCAGAGGGGAATAAAAGGGGGGGGGGGGAGGAGCTGCAGAGAAGGCCCTTGCAACCAGCTCCAGGATCATCTCAAGTATCATCTGGGAGAGGGGGAGGCAGACAGTTGTTGGAGGCTGAAGGCAGATTGGGGGGAGGGGAATAAGAATATTGTTCTCTCCCCACCTCTACTGCCCCCAGTGTACCCTCCCCAGGTACTAAAGTGCATCACAGCTCTGCAGTTGAAGTGTCCGGCCATGAGGGGTACAGGGGGTAGTGGGAGTTGAGGACTGCTCTTCATAGGGAGGAGAGTTTCTTGTGGGTATTGGAGATAAAGGGGTTATAGGTGTGGATGGAGAAAAGGAGGCACAGCAAGGGGGTAGGGGGAAGCAGGCATCCAAAGGGTCCAGCACTGGTCCAGCAGTGGCAACTGAGGCTGTCCATCTGTTCACTCATTGGGGGAATAGTTGGAAGGGGGAGGGAGGGGATTCTCAGGAGAAGGCATTCTCTCCAAGGGGCTCAGGGTCAAAGGGGGGTTCCGACATCTCGATGCCCTGGTGGAGTTTCTCCAGGGAGAACTTCATCTGCAGGGAAAGCAAAGAAGTCATGCCTGGGTGGGGGAGGCAAAAGAGGGAGGCCCCACAGATGCCGGGTAAGGACTGGGAGGAGAGGGCTTCTCCCACTGACTCACCTCATCCAGCAGCTCCACCGAGGCCCGGAGGATCTGACGCCATTTGTGCACCTCCACACTGTGGAACTGCTTCTGGAGGGCCAAAATTTCTGCCCACTCAGCGGCCGTCTGAGGAAACTTCCTATGGGGAGAGTTGGGGCTGAGGCCCAAAGGGAGAAGCAGATGGAAGAGGGTACACGGCCTCTGCCAGTCCATTCCCCTTGCTCTTCCTCCCCGTCCCCTCCAATCTCATCCACTCCACTTACTCTTTGCCCAGAGCCAGGCTGTGCCAGGCCTCAAAGGTGTGGGCCGTCCGCTCCAGGGACCAGAGCCGATAGAAGAGGAGAGCATTCAGGGCAACCAAGATGACGAGACTGCCGGGCAGAGAAACCATCGGGGATCACAACAGGCCTGAAGTCAGGAGCCTCAGAGAGGTCAGGAGGAGAGGGGCAAATAAGGGTCATGGGTCAGGAATCTAAGTATAGGTAAGCTTGGGAGGATGGTTGAGAGCAGTACAAGGGCTCTGGTGCCCAAGTGGGGCAGAGAGGAGGGAACTGGGGGGAGGGGAGGCAGGAGATTCAATACTCTACCTTACACAGATCCTAGGGAAGCAGGGAAAAAGTGAGAAGAGACAAGAAGGGGTAAGGATCTGTCCTCCCACCAAGGATCATAAAACTTAAGATTTAGAGCTGGAAGGAACCTGAGTTCATCTGGTCCCACCCCCACTCCTTTTACAAATGAAGAAACTGAGGCAGAAGAGATGAAGTGACTTGCTCATGGACACAGATAAGTAAGGGGACTTGAACCCATGACCTCTGCCGGCAAAGTCAGTGCCCTTTCCATTGCACCATGGTGAGGACCCCATATTTCACATACACACACACACACACCCTGCTCCCCAACCCCCTGCTCACACAATGCTGATAATAAGGAGGATTCCAGGAATGCCAGATCCAGGGTTCTGGTCTAGAGATGGCTCTGAGAGTCGAGAAGTGATTGAGCCTACAGGGAGAAAGACTGATGGTAAGGGAGGGATAAGGAACCCACAAGGAAAGCAAAGTGGAGCAGAGGTGAACCAGAGCCCTGGAGCTGCCAGAGGCCCCAGAAACCGTTTAGTCCAAGTTTATTCCTTTACAGATGAGGATACTGAGGAACTGTGAGGTCCCACAGGAAGTAAATTTATCCCAGATGGGATGAGAGGGGGAGAGTGGAACTCCTTAGCACTGGCACCTCCTCCTGAACTCCCCCAATTTCCTGTCTGGTCTCATCTCTTCCTTGATTCTTTCCTGCCCCATCCCATTCCTTGGCCTTGCCCAAGATCAGACACTCCCCCCTACAACAAAGGTCCCAAGCTCCCACCACTCTCTCCCAGGAAGTTCCCCAGACTTCTGGTACTCTGTACAGCATCAGGGTCCTTGAGCCTGGTAATATTTTTGGAGAACAATGCTTCTCCCTCTTATCTGCTTGTCCTCTCAGAGAGGGTCTCTTTAGAAGAGGGACCACATTTCCTTTTCCCTTTCTTTTCTCTATCTCATCAGGCCCTCCCAGAACTATTCAGAACCTGATATAGAACTCCCAGCCCCCTGTTCCTCCCTTAGATACCTGAAGGGTGCAGGCCTCCCCGAGTGCAAGCATCAGGATCGGCATGAGGAGGGTTCTCCCCATGGCTCCTCCAGCTCAGAGGCCTTTTGCGCCGTCTCAGGCCTGAGAGCAGCCCCCGGGCCTCCTTCCCACCCTCTTCCAGGGACAGTTTCTCAGCTTTGGAGAGCTCTCTCTCTGGTGGGGAGGAAATGAAAAATGAAATCATTCCTAAGAACTGGGGCCTTTCCCAGTCTGAGTCCTAGGGCTCCTTTCTGGGAATCCACAATGGGGTCACATAGATCCAGTGGGGGCTTCCCCTGCAGACCTCTTCTCCTGCCCTCACCCCATGGGGCCTCTAGGACTAATGAGGTCATCACCCATAGTCATCATCTCAGGTACCCTGGCACTTCCCTATCGACTCAAGGAGGAGGATCAAATCCTTTGGAGTTAACTGTGCCATATTTGGAGTTCTTTTAAAGGAATCTTTACTAGTAAATTAGGAGAAAACAAAACAAAGAAAAAAAAGTATCACAAAAGAAAAAGGGTGTGTGTGTGTGTGTGTGTGTGTGTGTGAAAGTGAGGGGGGAGGGAGGGAGAGAGAGAGAGAGAGAGAGAGTGTGAGCATGACTGATTTCTGTTTCCTTATACTTGGCTACTGAATGAGTCGGTTGGCCCAGTCACCTCCTCTTATCTCAGATAAACTAAGGTGGAAATAGGGTTTTGCTATGTCTTGCCATTTGGAGGAGGGGGACAGACACAGTAGCTGTCCAAGGTCCACAATTCTAGGGCACTCACGTGCCCAGGCTGGAGAGGTCTAGAAGTCCGGTGGAACAAAGGGTGACCGGTGGAAGCCACCCCCCTCACGATACCCTTCACCTTCCTGACCTGTTTCTTCCCTAGGACTGCCTCAGCTTACCCAAGTGGTGAAAGTAATCCTCAATGCCACTCCAGGAATTCTTCTCGATGAGGGATTTCACCAGACTCCAGGGCTGCTTCCGATAACGGATCTCTGAGGAGACGCTAAGTGGGGAAGAAAGGAGTGTAGGAGGATGGGGGGGGGAAGGGATAGGAAGAAGGGTCTCAGGGCTTACACATCATAACTCCTCCCACCTCTTTTCAGTTTGAATCAAAATTCCCTCCAGGAAGGCTTGCTTGATCAAGGCAGTAGAACAGAGCTTGTGATCACCTAAATCAACCCCTCTCCCCAATTTCCCATTTGACAAATGAGACCAGGAGAGGTTAAAAGAATGGTCCAAGGTCATGGGATTGAAGACCCAGAGGAGACTGAGGAAGGCTTAGAAACTCATGTCTCCCCAGACTCTGAAAGAGATCTCAAGACAGATTCCTCCCTGTTCTGCCCATCTCCCCTTAACTCGGGCTCCTGATGTCAGACCCCTGCCCCACCTTGCTCAGACTGAGAAGTCTCTAAAGACAAGGCTGTGAGTCAATTCTCAGAATGGAAGCTCCCCCCAAACATCTGAGCTTTCCCCTTGCATATGAGTGATCTCTCTTCCTCTCTATCCCAGTGGAGTCCAACTGATACCCAAAGGTATCACACAAGACTGGCTGAGATCTCAGGATGGGAATGTGGTGGGGGCTGAGGAAGTGAAAGGGTCGATGTTTCTGTAGTTACCGGAGGCGGGTCTTGTTTCTGGCCAGGCTCAGAATACAATATCGATGAGCTGTGTAGAAATAATCTTGGTATGGAATACCCTGAGTGAGAACCTCGGAGTCCACCACACAGCCCCCACCCTGAGGACTCCGTCGGAATAGAGTCTGGCCAAGGGAAGAAAAGAGAAAAGCACATATCAGAAGGATTCTCTCCAACTTCTCTCCCTTCATTTTCAACTGGGACCCCTACCCACCCCAGGTCCTATTGTCCCCTCATTCTGAACCCCCTCGAAGCATCCCCATACTCCATCTTTCTCTCCAGGTCTCTCTTTTCCTGGTTCCTTCCTCTTCCTCCCCACCTTCCAGGCCCAAGTGCCTTCTTCCTCCCTTACCTGAGTCTCCACTACCGCAGCACTCTTGGGGCCCAGGGGATTGCTGATGGGGATGGTATAAGAGAGAACTCGGCTCTGGTGACATTTGCTCTCCCCACTCCATGGGGTAAACGTCACATCTATGATGGAGGAGAGGGAGTGAGGAGCAGCTTATTCTCTCCCTCTAACTGCCTTCACCCCAAACCACAGACCAAAAGGAAGCTTCTTCCCCAACCTTGCCTCCAAGAAGACTCCCTAGAAGAAGGGTCTCTCCACTGGTTGGGAATACTTGGGACGGGAGAGAACGATTAGAAAGAGGAGGGAGCTCCTAGGATTACCCTGGATCTTGGGATCCCTCAAATCTGAATCTCGGTCCTGCCCTCTTGTGGCTTTACTATTTACCCCAGACCCTCCCTTGCCCTCTGTTCTGACCAGTGAACTTTCGCTGTTGGAGGAAGCCCTGCAGGAAGGGGGAGTCAGAGAACAGCATCTGTTGAAGACGATCAGCCCCCATGTGGAACACGCAATTGATGAGGAGGCGGCCAGAGAGGTCCGGGAGGAAGGAGGTGAGGTCAGCTGGGGAGGGGAGGCAAGGGCAGATATTAGCTTGGGAGGTGGGAAACCTGGACCATGGAGTTGGGGGACACAGCCCAGTGGAAGGAGGGGAAAGAGTGGCATTCCTGCTTCACCTTCCTCCGTGGCTGAGGAGGAGGAGTTACTTGTATCAGACAACATCTCTTCACTGGGCAACAGATCCAAGGGAGCCAGGGGGGCCGGACCATCAGGTGGCATCTCGGCTGGAGGGGGTTCAGTCACTGGGGTCACTGTTTGACTAGATGAGGCATCTGGCTGACTATCAGTCTGCCTTTCTTTATCTTCCTCACCCTGAAAAAACAGGCAGTGGGTTCAAGCCTCCCACCCTCCCCAACTATTCTCCTATCTCCTCCCAAGTCTAAGGGGCCTACCACGAGGGCCTAGGAAGGACAGACAGCATCAGATTCACTTGGCTGCCAAGTGGGTCATTTCCTGGCTCAATAAACTCCAGGGGCTTCCTATAGCCTCTACGCTACAAAGTCTCCGTTTGCTGGATATAAGACACCTATTGACAGATTAAGTGAAGAGAGAAGGAGATATTGGTGATTTTTCCTGGTCAGATTCTTCAGTAAAGCACAAGTCCCTTAATAATAATCTCCGATTATTATATTATATATTATAAAATAATCTAAGATTAACAAATCTAAGAGATAGTGACTTAATAATGGGGCTATGCTTAGACCCCTGATCCCATCCTCTTTCCACCATCACCCATCACTCGTACCCACCTCTCTCTCTCCCTGCTTCTTCTATTTGACTTACCACATTGTCCCCATCGCTGCTGGCCTGGGAGGGGCAGGGTGTGAGCTGGGTCCGACGGGAAGCAGTAGGGCTGGGCTCCCGGCTGAGGTCCGGAGACCTACGGGGCAGGGTCATATCACTCAAGGCAATCACATCCCCCACCTCCTTATGGCCCCTGTCAAGAAGAGAGACAAGATCAGTGGAAGCCCGAGTCCCTGCTGTACCCAGCACCTGAGGGGGCTGCCCTACTCATGTCTCCCCAGCCCATCTTACCCTAAACCATTCAGCTGCTGCAAAGGGCAGACGTAGTCTTCATCCTCACTGGTGAGGCCAAGTTCTGACCCATAGCACTGATGTACCAGGTGCCAGAGCTCCCGAGGTGACAGAGTCTGAGGATGGACAAGAGCAAAGAGTGGGGGGTGGGAGAACTTCCTCCCTCCCCCCCACCAAAGGTATGAGAGCCTTCTCCTCTCTCCTCTTCTGAGGGGGTGGAAGAACATTTTTCCCACCTGCCCCAACTGCCTTTCCTGGTGGTCACTGACCCTGATACCTTCCTCCCAATGAAGTCCCTTCCCATCCTGCTCACTAAAAATGGTTCTCACTCTTCCCCATGTTCTCCACGAGGGGGAGCGCTTGGTCCATCCCCTACCAGGCCTCTCCTCTGAACCTCCCCAACCAGCCCCTGGTACCTTGTCCAAAAGGGCATTCTGCCAAAGGCGGAAGATGAGCAGGAAGCAGCGGTCTCGAGCCCCAAAGGAGGTGAAGAAATGCTGGGGGAGGTTGAGCAAGGCATGGTGTGAAAGAAAGCAAGGGTATGAACCCAGTCTTCCTGCCCCGAAGTTCCCCCAGACTTCCCCTCTACTGTCTTTGGCCTCCAAATTCTCCTGCTCACTTATTTATGGCTCTTTGCAACTTCCTCTTCCAGTCTGCAGCACCCCATCACCCTTTAGACATTTCCTGCTTCCTATGTCTTGGAGGCACCAACTCCTCCTCCCATTGCATCCTCTACTTATCAAGCTCCCACTACTCCTCTCACTCCCCAACGCCTTCCCCTGTTCTTCATCACCCTCCCTAAAAGCCTCTTATTTCCTATGCCCTTCCCTTCTACTGCCTACCAGCTCCCCACATTTTCCCTCCCAATTCCATTTTCCCCATTCTATCTCCAGCCCCCTACCCACTCCCCACAATGTCCCCTCTAATTCATGCCTTCATCGTCTCTTGCCCTTCTAAATTAGTCTCTCTGTCCCAAATCTGCTCCAACTGATCCCCGCAGAGCTGCCAAAGTGACTTCGCTAAAGGGCAAGTCTATGTCACTCCCCCGTGTATTAAGCACCAGTGAGCCCCCATTACCTCCAGAAGGTCAACGCCTCCAGCCCATTCCCACATTTCCATTCTTCCTACTCCACCCATTCCGGCTTCACTTGCTGTTCTCCACACAACACTCCACCTTCGTCTCTGGGCCTTTGCAACGGCTCTCCCCCAGGCCTAGGATGCTCACCCTTCTCACTTCCATCTTTTAGAATCCTTAACTTTTTCCTTCAAGACTCCACTTGAGCATCACATTTTACATGAAGCCTCCCCGGATCGACCTAGCTACCGCCGCCTTCTCGGCTAACCTTCCATCTACTCCAGCTCTATCTGTATAAAGTTCTAATAAGGGGTCTCCCCTCTTCTAGCCTAAGTTCCTTGAAGGCTTCTGCTTCATCTTTCCCAGTGAAGCGGTCCCTGATTCTCACTGAACTTCTCATTCCCCAATAATGCCTCTTCCCTCCAGGGCTCCTCCTCCACTGCCTACTTTCTCGTTTTCGGTGCAGATCTGGATGGCATTGGGGATCAGTTTGGCCGTTTTCTCTTTCTTCAGACATGTCACTTCCTTCAGCTGAATGGAGATCTGGAAGAGACAAGGGAGGAGATGGGCTCTTCTAGTGTGCATGTCTCCCCATCCACATCCCTCTCCAGCCCAGCCTCCCCTGCCCCCACTGGTCCCAGGCCTCACCGTGGTTTCCCAACGGAAGATATTGCTGTAGAAACAGATCCAATTTTCAGAGAGGTAGAGGCGGCCTTGGAGAAGGATGTCCCTCTGCAGGGCGCAGGAGTAATCTGAGAGTAGAATGGACAAGGGAATGGGAGACAGGCAGCTTAGTAACTTGAGACCCAGGAACTAGGAAGGGAAAGGAAAGTCCAGGAGAGGAGGGCAGCAGCCTGGCAGGGAGACAGGGCACAGGCTGGCAAGGAGGCAGTGAAAACCAGGCATACAAGGACAGGAAAGGAGAGAGGTCCCAAAGGGCTCCCCCTTCTGCTCTTACCCACGATGAGTCTCTCAGCCTCAGGAAGTTTGCTGAAGAGTTTTCTGAAGTCCTCATTTCGCTGTTTATAGGTAGGACTCAACATCTGTCAAAAAGCAAGAGACCCAGGGAGTTTGACCAGGGTCACCCCCTACTTTGCCTTCCCCAAATTCTCCTGAGGCCCAACTGGATAATCAATCAATGAGCCTTTATGAGACACCTACTATCTGCCAGGCCTCATGCTAGATGCTGGGGATACAAATAAAGAATGAATCGATCCCCCAGCATCTGCTCATCATTCAGCCTAGCTCTGGCCCTACTCCCCCTTTTGCCTCACATTCTACCCCTATCCCTCCCTCCTCCTTCCATTTTGCTAGAGACCTTTCCACTTTCTGTTCTCGGACCAGGGCATCATTCATGCTTATAAAAGTTATCCTTTCTCCCTTATTTCTTTCTGAGGAAGCACCCAAAGGGATGTTTTAATCCTCATCACCCATATTTCCAGAGATACTTACACTGTACCAGCTCTGCATTTTCTGTAAGAGAAAAGAAAAGAGTCAGTTTAGGTTTCCTTCTATTCTACTACCTTTGCCATATCTCTCCAAGTCCTTACTGTGTTTACCACCCCCTCCCCATTCCTCACCCAACATGCACACCCCAATCCTGTACAGACCTTACTATTTCTGATGAAGTTTCTGCTACCAAGTGACTGGGTCCCGGGAGTGCTTGCCCCTCCGCCTTTTTCCGAGGAGCTGTCTGACCCCTTCTCAGATCCCTTCTCCACCATGGTTCCCGTGTCCTGCTCCGCAGGTGGGGAGCGGTTGGGGGGCAGCAGCAGCAGCCTCTTCCGAAGGGAAGGGGAGCTGCTGGGGGTGCTCCGGGCGGAGTGGGGGGCCGTGCTGAAGAAAGAATGGGAAACGTGAATTGAAGGCTCTTTCCCCTCCTAAACTCAGTTAAAGCACCCAGATCTTGAACCTGAGATCCAACCTTAGGATGCCCTAAGAAATTGGAGAAACACTCTACTATACTGTTCATTTTTTATGGTTTTTTTTTTTGTTTTCTGATTGATATTTTATTTTTCCAATCACTTGTTATGCTCATTTTTCCAGATTCATCCACTTGCAATATTTATAAAGTTACACAATTTTCTTCCACCCTCCTTCCCCCCCACCCCTATCTACTCAGTGGTGAACAGTCTAGTGAACATTGTACATGTTTATTACATATTAGTCATTTTGTATATGAAGAATTAGGACTGAAGGAAAAGAAAAAACACAAGGGAAAGGAAGGAAAATCATATGAAAAACAAACATAGTGTTCGCTCAGATTCTGTGGGGTTTTTTTGGGTTTTTTTTTTGGTCTGGATTTGGATATACTGTTCATTTTTATAACAATAATGGCTTGTGTGTATATATCAATCTATATCTATATCTATATGAAAGTATCTTCCTTCAGGACAACTCTGTGAAGAGATTCAGCAATAATATGCCCCTTTTACAGATGAAGATGTTGAGGTTGGTCAGTAACTTAGCTCGTATGAGTCTAGGGCTTCCAATTCTTTTTTTTTTTTCTTTTTAGGTTTTTGCAAGGCAAATGGGGTTAAGTGGCTTGCCCAAGGCCACACAGCTAGGTCATTATTAAGTGTCTGAGACCAGATCTGAACCCAGGTCCTCCTGACTCCAGGGCCAGTGCTTTATCCACTGCGCCACCCAGCCACCCCCAAGGGCTTCCAATTCTTAGGACTTCTCTGCACTGTGATCCACTGCCTCAGTGTCTTCCATTCAATATCCCTTAACTCCCACCCCCATTCCCCAGTCCCTTTTCCCCTCTTCCAGGAAGAGATTACCTCTCCCTACTTCAACATTCATTCCATAAGAACTCTCTTATCTACATGCTTTCTATCTGCCTCCCACCAGTATTTAACATGGTCATCTGGTACCTGGTTCATGTCCCCAAGTGTCTGCCCCCATCAAAGGTCCAGATCAGGGACTCCAAAGGACAAGGATCATTATTTAAATTGGGAAGGGGGAAACAGTCCTAGTCTCATGACCTTTATGTGACCATTTCTATCATGATGAACTCTGAAATTACCTTTTATGATTCTATCTTTTCCTCTGCTTTATGATACGTAACTCCATTCTTCATCCTCACTTTGACCTACAATCACCCCACCCTCAGGTCTTTCTCAAGTTACCACCTCTCCACTTGCCACACTCCACTCCTTCCCTATCTCAACTTCCTGGTGAATCAGTTCAACCCTACACTCTCTAGAGTAGAGTCCCTTTGCCCCCTTTGCTACAAGTCAGTCATTTCTTGTCAAGCCCCAACCTTGGATCTGCCTCCTTAGTTTTTACTCATAATTTATAAAATAGAAATGAAAATACCACCAAACTATGTTGACTGGGTCCACTGAAAATTAGTTAAATAATCTCAATTGGGCCCTTACTGAGATAGGACAATCCTTTCTATACCTTCTAGTAGACTCTCCCACTCACTACAGCACTTATTCCAAGCCTTTTCATCCCTAAGTCTTTCATGGAACCCCACCCCCAGCTGAAGATGGCCTCATACTTCATAGAAAAAAATGGTACCATTCACAAATGGTCCCCTCTTTCCTCCTCCCCATCTTACATCACTCAGTTGTCCTGTTATCTCTCTCACCTTGTCTCACATGAAGAGGGGGCCTTCTTGCCAAAGCAAACCACTCAGTATGCACAAGTGATCCCATTCCATCCTATAGTCTCTGGCAGATATCACCCCACTCATTAATCTTCAGTCTCTCCCTGCCTACGGTTTCACTGTTATCAACAAACGTGCACGTGGCTCCCCATCCTCAAAAAAAAAAAAAATCACTTGAGCCATGTATCCCTGCTAGCTATTAGACCATATCTCTCCTTCCTTTCATGGTTAAACTAGAGAAAGCCAACTACAATAAGACATATCATTCGCCTTCTGCCAGAAAGGTAATGAACCTAATATACACAGAGACATATATTTGGGGGCATGACCAGTAAGGGAATTTGCATTGTTAGACTATGCATAATTATGATGAGGCCTGTTTTTTCTTTTGTCTTATTGTTCAATAAGGGAAGGAGAAGGGGAAGGACAGATTACAAATTCATGCAAAAATAATATCTATTTTAAAAAACAGAATATGCCAGATAAAAGAAGGAAAAATCATCTACAGTAAGTACTTCCTCTTCCTCCTCTTTCACTAGTTTTTAAACCTTCTACAGTCTGGATTCTGATCCCATCATTCAACTGAAAATATTCAAATAATCTCTCCAAAGTTACCAATGACTTCAATCTTTGTCCTTCTTGATCTCTCTGAAGCCTTCGATAGTACAGATTACTTACTCACTTCTCTAGGAGACTTTTTCCTCTCTAAGTTTTCATGACACTGTTCTCTCCTGGGGCTCCTCCTATGTATCTGATCACTCCTTCTCAGTCTCCCTTGCTGGATTTTCTTCCAAGATAACTCACAAGTGGGTGTCCCCTGGGCTCTTCCCTTGGTAATCTTCCTCAATACTCTCTCGATGGTGTTCTCAACTCCTATGGTTTCAATTATTATCCCTGTGCTGATGACCCTCAGAACTATTTATCCAGCCCTAACCTTTCTTTTGAATTCTAAAGTCTGAGCTCTCCACCTGTCTATTGGTCAGCGGATTAACCTATCTCAAACTAAACATGTTCCAAACAACTCATTATCTTTCCCTCCAATCCCCTTCCCTTCTCAAATTCCTTATTATTGTTTATGGTACCATCAACCTTAGTCATTCAGGCTGGCAACCTTGGTGACTCAAATCCTCACTTGAGTTTATCCCATATATCCAATCTCTTGCCAAGCCTTGGCTTTCTATCTTTATATCTTTTATACATGCTCATCATTGCCATGACCCTGGTTGCGGGCCCTCTTGCCTGAATTTCTGAAATAGCTCAATAGTTGGTCTTCCTGCCATTAAAATCTCAGCCTCCTGTGGGTTGTCAAATTGATCTTTCTAAATAAAGCACAGAGTTAGCCAGGTCACCTCCCCATTTGATAAATTCCTCTAGTTCCTTATCTATCACCAAATATAAAATCTAATGGCTTTTTCTCAGTCCTCTTTCTTGAGACCTCTGCAAGCACTAGAAATTTTGGGCTGCTCTTTTCTTCTAGATACTAGTGACACTGTCACCCCCTAGTTCTTCTGGCTCCTTTACAATTCATTTGTTGTGATTTTCATCCAGGCCTTCCCTGCCTTCCCTTCTCTACATTCTCTCCTCAAGATCCCTTATCAGCTCCTAGGGCTCAACTACCATCTCATAGATTACTTTGCATGTTTGTCTCTCCCATTAGATTGTAAACTCCTCGAGGGCCAGAACTACCTTTTGTCCCTTTTTCCATCCCTAGAGCATAGCATAGTGACTGGCACTTAATAAATGCTTCTTAATTGATTGATCTTTATATGGATGACTCTAGAACCTATATGATATGGTGGATCGAGCATTGCACTTGGAGTCAGGAATGAGTTGGAATCCTGACTCTATACTTACAAGCTGTGTGACTCTAGTCACTTTACAGAGGTAAAGGAACTCAGTTTCCTCATCTGTAAAATGTAGGAATTGGACTTGATGACCTCTGAGACCAGTCAGTGCTTCTGTATTCTAGAAATTCTGCACCAGTCCTGAACTACAGGCCTGTATCACCAACCATCCACAGGACATCACCATCCAGATGCTCAATGGTCATCTCAAAATCAAGAAATCCAAAGCAGAATTCATCATCTAATCCCCTAGAAACAATCCCTTCACTTCAAAAATACTAACTAAATTAACCTCTGCAGTTTCAGTTCTCCCATGTTCTCCCATAACTTAACTGTGGGAAGTTCATCCAATATGGTAGAGTCTTATTTGCTTCACTGACATTGTAAAGGTACCAATGAAACAGTCTATCCACAGGTTGTTCCCTTGCTCCTGCCACGTGACTAGCCCATTTTCTTTTCCAATGATGCCATTTTTGGATTACTTTCTTTGTTCTCATTCTTTTTTTTTAACTTGCTAGACTTTTGATGATGTATAACAACCTGCTCATATCACCTACCATGCCCCTCTCTAACAGCTCTCTGAATTTTTAATTCTCTTGAGACCAAATGTAGGTTTCCATAACTCACAGCTATACAACCACAGCAGAAGAATATCAGACTTAAAAATAATGGGCTTCTACGTTCATGGGAAAATTCTGGGGTCATTAAAGGAGCTTTGCAGTTTCTGGGAATTCAGTCCCTTCTCCTCCCATTTAATTCTGGCCTCAACTCACAGTTCATATGCATACTGATGGAGGAATTCTCTAGGTTGTCCATTAACTAAATATCCTAATCTGTATAGCGGACATTCTTCAACCCCTTTGTTTTTACTATGGGGATAATTAGGACAAACTTATATATGTAGACAAGACTGTATGACATCATCTGCAAATGGGAGCATTGGAAAACTTCACCCCTTAAAGAGTATTCCTGTTTGCTTTGGATTCTGCCTAGATTTTTTCCATTGCAATGTTGGACCTTATTAATACCAATACTAAAAGAAAATCAACAATCACTGTGCTATACTCCTCCTGATCCAGCTATATAAAATTCAATGACATTAGAGGAGAACTGACAGGCTTTTCTAAGTGATACTGTATAGGAAATCACATCTTTACCCCATTACACAAGTGACTGAAAAGTAAAAAGAAGGCAAAAACTTCACTGTGCTTACCAGTTTTGATTATGAAAAATCATTTGATTTGAAACAAGTCTGCCTTCATGACTTTTTCTACAAGACGGAACTCCATGCCTCCATCAAAATAATTCAAGATTACTTGAAAGCTAGAACAACCAAGGTGACCTTGTTCATGGACCCTCTAATGATGAGTAATGGTCAAGATCTATCACCACCCCTCTGGAGACCAAATTTCCCACTTTCTGGGGAGGGCACCATCATCTTCCCAGGGACTCATGTTCACACAAGCTGAGAATCATCCTAGACTATTCCCTCTCCCTCAACTCCTCTATCCAAGGAATCACTATCTCCTCTCAATCTGACCTCACATTCATCTCCTCTCCACTCACACAAACCTCCCTCTACTGCAGGTCTCATGGAACCCTGAGTGGACTACTGCAGTCACTTCTTAAGTGGTTCCCTTAACCTTCATTCTTTCCATTTGAAACAATCCAATCTCCACGCAGCTGCCAAACTGATATTCCTAAAGCCCTGGTCTAACCAAGTCACTTCCCTGTTCAAGAATTTTCAGGGACTCTCTATTGCTTCTAGAAAAACAAAACCAAAACCAAAAACACAAATTCCTGTTTGACACTTCACAATCCTCAAATTTATTTCACACTTCAGCCAAACAGATCCATGTGCTATTCCCTGAAAAAGAGCTTTGATTTCCCACCTCCAAACTGTTCTCCATGTCCGGAACAGTCTTTTTCTTTTACCTCTCCTTGGAACACTTGGTTCCCTAAGTTGTTAGGGCATCCACCAAGCTACCCTTCTGTGTTTGTTTCTTTCTATATTTATTCCATTAAATTCATGTGGCCTCCCTTCACAAAATATAAGCATCCCAAAGAAAGTATGTTTTCATTTTTGGCTCTGTAACACAAAGCAAACACAGTATTTGGAATGCTGTAGATGTTTCTGAATGCTTGTTGAATTGAAAACACAAGTGGTACTGACCTTAAATGAAAGATAATGATCAATATATCTGTGTGTCTCTGTCTCTCCCCCACTTCCCTCTCTTGCTCATCAGCTCTGTCTCTCTTTCTCTCCATGTGTGTCTTTGACTCTGGGCAAAGAAGGAGGCCATGGATGTGTTTTGTGCAAGATGCTATCAGATTTGATCAGAGTCCGCTGGTTTGACCTCAAGGTTATCTCTTGTTGTATAGGGGAAGTCTATGGGAGTCTACTAGGGAGCGATTGATGAAAAAAATCTATAGAGTATTTTTTTAAAGTCAGCAGAGAAGCAGAAGACAAAGAGACTGAATTAGATGACCTGGGCTCTCACTTGTCACAGTCTCAGAATCTGAGCCAGTCTCTTCATTCTGAGGCTCTTTCCTCATTTGTAAAATGAGGCTGAACTAGGGTTCTAAGATTTCTCTGCATAAGCTCACCCTGAAGTCTCCTTCGCCAGTCATCCTAGTGTTTTTTAAGTTCTATGGGGGTGGGGGGGTGGGGGGGTGAACCCGAACTCTCTACTGTGATTCTTGGAGAATTGATGGAACATTAAAAGAGACAGGAGAGAAGAGGAAGAGGAAGAAAGGAGAGAAGGAGAGGAAGAGAGGGGAGGAGAGAGGAGAGAAAAAAATAACAAGAAGGTAGCTTTCTCGGCAGAGATACTAGAGTGGTTTGTCATTTCCTCTTCCAGTGTGTCTCCATTTAACAGATGAGGAACTGATGTAAATAGTGGTTATGACTTGAGGGACATACAGCTAGTAAATGTCTGAAGTCTGATTTGAACTCAGATCTGCCTGACTCCAGACCCTGTGCCCACTCCCCATTTATGACCTGTCTCCCCTTACTTGAACTAAGTCCTTAAAGTCAGGAATTGGCCTGCTCTTGCCACTTGTATCTCCAGGATTTAATATATGGCCTGGCAAATAGTTAAGAGCTTTTGTTGTAAATTTGTTGAAAACTTAACAAACCTTTCTTAATCAACTTCTAGGCATTGTACAAGGTGCTGGGAACAAGAAAATCAAAAAACTCAAAACAGGCCCTGATCTCAAGGAGCACCTACTCCACTGGGGAGAGGGAACCATGTGTGCAGATATGTAATCACAAATGTGTGCAAAGGAATACAAATATATTACCAAATAATTTCCAGAGATAGGGAAGAGGAAAAGTCCTCTGGAGGGGAGAGTAGTTGAGTTGAGCTTGGAAGTGGGGGGAGGAGCCAGGAGGATAAGCATTCCAGCTAGGGGAGCCAGATGATCCTGGTCATAAAAACTGCTTACCCCTGGGGGGATAGGAGGGCAAGTGTAGAGATCTGAGGTATAAGAATTTCAGAAATCACAGATTAGCTTTCAGATCATAGACATCATAGGCTCAAAGACCACAGGGGATTATTTGTTCCAACTAGCTCTTAGTGGGTCTTTTCAGGGTTTCAGTATCAGATTTGGGTGTGGCTGCCTGCCACAGAACTTTCATTTCTGACAAAATGAAAACTACTGGGGCAGCTTCCTACATCATTCTCTGTTCAGAATAATCCAGTGATCTGAAGTCCCTGATCAATAGCCCCTCAAAAGGGGACAAGACTGAAATATATAAATGGACATTGATATCCCATCTTTAACATGCTTCCACTTCTACAGCCAACTGCCCACAGGCTGTAGGACTGCAGAGTTCAAGTTAGAAGTCAGTACTTCATTTTCTCTCTCTGTTTTTTTTTAATTTTTGCAAGGCAATGGAGTTAAGTGACTTGCCCAGGGTCACACAGCTAGGTAATTATTAAGCATATGAAGCCAAATTTGAACTCAGGTCCTCCTGACTCTAGAGTCTGTGCTCTATTCACTGCACCACCTAGCTGTCTCCCAGCACTTCATTTTACCAATCATTGTCAAAGTCAACCAAGCTTCTTAGTAATCCAAACCCAGATTTGTTCCCTTGAACCCCACTGAATAGTGGTGGTACCACCATTCAGTCTGTCCCCCAACGTCATCATCTTCTACCCTCCCAAGCTATGATCAGACGCATCAGGTCTATCCACCTACAACATGTAGAAAGTCCTCTCCTATTGTTCCTAAGGATTAGCTTAGGGCAGGCAGGCCCTCATTCTGATCTTCCTGGACTTTTGCAAAAACCTTTTAATCAGTCTTTCTCCCTGTTCTCCCAGTCCCGTCAAGACTTGTACAGCTGACAAACTAATCCATAGATCTGCCATGTCACTCCTTCGAAGCCCCCCTACTCCCTATTAAATAAAGATTCATCTGCTGTCAACTTTCCTTTCCACTTTCATGATTAATGAACACTTAGTAGGTACTTACTTGGGGACACATTATACCTTGTCACATCATTCATGAATGAATGAGTTCTAAGGAGGTACTTGTTTGGGAGGGACAAAAGGTCTTTCCATTCAGTTCATGAATGAATGAATGAGTAAATACTTGGTAGGCACTTGGATAAGAGGACAGAGGCCTTTCCACTCAGTTCGTTGAAGGAATGAATGAATACTTAGTAGGCACTTGTTTGGGAAGGACAGAAGATCTTTCCATTCAGTTCATGAATGAATGAATGAGTAAATACCTGGTAGGCACTTGGATGAGAGAACAGAGGCCTTCCACTCAGTTCATGAAGGAATGAATGCTTAGTAGGCAGTTGTTAGAGACAAACAGAAAGCCTTTCCTTTCAGTTCATGAATGAATGAATGAATTAGCACTTAGTAGACACTTGCTCTTGATGCTTCAGTCCAAGTTCCCAGACCCAAGTTCCCAGCTATCTTTATCCTTTCCTCCCTTTTCATGGGCCATAGGCAATGGCACAGGTTTGTTCTAGAAGACTGTTCACTTATTTAATTCCATCCTCCTTTAAAATTCAATACAAATCACACCTCCTAAGACCTCTCTGAACAACTAGGGAATAAATAGTAGATGGAGCACCTTTGAAGTTAGGAAGATCTGAGTTCAAACCTAGCCTCAGACATTTACAAGCTGGGTAACCCTGGGAAAGTCTCTTAACCCCTATTTACAATGGAGAAGTAAATGGCATACCACCCCAGCTCTTTGCCAAAAAAAACTTCATGGACAAAGTCTATGGGATCATAAAGAGTCAGCAACAAGACTCCTCCCTCATTTCCATGATCATTTTTACTACTCAGACCTTCTGTTGTTCCATCTTCCTAATGCATTTACCTGGGTTTGTACCTTTGGGGAAGTGAAAGGACCCAAATATATGATGTCATCAGTATAGGTAACTCCCAGATGAGGATGAAGAATATCCTTGCTCTACAGGGTCACACAGCTAGGTAATTATTAAGCATCTGAAGCCAAATTATCTTTCTCCAAGCTCAGTTATTCTCTGGGGTAGGATTCAAAGGAGTTAACTAACAATTGAGGAAACTGAGGATTAGCCCATGTCTTGGATGATGGATTTGTAACCAAGTATAGACACCCAACTTGAAGACCTTTTGTCCTATAGCATGTTTTCTCTGCCCCATTAGACCAGGGACCCAGACTGGTTCATATCTCCAACAGCCACCAGCAAGACTAGAACCCAGGTCTTCCTGACTCCAGGTTCAGCACTCTCTCTGTTGGCCACCAAGTTGCCTCCATGAGAACAATGATCATGTCTTATCTAAATCTGAGATGTCATCACACAAACACACACACACACACACACACACACACACACTTCCCCATCTCCAACCTCAACAGTCAGACCATGTAGATCTTCAGTTCAAGAATGTTCAGTGGCTCCCTAGTGCCTCCAACCTAACCTTCAAACTCTTCAGGCTGGTTTTCAGGGCTGATTCTCTCTAGTCTTTGTTCCCTTTTTCATAATCTCCATTCCAATCCACTGAACTGTCCCCCATACTTCAGCCTTAGTTTCTCTCCCAGACCCAGCAGCTTGACAAGGTCACTAGGTCTCTTTGTTCTGGCCCTTCTGACCTGATCATGGGATTTCAAGTCTCTGTGTGACTTGCAGGCCCTATTTCTTGCTGCCCTTTCACACCCAGTGTTAAACACGTCAAAAATGCTCTTCAATCTTATCTGGATCCTGCAGCTCCTTTTAAATATCACCACATCTTAGGAAGGCTATAGGGCAGAGGGAGATGTCTCATCCTCAACCCACTGTCATACGAAGACCCCTTGAAATACCTGAGGGGATGGCAAAGAATTGGGAACTGAAGGGATGCCCATCAATTGGGGAATGACTGAACAAACTGTGGTATATGAATGTGATGGAGCACCACTGTTCTATAAGAAATCTCAAGGGATGGAAGCCTGGAAAGACTTTCATGAATTGATGCTAAATGAAGTATGATGAAGAACCAGAAGAACATTGTACACATTAACAGCAATGTGGGATGATGATCAACTATGATGGACTTGATGATCATTTCTGCAGTACAATTATCAAAGACAATTCTAAAAGACTTGTGATGGAGAATACCACCATGTGGAGAGAAGGAACTATGAAGTTTAAATGTAGACCAAAGCTTACTATCTGCAATTTTGAAAAAGTTGTCTTATGAATTATGTTGTTTTTTTTCTCCCATTTGTTTGGATATGATTCTTCTTTCATAACATGAATAATATGAATCTATGTTAAGCATGGTTATAGATGTAAAGCCTATAATACATTGCTTTCCGTTAGGGGAGGAGGAAGGGGAGAAAGGGAGGGAGAAAAATGTAAAAACAAATAGTTGAAAATTACATGTAGTTGGAAAAATAAAGAAATGGGGGCTGGGAAGACCTGAGGGATTTTAGCCTAATTAAAAGAGGTATGGGAAGCTTTCTTGAAATCATTGCAGGATCATATTTAACAATAGAAGGAATGTCAGGTGTTCAAATCCAGGTCTCTCATTTTCCAGATAAGGAAGCTGAGTCCTGGAAAGATGAAGCAACTTGTCAACAGACACACAGGTATTAAGGAGAACCTGTCCTATGGAAAAGGGTGGAATTTGCAGAGAAGTTGATTTAATCAGAACTGAACTTCACATATTGTTGTTGCTGTCCAGTCATTTCTGACTCGTGACCCCATTAGGGGTTTTTCCTGACAAAGATCCTGGACTGGTTTGCCATTTCCTTCTCCAGTTCATTTTACAGATGAGGAAACTAAGGCAAAAAGGATGAAGGAACTTACCCAGGGTCACACGGCTAGTAAATACCTAAATTCAGATTTGAAATCAGGAAGACAATCTTTCTATCTCTTGGCTCGGAGTTCTATCTACTGATCACCTAGCTGTCCAACATACAGTGGGCAGTTAACAAATGCTTATTGGATCAGAGATATGAACCAGTGTTGGTCCCTGGTCTAATGGGGCAGAGAAAACATGCTATGGGACAAAAGGTCTTCGAGTTGGGTGTCTATACTTGGTTACAAATCCATTGTCCAAGACATGGGCTAATCCTCAGTTTCCTCAATTGTTACTTAGTTAATTCCTTTGAATTCCACCCCAGAGAATAACTGAACTTGGAGAAAGACACCCAGCTAAACTGAATCCCTCTCACACTAATCTAAAACGCTCTTCCCCTCTGGTTTTCATCCTTCCTGGGCATGGTTATGTACATGAAATAAAAAGTGTTTCCTTCCCTTCCAACTGTGAGCCAATTATTTCAACCCAATGGGCATTTCTTAAGCCCTCCCCCCCCACATATATATATAAGAAAGCTGTATATGCATCTATGGAAGGAGGGAGAGAGAAGGAGTGAAAGAGAAGGAGAGAGGAAGAGAGGGAGAAAGAGTAGGGATAGATAAGAGAGAAGAAAGAGGAGAGAAAGAGGAGAGAGGGAATGAAAGCAGGAAAAGAGGAAGAGAGGAGAGAGAGAGAGGAGAGAATTGATAGAGGAAGAGAGAAGGGAAAAAGTAAAAGCAATAAGGAAGGAGGGAGAGAAAAGAGGGAGAAAGAGTAGTGAAAATAGAAGAGACAGGAGGGAGAAGAGACAGAAAAAGAGAAGAAAGGGAGAGAAGAATAGAGAGCCAGAAAGAGGAGAGAGAACAGAAAGAGAAGGGGAGAGAGGGATTAAAAGAGAGTTACAAAATAATTGAGAGAGAAGTGTCCTCATCATAGGGCAATACTTGAACCTACAAGGAGGCTTGGGGCACTATAAAAGACAGAGGTACTGGGGAGGGTGTTTCGGAGACAGGAGAAGGACTGGGCAAGGACAAAGAGGTAGGAGATGAAGGGTTGTGTACAAGAAAGAACAAATAGGCCAGTTTGGCTGGAACAGAGTGTGTAGAAGAGGGCTGTGGAGAGGGGAAGGAAGGGCAAGAGCAATATGAAATTAATCTAGAAAAATGGGCTGAAGCCAGGTTATAAAAGACATAAATGTCCAAAAGAAGAATTTGTATTTTATCTATAGGGCCATAGGGAGCCACTGAAATCCTTGAGTAGAGGAGTGCCAAGGCTGGATCTGTGCTTTAAGGAATAAGCAGAATATCAAGAGAGGTCTCAATAAGTCAACAGGGAAAATGAGAAGTAGGGAGCTCATTTGTCCAAGGAGAAGTGGCTCTGCTATGAAAAAACTGTGACCCTGAGCAAGTCACCTTACCTTCCTGAGTGTCTCAGTTTCTTTCTCTGTAAAACAGGATTTAAAAGACCAGGTTGTTTCAAGGACTAAAAGTTTATGCAATTATGCAATGTGAAGTGCTTTGTAAACCTTCAAGCTAGGTAAATATCATCTCTTATCAGAGCAGAAATTCAAACATTTATTTGTTTGGGGTTGAAGTTTTTTAATTGTTATTTATTTATTTTGGCCTGATGTTTGAGTGATTTCCTGGGTGTCCTGGTACTCCCTCTACCAAGATAAGTCTGTCCTTTGGGCACTGTCCCCAGGCATGGGGGAAGAGGCCTCATATAACATCTTGCTTAGATCTAAGACATTAAGTGACTTGAACAGTCCCTGGTTCTTTCTCTCACCCAGGGGTCCAGTCAGCTCCCAACGTCAATGGAGTCTATCATCTCTCATCTCTGTTTCATCAGCCTAACTTCCTCACCTCACCAGAAATGGTCTTCCTGCCTCAAGTCACTTTACCCACCCTTTCCACTCACCCATTAAGGTGATTTTCCTAAATTACTAGTCTGACCATATCACCCCACCCTACCCCCTTTCTCTATAAACTCCAGAAACTTCCTATTACCTCCAGGATCTAAACTGTTCCCTCTACACCTGCACCTCCAGAAATCTATTTCTTCCTTTTCCTTAAAAACTCAGCTCAAACATCGGTATTCATGTATCTCCCCACCCTGGGCCCAGCTTCTTCTCTTATTTTGTATCAGCTCTGTTATGAGAGAGAGAGAGAGAGAGAGAGAGAGAGAGAGAGAGAGAGAGTGTGTGTGTGTGTGTGTGTGTGTGTGTGTGTGTGTATTCTGTGTCTCCCCATTTAAATGTAAGCTACCTGAGGGCAGGAACTGTTTCATTCTTATGTCCCCCATGACTAAAACATAATAGGGGTTTAATAAAATATTGCTTATTTGACATTCAAAGCTTTCTCCAATTTGACCTCAGCTTATCTCCTCAACTAATTACAAATTATTCCCTTTCAAATACTTTTGTTTTAACAAGGCAATGGGGTTAAGTGGCTTGCCCAAGGCCACACAGCTAGGTAATCATTAAGTGTCTGAGGCTGGATTTGAACTCAGGTACTCCTGACTCCAGGGCTGGTGCTCTATCCACCGCCCCACCTAGCTGCCCCTCAAATACTTTTTTGATCTGGTCAAACTGACCTTCCTTTTAATGCTGAGACTGGAGTCAGAAAGCCCTGAGCTCAAACCCAGCCTCCATACTTCCAAGGTATGTTGCCCTGAGCAATTCTCTTAACCCTATTTGTCTCACCTTCCTCATCTGTAAAATGAAGATAATAATAGTCCTTTCCTCCCAGGGTGATTGTGTTGATCAAATGAGATTATATAGATACTGCTTAGCATAGTGTAGGTGCCTACTAAAGGCTTGTTCCCTTCCCCCCCTTCTCTATGCTTCTATACTGGCCTTCTTAAAAGGGTTCCCCCCCCCCACAGAATTCTTATCTTTCTTTAAACAACATTTCTTATATGTGGCTTTTGTGATTTCCCCCATATACACACACTCAAAAAAAAAATACCTATATTACCATATATACCATATTCTATGTGTGGATGGAGGGTGTGTGTGTGTGTGTGTGTGTGTGTGTGTGTGTGTGTGTGTATGTGTCTTGATATGAAGGAAGGGACAAACTGCCTTGTCTATCTCTGCACACCCTAGTCCAGGATCTGGTATGTAGGTGGTACATACCATTTACATAGCTGGTAAATTGATTCCTGACTCAGAGGCCTGCTCTCTGCCCACAATACCATACCACCAATAATAATGACTGGTGATTACTAAAAAAAATATTACTAAAATCTTAGGCTCTACAGGATCAGGGCCCAAGCAACCTCAGGTGAAGGAC